>NC_057864.1:21110341-21440341 GCF_019393635.1 Dromiciops gliroides | reverse complement strand
CTATATGCCAGACACTGTGGTAAGCACAAGTATATAAAGACAAGTATGCAATGGTCTCTTTCTTTCTTATTCTCCATAATTTATTGATGAGGCAACCAAGTCTTAGCAGGTAAATGAGGCCCTCTTAACCTGGGCCCTCTCCTCTTCTACCTCTTTATTATTTCACTTAATGATCTCATCAACTCCTACCAATTTAGTTACCATTTCTCTGCTGATGATTTTCAAACCTGTCCTGCAACAGAGTCCCTGCTGACAGCCAATCTCACATCTCCAATTCTCTTTCGGCCATCTTGAATTGGCCGATAGCTAGAGTAAGGACTTGGAGATGTTTGGAGAAAATGAATGTTGGAAGTGATAGCCAGACATCTTAAATTCAACATGCCAAAGCTTAATTCATTCTTTCTCCCTTTTAAACTTCCCTATTATTGTCAAGGGTGCTATCATATTTCCAGTCACCCAGACTCACAATATTTCCAAAGAGTGTATATTTCACCTTTGAAGCATCTCTCAAATATGCCCCCTTCATTCCGCTGATGCTGCCACCACTCTAGTTCAGGTCTTCAACATCTCATGCATGGACTATTGCAATAACTTGCTAGTGGTTTTCCTTGCTTGAAGTCAGCCCAACTCCAATCCATCCTTCATTCAGAAACCAAAATGATTTTTTCTAAAGCACAAGTATGATGATATCACCTTGCTACTCAGCAAATTCCAAGAAGCTTCCCATCACTTCTAGGATCAAATACAAAACCCTCTCTTTAGCACTTAAAGCCCTTTATAACCTACCCATCCCACTTTTCCAATATTCCTCCATTTTAATTCTTCACCACATATTTTTCAATCCAGTGATACTGTCCTCCTCGCTATTCCACAAACAAAACACACCCTCTCTGCTCTAAGCAATTAATGTGGCTTTCTCTCATGCCTGGAATAGTATCCCTACTAATCTCCACTTTTCAGATTTCCTGGCTTCCTTCATGTCCTACCTAAATTTCTGCCTTGTACGGGAAGCCTTTTCCCAAACTTCCTTAATTCTAGTTCTTTCCCTATGTTGATTATTGTCTATCTATCCTACATATTTCTTTTTTGTACATTTCTTTGTTTTTTCTCTCCCACATTAGATTGTAAACTCACTTAGCATGGTGCCTGATATACAGTATGTGTTAATGAATGCTTATTTGCCGACTGACTGAAGTGACTTGCCCATATTCAAAGAAGTAGTAAATGTAGAGATGAGATTAGGACTCAACTCTTCTTGATCCTAAACACAACCCTGTATCCACTACGCATTTATTATTTGGTTTTATTTGAGTACAATGTGATATGTTCTGTTTCATCCCTAGGTTTCCCCCTATAATTATTAATATTGTTATGGTCTCAGAAGCTCAAGGATAAGGCACAAGTCTCTGACAAACTTCATTCCAACATGCAAAAAGAATTTGAGAGTATGTAATCTCTGAGTTGCTGAAGAATCATGGGGAATAAGAGAGGTGCTATAGGGTTAGAAAAGGGAAAAATATCCTACTTTTTTAAAAGGAGAAGGAAGATACTTAAAACCACAGCTTTATAAATTTAACATTCATTCTTGGCAAAATTATAGAATGGGTTTTTAAGGGGATCATTTGTGAACCCTCAGAAAGAGAAGAAGTGATCACTGAGAGACGGCATAGTTTCTCATTAGAAGAAAGTAATGTCAGACGAACCTCATTTCTTTTTTTGACAGAGTATGATCAAGGGAATGCCACAGGCTGAGAATACCTGGATTTCAGTAAGACATTTGACAAATAATCTCATTATATCCTTTTGGACAAGATTGAAAGATGTGGACTGGAGGAGAGTACAGTTAGGTGGATGTGGAATTGATTCACTGACCAGATTCAAAAAGTGTTGGCTAACAGATTGATTGTAGAGTCAAGCAACAGTTCTAGTGGGGACCCAACTGAGCTCATTCCTTGGCACTGTTGATTTGCATTTTTTCTGTGATGTTGTTGATTACACAGACAGCACACTTATGAGATTTCAACTTGGTACAACACTGAGGGGGATAGTTAAATAATTATAGAGGAGAATCAAGATGCAAAAAAATCTCAGAAGGCATATTATTGAAGTCCTAATTCAACAGGAATCCATTCTATAAAACACTCCCTTGAAAACCTGCCTATGGAATCATTCCTATTTCTCCCCAAATCTACACTGAAAGACGCAAATTTAATCTTCACAATGAAAATTCATTCCCACTGCAATAAATGAAAGAGATGTATTTATTAAAGGCTCATTAGATGCCAAGTACTATGTGAAAAAGAGATCTTACAAATAAAAAATAAAAACAGCTCCTACCTTTAAGGAGGTTACATTCTAATGAGAGAATACAAATAGGGGAGTAGGTGGCCATGGCAGTGGGTTCAATTTACCAAAACATATGTAAAACAATAGATGAATTAATTTATATACCCTTTCCAGGGAAATGGAAATGTTGACTTTTATCACATTTTAGAGAGCAAGAGATAGAAAGGGGTGGTGCTGGTGCTGGTGGCACAGGAGCACCACTAAACGGCCAGGATGAAGAAATGGCATTCTCCAATGGAAAGTAGAGTTGAGTTCCTTAACCAGGCATAGTATTAAGTGGTCTGGTCTAGAGAGTAGAATAGCAGAGAAGAGATTAGAGAGATGATTGTTAGAGTAAGGACTTGGGGATGTTTGGAGAAAATGAATGTTGGAAGTTCTAGTCTTAGTGATGAAATAGATACAGATTTTCCTTGTGACAAAAAGCAAGGAGAAGACAGTGGGTGAGGAGGTATAAGAAAGGGTATAGGGGAGAAGGATAGACTCAAATTCCCATTAGAATTGACCACCTATTGGCCCACAAAACATACCACAACAGAGAAAGGGCCATATTACCAAAGGAAGAAAGCTAAGGATTACAAAAAATTCAGGCTATTTGTAGTGTTCAGCCTTGCCATTATTCTCCTAAAGATATTTCAGTGATTCTGGACATAGACAGTGAAGCTCTGAGCTCCTTCCTGAAACTTAGTGGCTTCAATTATTCAGCTCATTATCAGGATAGTGATGCTCTGGCTCAACCCACTTGATTACAGCTTCTGTTTTAACTAATTATTTACTACCTGAGTGAACCTGAGGAGGTCCCTCTATGGTCTTGAGTTTCTCCAGTTGTAAAATTAGAGGATATGACTAAATGATAGCTAAGGTGCCTTTCCAATACTAACTTGCTTTCGCTGTTTCCTGCTTGCAAATAGGTGAGCTTTCCATCCCTGAACAGCACTCACTTAGCCAGTGGTTCAGCACCTCAGACAGTTCCTAATATAAATTAGTGATTCATATTCCCTACTAGACTGTGAGATCTATGTAGACAAAGCAACTCTGTATAATATCTAAAATTAATTATTTCCCCAGCACCTACAACTATCTAGGCAACACTCACGTCCTTTCAGATTTTTTTTTTTTTTACCATGCTACAGAAACATCTTCATTCTGAGAGTTCACACTCCCCAAGACTTCTCATACTGGAAGTATTTTACCCCACTGTGGCCTCTCTCTGACTGTCAGGTTGTTCTGAGGACCTGCATTTTAATTAGGTTACTTAGGCCAGCCATGTCTTCATTTAACTCCAAACTGCAATCTTGACTCCCTGGACTTCCTCTACTTTCATCCACAACTCCCAGAACACTAGGCCTGAAGTCAGGAAAACTTGAGTTTACAATTTGCTGAAGATATTTACTAGCAGTGCCATCCTGAGAAAGCCATTTAACTTCTGTTTGCCTCAGTACCCTCAATTCCAAAATGGAGATAATAGTAGGAGCACAGGAGAATGTTTTGAGGATTAAATGAGATAACATTTTATAGGACTTAGACAATTCCTGGAACATAGTAGGTACTCTATAAATGCTTCTTCTTTTCCTTCCCCTTCCCCATTATGATTGCAGGCATATGGTTATTTTAAGGTAAGACTATTATGTGTGAAAAGTGAATGGCCTGTAACATAATAAATGTTTAATAAATGTTTGTTAACTTGACTGCACGGAGTAGGGGGTTACTAAATGTTTGTTGAACTTAAATTTTTGGAAGTCAATTTTTAAAATGATGTTATAGTCCTTGGGAATTGTGTATTATATTTTCTAAAGTTTTCCCAACGAGACTAAATTAGAGATTTCAGATACGCAGATAAGTTCCAAAATTCAGGAACCCGATATTATGAAAAGACTAGCTCCAGCATGCATTGACATGGGGTCTAGAAATGACATGAGTGTGCTCATTATTTTGTTTCTTTTGAAAGTATTCATTTCTACTTATAGTAATTATATTAAGTGGTCCTTAACCATAGTGCTTGCCCCATCTAAAACATTCCACAGTAGTAGTTCCTGTCTATGCCAATAAAAAGGGATATTTATAAGAGCTGGTAAGTATATCATGCATTGGGGAAACTAGATAGATCAGTGGAATAAGGAGCTGGTCCTGATGTTAGGAAGACTCATATTTGTGAGTTCAAATCTAACTATCTGTGTGACCATGGACAAGTCACTTAACCCTGTTTATCCTCATCTATAAAATCTTATTTTTGTGGTTTGTCCTTCATTTTTCAAAATGATCAATGACATCATAGGAGATGACTTGTGAGTGAATCATATTTAAGTGAGGCAGAGTTGTGCAAACTCATTAGTCTTACTCTCTCTTCCTGAGTCATCAAAGTCCAGTGGCAAGACACAAATCAAGACAACTGGCTATGGCTATGCAGTAGATGAGCTTGGTGTCTTCAATGACTAAGTTCTAATCCTTCCACAGTGCCTTCTTCAGCTGTGGGAATAGGGCAAATTTGGAAGACATATTTGAAGTGACTGAACTGGAGAAGGAAATGGTGAACCACTCCATTGTCTCCACCAAGACAACCCAAATGAGGTCATGAAAATCAGACATGACTGAATAACAACAAATATCATGGATTCATTTTATACATACAAATTATATATATATATATGTATGTATATATATATATGTAATGCTTTGAATACATTGAAATTATATTCACACACATATACATACATACATACATACATATATATATATATATATATATATACACACACACACACACTCACATACATACATCCATACATACACATACATAAATGTGAGTGTCCCAACAATCCTATCTCAATTTTACAGATAAGGCTAAGAAAACATGATTTGACTGTGGTTACATTAAGGGTGTCAGAGATAAAACTAAATCTATGCCTTACTGATTTCAATGCCAGCAGTCCACCTACTTACCATGCTGTATTCTCTGATATCTTAGCTATTCAGAAAAATCAATTTACATCAGATTTAGGAGAGATTGATATTCTTAGCTATGTAATAATAATAACAATAATGAAGCAACTACTTACTATGTGCCAAACACTGTGCAAAGCTCTTTACGATTATTGTCTCATTTGATCCTTTCAGCAACTATGAGAGGTAGCTATTATTATCTCATTTTATAGATGAAGAAACAGAGGTAAATAGAGGTTAAATGACTTGCCCAGGGTCACAGAGCTAGCAAGTGCCTGAGGTCAAATTTGAACTCAGGTTTTCCTGACTCCAGGTGTGGAGTATAATTTTCAGAAAATTACTTTTTCTTTATGTCATTCTGGTAGCTTATTAGAGTGAACTTAAGACACTTGAATTTTTTCTTCAGTCTTCAAAGGGCTGGATGAGGTGCTTGTTCTGCTTGGCCCCAGAGGTCAGCACTTACCATAGAAGCTAGAAGGAAGCTCAAAATAATAGCTTCCTATCAATTAATTTACTTGGAAATGTTCAAATCATTGCTTTGGAAGATAACATGTTTCTTGTCCAGAAGGTCCTCAAGCACTGATTGGTTGACCACTGGTTTTCATATTGTCAAATGAGTTCATGCTGCAGGTAGAGTTCAAACTAGACACTTTCTCAGGCTCATTGTGACACTGCCATCCTCTGATTCCATAGTAAATAAAGTGGATTACATTAGCCAGTTGATTTTACTCAGGTCTAGAGCTCAATATTTTTTTCTATTTTATTCTTAGCCCCTAACAATGGACTTTAACTTTGAAGATTATGTAGCTTCCATTTTTTAAAAATCTGGCTTCTGATGGTGCTAACTGAAACATTTATCACTCTGAAGGCAAACAACTTCCTTGCATCCAAACCTACTATCAATCTTTTAATGACTGAATGAACAAATGAATGAATAATGCACTTATATTCCAGGCACAGTTCTTAGCTCTGGGGAAAAAAAAGCAAAAGAGAGATAGATTGTCTCTGACCTTAAGGAATTTCCAACCTATTGGGTATGATAACACATATAGGAAGTCATGGAAAGTAAAAAAGTTTTGGTCTGGAGAGTAATGGAAATAGTGAATGGTGCCATAGGATAGTCCACTGACTCACACTTTCCAGAAGCAGTGGTAATGGTGATGTGCATACTGTTTTCAGAGTTAGAGATTGTTAGGGGGAAGTTGAGAAGGGGAAAAATCTGTTTTGAAGGGGAATTGCTGGACTATTCCTCATTTGCACCAAATGCTAACTTTCCCACATACTCCCTAGCAGTAATAGAAGAAGCCAATACAGTTTGCAAAATTGCACATTCTTTTTCAATTATTATCTTAGTGGTGAGTGATCTCAGAAGGTGTGCAAAACATAGAAGTAGTGTTCTTGCTAGGGCATGTAATCATCACAAATTGCTTCCTTTTGACTCACTGAATGACTAGAGCCTTATGATGTTGTCCATTTGGCAAGCCACACATAATTGACAACTCTCTTGTAATCTACCTCTCCAACCCCACAGGATATTCCACAGGACAAGGAATACACATTAATAGACATATAAGGAAATCCCTTAGAATCCCAGGACCACTAAAACTGTGCTGATCCAATGCCCTGAGGTTCTGGGTGGTTATTCTTGTTCCTGAGCACTATTGGGCTCAGTATATGGAAGTTGGCAGAGGTGAGTTTTCAAAACCCTACAGTGGAAACTTCATTGCTCTCTGTCTATTTATGCTGACTAGAGATACTTTCAATGTTGGTAGGAGGCTCTCACACTTTGTGCTCCTCTTTTTCCCAATGACCCTTCTGCCATATAATCCCCAAAGTGCTAATAATTACATAGATGATTGGAATGTCCCTTGCCCTACACCTATGAAAAGCAGGCAATTTTGGAGGTTTTGGAGAGGGTCCATGAGTAGAGAAAAATCAGCCCCACCTGATCATTAGTGCATGACATTCCTTTAATAAAAAGTAAAGTTTTGGGCTTCTCAAGGTCTGATGAGATGAAAAAATAGAGATCTTTCCCATTTTCTATCCTGGCAAGACCTACCAGTCATCCATTCAGACAATGTCATAAAATCAGTTCCTGGCAAAGCTAGGACTAAACATTGTTGTCCATAGGACTCCAAATCCATGTTAACCCACTCCCTGGGAAGAAAACAACTTTTTTTTTTCAGGGAAAGGAGAGTTAAGTGACTTGCCCAGGGTTACACAGCTAGGAAGTGTCAAGTGTCTAGGCTGGATTTGATCCAGGTCCTCCTGAATCCAGGGCCGGTGCTTTATCTGCCATGTCACCTGGGTACCTCTAGGAATCATCATTATTGACAGTCACTCAGATCCTGAGACAAGTTTTGGTCACAGGAATGGGGGTAAAAGCATGAGGGTGCCAATGACCTTGAAGAAGAACAAGAAGGCAGGACAAGCATAGAAAGATAAAGAATGTATCAAGCACTTACTATTTCCTAGGCACTGGGGATTCAGATACAAAGAAAATAGTCCCTACCCTCATAGAGCTGACATTTTAAAGGGTAACACAGCCTTTAAAAAGGGAAACTGGGTTGATCTACTGTGATGGACTATATTCTTCTCACCAATGCAATGGTACAGAAGAGTTCCAGGGAACTCATGATAAAAGAGGATCTCCAAATCCAGGGGAAAAAAAGAACTGTGGAGTATAGATGCTGAATGAACCATACTATTTCTTTTGTTTTTGGTGCTGCTGTTTTTCTATTCTGAGGTTTTTCGTCATTGCTCTGATTTTTCTCTTATAACATGAATAATGCAGAAATAGGTTAATTGTATTATATATATACATATATACATGCATACATATATACATACATATATATATACATATATACATACATACATACATATATATATATAGGGGCAGCTAGGTGGCGCAGTGGATAAAGCACTGGTCCTGGATTCAGGAGTACCTGAGTTCAAATCTGGCCTCAGACACTTGACACTTACTAGCTGTGTGACCTTGGGCAAGTCACTTAACCCCCATTGCCCACCAAAAAAAACAAAAAAACAAAACAAAACAAATATATATATATATATATATATATATATATATATATATATATAAAACCTATATCAAATTACCTGCTATCTAGGGGAGGGGGGCGGAGGGAGAAAAATCTGAAATTGGAAAGCTTGTATAAACAAAAGTTGAGAACTATCTTTACATGTAACAGGAAAAAAATAAAATACATTATTAATTTAAGAAAGGGAAACTGGGCTATGAGAAGAGGAGAGAGGAAACTAAAAAAGTACACAAAAAGACACATGGTGGGCTTGAAAGTTCTGGCCCATTTATGATTTTCCTAAACATGGTCCAGTATCTGTCAATTATTATTATAAATGTGAATGAATGAATGAAAATATTTGGTCAAAACTCTATGTCCCAGACACTATGCTAGGCACAAGCATGTAAATATATAAGCAAGATAGTTCCTGATTTCAAGGATGTTATATGCTAATGTGTATGGAAGGAGACAACAGATATAGGGCAGTGAAGTGGTGTTTAGGGTCTCGGGAGACACACAGAGGAGAAGTGTTGTCCCTTTTCCAGAAGTGACAGTAGTTCTATGATAGAACCTGGACCTGGGATTTCATTGGTATAAGTAACACCCCGGTGAGAAAACTCCCTCTATCAATGCAGGTTGCAGCTTCTCTGAACGTTAGAGTCTTAAAGAATTGTCTAAAGCACTGAGAGGTGAGAGCATTGCCTGGGATAACAAAGCTGGTATATGTTGACAGTGAAACTTGAATCTTGAATTCAGGTCTTCCTAGACTTGAGTCCTAAATATATTAATTAAAAGAATACTGCCATTATAAGAAGCAGGACAGATTTGCTTAATATCTTTGCGACTTTGAATTATAAAAACAACAATAATAATTAACAATAGTAATAGAAATTAGAAAGGGAACTGGGTAGCATAGTGGATAGAGTGCAGGACTTGGGAGCAGGAAGAACTGAGTTCAAATCCTGCCTCAGGCATTTATTAGCTGTGCAACTCTTGGCAGGACATATACCCTCTGTCCTTCAATTTCCTCATATGTAAAATGGGGAAAATGATGGTCCCTCCCTCCCAGGGTTGTTGTGAGGATCAATAAGTTAACATATAGAGAGTGCTTTGAAAACTTTAATGCTAGTTATTGTTATGCTTATCTTTAAAAGTGATAATTATATTTCATGGGAGTTTCCAATTACATAAGGATTTATTACCCCCCTCCTTGGACTCTGTGGTCCAGCCATATGGGTCTGCTTCTTGTTTTTGACCCTTTAGAGTTTGAGCTCCCTGAGGGCAGGGACTGTTTTCACTTGTTTTTTACCTCAGTATTTATGTAACATAATACCTAATATTCAGTAAGTGCTTAATAAATGCTTTTCATTTGTTGGTGATATGCTTTATGTTATTTGATCTCCACAAATCCAAATTCTCTCTCTCCACCTGTGGTTTAGTAGAAAGAACACTAGACTTGGGGCCCAGAGACCTTAGTTCAAATCTTGGCATTGACATTAGCTATATGACTCTAGACAAGTCATTTAGCCCTTCTAAGTCTCAATTTTCTCAACCTGTGAAATGTACATAGTGATATTTGGACTATTTCACAGCATTGGTCATTGTGGAGAAATACTTCACAAATTTTAATGGAGGATAGAAATGTTAATGTTATTTCCCAGAGATATGTAGGTCTGAGAGGCAACACTGCTAATGAATAAGGAAGTTGGTCCTAAATTTGGGATACTCTGTGTTCAAGTTCTTACTCTGACACAAACTGGCTGTGTGACCCTGGGCAAATTATTTAACCTCTCACTTTTCCAGTCAACTGTCTTAGACTATAAAGTGCAGAAGAGTTACCTGTATGAACTGGTACCTTCATTCCCCCCAAAATGTAGACCCATGGAACTGTTTCTCAAAGAGGGATAAACCTGTTTTAACTCCTTTTATCTTTCAGTACTGTGCCCTTACCCAAGGCAATTAATATATTTTTGTGGGGTAGCTAGGTGTTGCAGTGAGTAGAATACTGGGCCCAGAGTCAGGAAGACCCAAATTCAACTGTAGCCTCAAGCATTTAATAGCTGTGTGACTTTGGGCAAGTTACAACCTCTGTTTATTCAGTTTCTTAATCGCCAAGATGAAGATGATAATATCACCTGCCTTAGAGGGTTGTTGTGAGGCTCAAATGAGATAATAATTGTAAATTGCTTAACACAGTGCCAGGCACACAGTAAGCTCTAAATAAATGCTTCTTCTTTTTGTTGTTATGGGGTTGAAATAGATGGGATCTCCATGTGGTTTGGAGAATTAAAATTCTTCCCCACAGAACAGTGTTAGGAATATAAAAAAAGAATGAACCTTTAGCTTTCAGTTAGTAATTCTATAAATGCTTTTTTCTGCATATAAGGATATCTACATGTGATATCTCTGCATTGGTGTACTGCTGTGGTTTCAGTAGGGGGAAAAAGCAGGAGCAGATTTTGTGATCCCTTTGAATAGAGAGGGTCATTCCAATGGGAAGACTGACTCAAATCTACAATCTCCCAAGAACATGACATTTGAATGCACATATCTGGGCTCTGGTGGTCTTTGTTGTATTGTTCTTGGATAATTACAGACCTTTGGAATGACTTGATGTTTGAGGAGGACATAAAAGACTTGACGGAATTTTTGTTAGGATTCTGAGTCACTCCCATGGGAGATGATGAGCCGTGATATACAGGCATCCAAACTAAGGTGAACTAAACAGAACTAAGCCTTTAGTAAACATTTGCTATGTTCCAGGTTCTGTGTTAGGAACTGAAAACATACAGATAAAATAAAAACAAATAAACAAACAAACCCAGTCTCTACCCGCCAGGAACTTATATTCTATTGGGTGTGGGGTGTGGCACCTATGAAAAAGGTACAATTATGTCAACATATTTAACTAGCCAGGTGGCATTTTGATCAGTGCACAAGACCAGAATTCAGGAAAACCTGAATTCAAATCCCACCTCAGACACTTACTCGGTGTCTGACCCCTGGAAAATCACTTTATCTATCTTAGCCTCAATTTCCTCATTTATAAAATGGGGATAATAATGGTTCTTATCTCCCAGGGTGGTTGTAAGGATGAAATGAAACGTGTGTAAAACCCTTTGCAAACATTTAAGTGTTATACATAGTTTAGCTGTTGTTACTGTTGTTATATTATTGTTGTTATATTGTTATAAATTATTGTTTTGATTACAAATAATCACTTGAGGAAGAGATAGCTCTCACACTTAGATAAGGAAAGGATCCTTGCCTGTGCTTAGACTCTATAGAAGCTGAGGTAGAGATCAGGAGGAAGTGAACTCTAGGTATGAGGAATAGCCCACCCAAAGGTACACAGGTGGGTAATGATATATCAAGTTTAAGGATTAGTAAATAGGCCAGATTGGTCAGGATATAGAATGTATGAAGGGGAAAAATGTGAAATGAGCTTGGGAATCGAGGTTGGAGAATAAAGGGATTCAAATGCCAGGTATTTAAAGAAAGATGTAGGATTAAGACCAACTCCATTATCTTCATCTTTTCTAGGAAAATAATCATAGTATAGCTGTTTGACACAATGCAAAAGCTCAGTCCTTATCTGTTACTTGGGTTCCATATCTACTCATATTCTGAAATGTTCATATCCTTGTCTGAGTTCCACATCTGGCTAGCAGTTCTCTCAATCCTAGAAGATATCATTATCATATGTGACTAAGCTTTATGGGACATTAGAGGACAAGTGTTTCCTGTGATTGCCATAGGATCAAATGATACAGACAGAAGAAATATAGTCTAACCCATTTATTTTTACAATGAAACAAAAGGAGTCACAGAGAGAGGTAGTAATTTCCCTAAAGTAAAAACATGAGTTATTGAGAGTTTGGTGCAGAATCATGTAGTAAAACAAATGTCAGGCTTGAAAATCACCCTATGCTTAAGCCTCCTTGCCAAAATTTGGTTGCCTGGAGAAGTTCATCAGTATCATATGCCAGCTCCATGAACCCATGCTTTCATGGGTTCTAGATAATTCATAATGCTCTCACACTTTCTGTCACCAGTGAATGAAATAGAGCTGTGAGCATGCTCCCACACTTTTTAGTATGATGTTTCCAGCACTGTTGTGATATACCTTCAACAAGGATGAAAATGGCATCAAGGTCAGCTACCACAATTATGGTAAATGAGTTAACTTGAATAGGCTACAAGGCAAGACTAAAATGGAGGGAGAGTTGGTGTATGGCTTTTTGTTCAAAGACGATTGCGCACTCAATGTAGCCTCTGAGGCTGAGATGCCACAGAGTATGTATCACATTTCTGCTACTTGTGCTAATTGGCCTGGCAACCAGCACCAAGAAAATAGAGGTTCTCCACCAGCCAGAACAGTACTCTTCATACATGGAACCATTGGTTACGACAGAGGAATCTTGAGTGCTACATATATGTTTATTTACTTTGGCAGTATACTTCCCGGGGATGTACACATAGAAGATGAGGTTGATGCACACATTACCAGAGCTAACTCAGTGTTTGGGAGGCTCCAAAAAGAAAGTGTGGGAGAGAAGAGGTATTAGGTTGCCTGGCAAATCAAACTTCTACAGAGCTGTCATGCTGACCTCATTGTATGCCTGTGAAACCTGGATATTCTACCTGTGCCATCCCAGAAAACTGACTCATTTTCATTTGAATTATCTTAGGAAGATTCTGAAGATCACCTGGCAAGATCAGGTACTGTTCACCAAGCTCCTTTCTTGAGCTGAACTGCCAAGAGTTCAAACTCTACTGGACAAAGTATAACTCTGATGGGCTGGCCAGCCACATTGTTCAAATGCAGAAAGTATGTTTCCCTAAAAGACTATTTACAGAAAACTCACAAAAGGTATGAGCTCATATAGAGGTCAGAAAAAGGAAGACAAGGACACTCAAGGTCTCTCTGAAGAACTATGAAATCGATTGTCAGATATCGAAAACACTGTCACAAAACCTCCCAGCATGGTGTGCCCACAGCAAAGAAGGCACTGTGCTCTATGAGCAAAGCAGAATTGCAATAGCCCAAAAGAAATGTGAGATGTACAAATTTAGAGAAATCTCCACTCCAAATGTTTGGACTATTTGTGCCTGACCTATGGTAGAACCTCCTACTCTTATACTGGTCGGATCAACCACAGTTGGATACACTGTACTTTGACCCCAACATAATGATGCCATTTTGGTCCTCTGCAAGGACAAAGGACAACAAGTAAACCAACATTGTGTGATTGAGGGACGGTTACAACATTTCAGTTTCTTTACTAGTAAAAGGAGGACGTTGGACCGGATGACCCCTAAATTTCCTTCTGGATCTGACTTTCTATGGTTCTGTGGAATGACTAAGTGAACTCTGAAAGTTCTTTGAACTTTGGGTCTTATGAACCCAAGTCTCTATATTTCCAGTTAGGCCCTTTTTCATTGAAATTGTCTAATGGGGGGCAGCTAGGTGGCACAGTGCATAAAGCACCAACCCCGGATTCAAGAAAACCTGAGTTCAAATCTGGCCTCAGACACTTGACACTTACTAAGCTGTGTGACCCTCGACAAGTCACTTATCCCTCATTGCCCCACCAAAAAGAAAAGAAAAGAAAAGAAATTGGCTAATGAGCAAACCTCAGTCCTAGCCACAGGAAAGTGTGGTTTTCTTTCAATGTGATCTGTTCAGAGATTTATGATTGCAAATTAAAATGCCCCACTTTTTTTGTTTAAATTTATAGTCATACCAACCAACAGAAACTTGAATTTAAAGAAGAAAGGAATCCACACAAGGACTTATAAAATCTTAGTGGTAATTACAAAGAATCTGAAGGGACAGCTAACCCAAACAATCCATATTAAAGTCACAAAACCATTCCTGCATTCCATAACATATATTAAGCCCTGGACAATGAGCTAGAGATACAAATACAACAAACAACAAACTTTTATTCAGCATCTGCTATATGTCAGTCACTTTGCTAGACACTGGTGATACATACAAAACAGTCTCTGTCCTAATGGAGCTTACATTCTCCTGGGAAGGTACCATCTCCATATAGAAATATATACAAGTGATAGGGAGAGGAATTGGACTTGTGATTTTACTGGTATTGGGAACACTTAATGGGTTAGGGAACTCCCTGTACTTATGTATGTTGGCATCTTCTCTTCAGTGTACAGTCTTACAGCATTGGCCAGAGCACCAAGAGATTAAGTATCTTGTCTAGAGACAAGTAGCCACTATGTATCATAGTCAGAACTCAAACTCAATTCTTTCTAGCTAACTCAATATCTACTACCTCATGCTGACTCTAATAAGAATTTTCAAAAGATATTTGTTGTTGTTCAATCATTTCTGACTCTTTTTGACCCCATTTTGGGTTTTCTTGGCAAAGATACTAGAGTGGTTTGCCATTCCCTTCTCCAGCTCATTTCACAAATGAAGAAACTGAGGCAAAAACACTAAGTGGATTGCCCAAATTCAAATAGCAAGAAGTGTCTGGGGCCAGATTTGAACTCAGGAAGATGAGTCTTGCTGATTCCAGGCTCAGTGCTCCAACCTCTGTACTACTTAAGTGCCCATTGGCACTAGGAGCAAATATCATAAAATAAGATGAGGGGAGGCACTTGGAAGAAATAAGGAAAGCCCTTATGTGGAAGGTGGCACTTGAGCTGAGATTGAAAAAAGCAAGGGGTTCTAAGAAGCAGAGGTGAAGCAGGGATGCATTCCAAGCATGGAGAATCGTATATGTGAAGGTATAGAATTTAAAGCTGGAGTGTCAGGCAGAGGAAGAGCAAGGAAACCAGTTTGGCTGGACAGGAGTGTGTGTGGAGGAGCGCTACCAATCCAGCCTTCACTTGACACTTCCAATTCCTTTGTGTTGGAAATGCCCCAAAGTGGAAATTCTATAGATATAGAAATGGATAGATATAGAGATAGAGATAGACTTAGAGATAAATATGTGTGCATATACACACATATATACACATGCCTATACACATATATACACACATATATGTATGTATATATACATTTTATATTTTATATATACAAATATGCATTTATATGCACAATATGCATATATATATGTATATGTGTGTGTGTGTATATCTATATCTATATATATCTTCATGACCAAAAACCCAGGAAGAGGATCCTATCTCTCAGTCAGCTGGTAAAGCAATCCATTTGGACTGTAGACCTTTGGAAGTGACATATTGGCCTCTTGCTCTCCTATGAATATGACCTGTTTTGGAACGTTTGTTGATCTGGCAGAAGGCAACATCATGAAGTATGCACCTGGTTAAATTACATCACTCTAACTTTGGTATCTGCTGTCTGGGGGATCTCAGACATCTTCTTAATACAAATAGACCTGGGAAGGGATGGTGGGAGGCGGGAAAGGAAAGGGGAGTTAGGATAACGACAGAAATCAATTTTCCCATTTAATCAACTTCTTTGTTAATTCAACCATAAATGATGAACTAGAGGAGTCTAATCACATTGTATATGAATCTGGCATAATTTACATTAATTATAGCCTGAGACTTAAGTGCATTTCCCAGCATATTGTATGTATTTTTAGTTTATCTCATGAAAGAAAGTTACACTCACTCAGGGTAGGCATGGCTTTTTTATTTCTTCAGGCACACAGGAGGAGAAAAAATTGTCTTGATTAATAGAAGGAATGGGTCTGCTCAGAGGAGAGATGCTTTAACGCTATTAATACTTGAGTATCTACGGAGTCAGTTCAATATGTTGAATAAGAAGCACTTATTAAAAACTTATTATATACCAGGTACTATGCTACACAGTGGTTTGGAGGGTACCCAGCATTGGGACATGAGGAAGTCCTGTAACAAGGTGGGAAAATTATGCAGTGTTTGCTCTGGGCCACTTCCTTAAATACAGGATCTGGGAGGAGCTCTGTGATATCCATCTTCTACCCTTTACAGTCACAAGTAGGGAGAGCCCAAGGGGTAGGAGAAGGGAAAGAGGTGTGAATTTTAGATTTAATTTGATTTTGTAGGAAGATGAGTTTCTGAAGACACTGATAAAGTCCAGGTATGCAGCCTGAGGTGGCTCCTGAGGAAGAGTACCACTTTGAGAATGATCTCATTGTTAGGAAGGTTTCCTGACATTAAACTAAAGTTAACTATTTGCAGTTGTGATCATTTGATTCGTAAATTTCATCCAACAGAACATTATCTATGAATTTATAGTCATAGATGATAGACAAAATTCCCATACTAATGAAGACACAAATCACCATAATAAAAACAGCATTTATATTATGTTATGGCTGACAATGTGCTTTATAAATATCTCATTTTATCCTCGCAACAACCCTGATAGAGAAGTATTATTGTTGTCCTCATTTTACACATGAAGTGACTGAGATAGTTATTAGTTAAAATAACTTGCTCAGGGTTACACAGCTAGCAAGTATCTGAGTCTGGATTTGAATTTAGGTCTTTCTGGCTTTAGTTCTCTACCTATTGTACCACCACTTAGCACCTGCTTAAGTGGACCACATCCACATTTTAATTTCTGCCTTTCTAATGAGTACATGTTAATTTTATCTGATGATACTCTCCCTTTTTCCATATAACTCTTCACTATCATTGACATAAGTAGGTGAGAAAAGAAGTTATTCAAATGAGAGTTTTAAAATAATAGACTATTAACATTGGAATTGATCCCCTCTAGTTAATCCTTACCTGAAATATGAATCCCTTGTACTACGTTCCTGACGAGTGGTCATCCTGTCTCTTCTTAGATATATCACATGAAATTGTAGGCATTTGATAAATGCTTGGTAAATGAAGGTGAAATGTGCAAATAGCCAAAGAACAGGAATCTAGCATCTTCCCCTCATGAATCATCATCAGGTCAGTCATACTGTGCCTGGAATCTTCATAAGCTCTGCTCTGTGGACCAGTTTTTGGAGTTTATAGTTGACCTATATTCAGTCACTAGGCATTCATTATACCTGACATCTGGAGTCTTGCAGGGAGGAGAAATTAGGGCTTTGGCAATGAAATTGTGGATATCTCTAACGTCAAGAGAAGGATTTCACTTGGGACACTGAATAATAGAGGGTGAGAAGTGAAAAACACTTTAAAGGTAGGGTGATATAGTGGAAAGAGCATGGGGTTTGAAGTCATATGGTTGGAGAATGCATTCTTGTTCAGATACTAGGTAGAGTAGGAAACATTTGCTTTCCCTTTCAATTCTGAGATTCTGGGGTTCATGTTCAAATTCTGGGTCTATTCTTTGTATATCTTGAGACAAGTTATTTCCCCTCTCTGGGTAGGAATTTCATTCTCTATAAAATGAGCTGGAATAAATGATTCCTGAAGCTCCCCTCTTGTCTGAAATTACATAAAAAAAGTTGTCCAACCTCCTACCCAATTCAGGAATATTTTCTACTGCTTCCCTACCATATGGTGCCCTACCTTCTGTTTAAAGGCCTTCACTGACAGGGAGCTTATTATCCATAAAAGTAGCCCACCCCATTGCTGAGAATCTCTGATTGTTGAGAATGTTTTCTTTGCACTGGGTTAAAATCTAAGAACTTATAAATTTCACTCAATGGTTCTGGGTCTTCCTATATACTAATATAGACTAAGTCTGTTCCCTTTTCTTCCTGGATCTCTTCATAGGATCAAAATGCTGTTGATCTATAACTGTAAAGGAATCCAGAGGACATCTATCCAACTGCATTATTTTTCAGAGGAAGATACTGGGACTTAAAGAGGCAGCTGAAGTGTTAAGAAAAGTCAGAAACCCCAACTTGTTGTGCTGAGAAAGATCAGCACCCTATAGGCTACTACTGTTGTGCCAAGAGAAGTCAAAAGTATCTGTTACAACTCTCATTGCTGTGCTAAAAATCAAATGCTTCCAAGTTGGTCACTGAAGCAAATCTACCTAGCACAACAAATGGGGTGATTCATTCCTCTCCTGCTGTGTTAAAGAGACTGAGGGGTTAGTTAGGAACTGAGGCTAACATCAACAAGAGTCATGGGGCATGGTAGCAAGCATTTGGGAAGGAGCACTGTGAACATTAGCTATTTGACTAAATATTTTGCTTTTGAATTCTTGTTTTATCTGGCTTACTCTTGTATGAGAAGATATATTTGTGGGGGTTCATAGCTGGAATTTGAATAGACAATTATTTCTAAAACTTCCATTAACTTCAGGGAATAGCTGAGGAGTGGGGCACACAACAGAGTATGGACTACAATCTTCTTCGATAACCTAAGTAAGTTAGTTTAACCGTGCCTCATATTACAATCAAAGATGATGCTGAAACTACTTACAAGAAGATTCCCATTGAAATATGGGGAGGGGGGTAGCTAGGTGGCACAGTGGATAAAGCACCGATCCTGGATTCAGGAGGACCTGAGTTCAAGTCTGGCCTCAGACACTTGACACTTACTAGCTGTGTGACCCTGAGCAAGTCACTTAACCCTCATTGCCCTGCAAAACAACAAATAAACAAACAAATGAAATATGAGAAGGATGGAACATGGATAGTCAGAGATGATATTGCTAACATTTCTGCTTCACCCCAATAAGATCATAATTCTCAGGATAGCCTGTGGAAGAAAGGACTTAGGAGACACATAAGAGCTATATTCAAAGATCTAAGGGTCTGTCCTGGGGAAAAAAGGCCAGATTTATTTTGTGTGATTTAAAAGAGTACCACTTGGATCCATAGGAGTAGATTTCAGAGATTCAGATTTTCGCTGAAGCAAAGGAAGACTTCTTAACAAAAAGTACCATCTCTCATCATTTGCAAAACTGTGACTTTTCCATCAGAGGACATCAAATACTACTTGACCTCTGAGGTTCTGTCCATGTTGCTATTTTTCTATGACAGTTTTCTTAGAAAATTCATTCTAAAAGACTCAAGTTAAACAACCCCCCATTGTACCATGAAAGAGTTAAATGATGATATGCCTCCCTCTATTTATGAGGCCACCAAGGCCAAATGTGTGTGACGACCTTCATTAATTCATGCTTTGTATTTTTGCTGGGGAATTGCGGCTGTTGCTAGCACATCTGCTCTTCCCAATTTGGCCTGTTTTGGTAGGAAAGCTCCCAGTGATCATCTAAACCTCATTTGAAGCACCTGTGAACAATTCATTATATTAATATAACAGCAGGGGAGGAGTAGAGATACTAATAAACAGGTTGTGGTTCATTCTTTGCTGCCAAGTATCCCCGATGTCACCAGCAAATGCACCCTCTGCTTTTTAATCCAACACAGCCTCCTGCCATGCTCCACAGAAACTGCAGCCCATGAGCTCATGGGAAAGGTCCCAGAGACCTCAAGAGCGGCTGTTGCATCACAACCTGTCAGCACACACATCTGGCATAAGTTAAGCACATAAATTAATTGTCTCTTGAAATCCAACTTAATATGGCCAAGAGGCCTGTGTATGATTGGAAACAACTTGTTCTTGGTTAAAAATGGAACATGACTGTTCTCCAGCTAAAGGGGTTCTGAAAGAGGCATAATGAACTGGGCTAGCTGAGTTCCCATTTATCAAAAATGGCTGTATGTAATAGCAAGAGACCAAGGGAAAAGAAATCATTGGTCAATGTCTTTGATTTTGTTTGTTTTCAGCACATCTTCCAAGTCATCCTCAGCATTTAACATTCCTCCTTCATATAGTTATCAAAGGAAATATGATCAGGCTTGTACTGTTAATATATTTACTTCCGATTTTTTGAAATATTTATACTTTTTTTTAGTGAGGCAATTGGGGTTAAGTGACTTGCCCAGGGTCACACAGCTAGTAAGTGTTAAGTGTCTGAGACCAGATTTGAACTCAGGTCCTCCTGACTCCAGGGCTAGTGTTCTATCCACTGTGCCACCTAGATGCCCCAATATTTATACTTTAAAAAATTATAAACTCATAAAAGTCGATCTGTCATGGGCGGGGGGGGGGAAGTATCTTTATTATAATTTGGGTTGCAAATGAGTAAAAGGCTTTATTTGGTCCATAGTTACAAGCCAAGGAAGGGAGAAACATCATTTGGCACATAGATAACTGTGTCTTTAAGGGACAAGAGGACTTCTGAGTCTGAGTCATTCACACAGGTACTAATAGTCATTCTAGATTTAAATCCAGTTACTGATCAGTGGGGGTGGGGTGGGAGAGATCTGTAGTTTTTTTCTGGGAAGGGGACAGAGACTTCAAAGGCAGTTCTTCTGGCACTGGCTTCAGGAGCCTGGGACAGGGTTTGTTCTGTTTTTTGTTTGTTTGTTTGTTTGTTTAGTTTTCCATGCACAAGAACTGGGGTAAAGGAAGGAAAACTTTAAAGATTAGATATGACTCATTATTTACAATGAAATAGAGTAATTTGAAAATGGAATTAATGTCAAGAAAAGGAAAACATGGGGCCTGTCTCTGCCACCACACCCCTAAAATGTGAAACAACAGAAATAGAAATCAATTCATTGATCAGAAAAATTCATAGATTCCAAAACTCAACTTAAATGTCAAGTACAAACATCCTGGTTGACTATCTCTGGAAGAAATACAAGTATAGCATCATCTTGACTGTCATCAGAGTATTCATTTAACCTTTGTTAAATAACTATATTTTATTGTTGGTGTTTGTATCTACAAAGGAGCAGTGAATAGAATTTAGGTTCAAGAAGATATGGGTTCGGGGCAGCTAGGTGGTGCAGCGGATAGAGCACCAGCCCTGAAGTCAAGAGGACCTGAGTTCAAATTTGGCCTCAGATACTTAACACTTACTAGCTGTGTGACCCTGGGCAAGTCACTTAACCCCAATTGCCTCACTAAAAAAAGCACACAGAACCAAAAAAAGTAAAAAAGAAGATATGGGTTCAAATCGTGTCTTTGATACTTATTAGCTGTATGACCATATCTAAATAAACATGTTTCTCTGATTTTATTTCCTCATCTCCAAAATAAGTATTTAACAATACGTATGCTACTCATATAACAGGGTTTTTATCATGTTTGCATGAGAAACCTTGTGTAACGTTATTTGCAACCAATAAAAAGTATTTTTCAAGTGCTTACTATGTGCCAGACAACGTACTAAGAACTAAGGCTATAAAGGCAAGCTGAAACAAAACTAAACAATTCCCTGACCTCATGGAGTTTACTTTATAATAGGGGAAACACAAAGTATACACTTAGCTCTCTATAGAATCCATACAAGATGAAGACAAAGAATTTGGGGAGTATGGGGACTAGTAGGTGAAGAGTTCAGAGGGGATTTCATGTGAAATGTGGTGTCTGACTTGAGTCTTGAAGGAACAAGAAATTCTAAGCAGTGGAGGTATGGAGGAAGCAAATTCGAAACACGGAATGAAGGGATAGCTGGTCCACAGGCACAGAGATCTGGATGGAATGTCATGTGGGTAAAACAATGGGAGTCCAGTATGACTAGACATTAGTGTATGTAGAGGGAAGTAATATATAAAACAATGGACAAAATAAATAAAATAAAAATAAAATTCTTAAAATATAAGGTGATTGAATATTATTTTATATGATATCAGTACAACTATAGGTCATATTTTTTCTTATCAGTGTTCTTTTTCAATGTTTATATGGATGTGTGTATGCATTTTTATTTTGTTTAATACTTTTATATGTAAAATATATTAAATTATATATTAATATATTGTATTACTATATGACTATATTATTTAATTACTATATTAAAATATATTAATAAAATATAATAAAAATTAATACATTTAAAATTTTTTAGTTCCAAATTTCCTCCCTCCTATCCCTCCCTCCTCTTTGAGAAGGAAAACATTTTTATATTGATTATACATGTGAAGTCATGCAAAATAAATTTCCATATTATCCATGCTGCAAAAGAAAACACAAACAAAATAAAACTATAAAAATAAAGTTTAAAAAAACTATTCTTCAGGGCAGCTGGTGGCACAGTGGATAAAGCACTGGCCCTGGATTCAGGAGGACCTGAGTTCAAATCTGGCCTCAGACACTTGACATTCACTAGCTGTGTGACCCTGGGCAAGTCACTTAAACCTCATTGCCCTGCAAAAAAAAACAAAAACAAAAACAAAAATAAAAACAAAAAACTATTCTTCAATTGGCATTCAGAGTACATAAGCTCTCTCTCTAGAGGTGGATAGCATCTTTCATCATGGGTCTTTTGGGATTATCTTGATTCGAGTAGTTGAGTATTTTCCAATTGATCCTCCTTACAATGTTGCTAATATCATTCTCTGGGTTCTGCTTACTTCACTTTGCATAAGTTCATATAAGTCTTCCAAGATTTTTTTCTGAAACCATCCTGCTCATCATTTCTTATAGCACAATAGTATTCCATCACAATCATAAACCACAACTTATTCGGCTATTTCCAAATAGATAGGCATAACCTTGATTTCCAATTCGTGCATGCCACACGCAAAAATGAGCTGCTATGAATATTTTTGTACAAATGGGTCCTTTCCCCTTTTCTTTGATCTCTTTGGGATTTAGATCTTTTTATTGTTGTTGTTATTTGTCCTTTGTTGTAAAAGAGGACCATGACATCAGAATGATGTCATGACTTGTAGCAAATTGGATTTAAATGAGGAAAAATTGTGCAAAATCACCAACCTCACTCTCTCCTCCAGAGTCTTCTGGTTCCAGTGACAAGATATATATCAGGATGCCTGGAGATGGCCCGGGATGTTTTAAGGCAATAGGAGTTAAGTGATTTGCCCAGGGCCACATAGCTAGTAAATGTCTGAGGTGAGATTGAAACTTGGGTCTTCTTAACTTCAGAGCCAGTGCTCTATCCATTGTGCCACCAGCTGCCCCATAGATCTTGTAGTGGTATTGCTAGGTCAAAGGGTATGTACAGTTTTATGGCCCTTTGGACATAGTTCCAAATTGTTCTCCATAACTAGTTAACAACCCCATTAACTGTAAATTCGTATTTTCCACATCCTCTCCAGCATTTGTCATTTTCCTTTTGTGTCATGTTAGCCAATCTTATAGGTGTGAGGTGGTATCAGAATTCTTTTAATTTTCATTTCTCTACTCAGTAGTGATTTAGAACTTTTTAAAAATATGACTATTGATAGCTTTTATTTATTCTTCTGAAAACTGCCTGTTCATATCCTTTGACCATTTGTCATCCAGTAGATGACTTGTCTTCGTATTTGTCCAAAAGATTATGAATTTAATGTAATAAAAATTATCTATTTTACTTCCTGTAATTGTCATATTCTCTCTCTCTCTCTCTCTCTCTCTCTCTCTCTCTCTCTCTCTCTCTCTCTCTCTCTCTCCCTCCCCTCCCCTCCTCCCTCCCTCCCTCCCTCCCTTGTATTTGATCATAAACTCCACCCTTATCCATAGATCTGACAGGTACATTTTTCCATGCTTCCCTTATTTGTTTATGTTATAACGCTTTATTTCTAAATCATTTATCCATTTTGACCTTATCTTAGTATATGGTGATATATGCCTAGTTTCTGTCAAACTTCTTTCTAGTTTTCCAAGTAATTTTTGTCAGATGGTGAATTCTTATACCAAAAGCTTCAATCTTTGGGTTTATCAAGCCCTAGTTTACTATGGCCATTTACTACTCTGTATTCTGTACCTAATGTATTCCTCTGATCCACCGTTATATCTTAGTCAGTGAAAAATTGTTTTGATGATTATTTTCTTGTAATACAGTTTGAAATCTGAAACTATGAGGTTACCTTCCTTCATATTTTTCATTGATCATATGTACACACACATGTATATTTGTAATTTAATCTATGTATATATTTATAATATAATATTACATTTGAAAAGTATGATTTATTCTAGTACCTTGGCAAAAACAACTTTTTTGAGGTAGAGGTGGGGGTTCTTTCATTATTCTACAGATGAGGAAACTGAGACCGAGGGAACTGAAGTGACTCACTCATAGTTATGTAGGTAGGGTACTTACTAGCCACATTCTAAATTTACATTTCCTGATCCTGGTTCCAGCAATCTTTCCCCTATACCTTATGCATACTCTGTGCAGAGAAGTCAGCCCCATTTCAAAAGTGCTTATGGATATGACTGCCTAAATCTGTTTCTATTCCTTGAGTTGTGTATCACTGTAGTAGTACAAGTGGGATAATGAACCTGATCTACACTGAATGTGGGAAATGATCCAATTCAATGATCCCAAAATGCTCACCTCTCCCAAAATCCATCTCTTTCACACCAACCATATATCTAGGAATCCACATTCATGCTTCACATTGCCCCAGCCATATTCTCAACCGCTACCTTATCAGTGTGCACTTGGATCAGAGACCATGTCCTGGAGGACTTAACTCCTTTAGCTGTAGAACACTTGCTCTGTGATACCTCATCCTCACTGCAGTAATGAGTGAGTACCTCATGAGGCACACTATATTTAAGAGGCCCCAGCCATGATTTGCTTTGATACCTATCATCTTATTGATGTGAATATAAAAGCTACCTTGAAGCTTAAGGAAAACAAATCCTGAAATTTTTGCGAGTGGTCCCATCACTTCCTGACAAATAGAGGCAGAAGAAATGGAAACAGTGTCAGAATTTATATTCTTGGGCTCGAAGATCACTGCAGAAGTTGACTGAAGCCATTAAATTTAAAGACCCTTTCTCCTTGGAATGAAATCTATGGCAAATCTAGAGAGCATGCTAAAAAGTAGAGCCATCACCTTGCTGATAAAGGTCCATATAGTCAAAGCTATGTTTTTTTTTTCCCAGCACAATGTATGGTTGTAAGCTTTCAGCTATAAGAAAGGTTGAGCACCACAGAATCAAAGCTTTCAAAAATTGTGATTCTAGAAGAAGACTTTTTGGAGTCCCTTGGACAGTAAGGAGGTCAAATCATTCAAAATTTAAATAAATTAATCCAGGCTATTTCACTAGAAGGTCAAACACTGAAGCTGAAATGTAAATACTTTAGCTTTACTTTAGGGACGATGTCACTTATTGGAAAAGACCATGATGTTTGGAAAGATTGAAGGCAAAAGGAAAAGGGGAAGTCAGACAATTTGATGGATAGTGTCATGGAAACAACAAATATGAACTTGGACAGACTTCAAGAGATAGAGGAGGATAAGCATGTTTTGCTCACAAAGAGTCACACACAACTGAATAACAACATTTCATTGACAATCTCCCCCTTTCTCTTGTTCTCCTCCCCACTGTGGGTATCTTTTGTTTATTCCTCTGCTTTTCAGTTGTGAAACCAAAATTAATTAAACACACCCATTGCTGTTGGGAAAAGTATGCAAGTCAACTTCCCCTCATGTATCCATTTCATCATTCTTGTAATTTTCCAAGCTAAAATACCCTTCTCTGTGCACCACTCTCCTATATTGTCTCCACCATTAGACTGTAAGCTCCTTGAGGGCAGGATCTGCATCAACTTTTGTGTTTGTATCTCTAGCACTTCATATAGTGCTTAGCACACAAGCACTCAATAAATGTTTTTATTTCATTTATTCCCTAATTTATTCATTCAATATTCAGTTTAGGATAGTCGTACGACTATAAGTTATAGAACACCTTGATCACTATGGAGAATTCTTCAATGTAGGTGGCCCAAAGGGCAAAGGTGAGACTTAAGGTGACTACAAGGAGACTGCAGCATCACCCCTGCAATGACTTGCCTTCAGCAAATGTCACAAAAGATACTAAGGCCAGAAAAGAAGGTGGGCTAATTACAAAATGGGAATAACCACCAACACAGGTAGACAGTCTGGTCACTATTGCCACAAAATAAAAGAAAAGCCCAGAGGGAGGAACCCAGTGCTTTGGGAAGACCTTCTCTGGAAGCTTTCCAGGAAAATGTTGACAAGACTTTGACAGAATACAACAGTGAACATCATCAGGAAACCATCAATCTTTCCCCAATGCCTTTAAGATGAAATGCAAACACTTACCTTGTTGTTTAAACACCTCACAATGTGATTCCAACTGGGTTTTCTAGTCTATTTTCTATTTCACACCATCATACATTTTACTTTCTTTTTTAAAAAGAAGTTTTTATTGATTTTTTCTATCCTTTTTAATCATTGTAGTTATCCCAACTATCTCTCGCCAACCCCTCCAAGACAGATATCATATTTTAAAAATGGTATTTTTACAGATAAAAAAATCAACAAAACTGATCATTACATTTTTATGAGATATTTTATTTTTTCCGTTACATGTAAAGATAGTTCTCATCTTTTGTTTATACATGCTTTACAATTTCAGATTTTTCTCCCTCCCTCCCCTCCCTCCCCCCTCCCCTAGACAGCAGGTAATCTGATATAGGTTATATCTATATATCTCTATACATATACATATAGATATATATATATATACACACACATATATATACACATAATAACATTAATCCTATTTCTGCATTAATCCTGTTACAAGAGAAAGAATCAGAGCAGTGATGCAAAACCTCAAAATAGAAAAAAAACACAACAGCACCCAAAACAAAAGAAATAATATGGTTCAATCAGCATCTATACTCCACAGTTCTTTCTTTCTTTTTTTTTTCTTGGATTTGGAGATCCTCTTCTATCATGGGTTCCCTGGAACTCTTCTGTACCATTGCATTGGTGAGAAGAATATAGTCCATCACAGTAGGTCAACACTCAATGTTGATGATACTGTGTACAATGTTCTTCTGGTTCTGCTCATCTCACTCATCATCAGCTCATGTAAGACCCTCCAGGTTTCTCTGAACTCTTCCTGCTCATCATTTCTTACAGCACAATAGTATTCCATTGTATTCATATACCACAACTTGTCCAGCCATTCCCCAATTGATGGGCACCCCCTCAACTTCCAATTCCTTGCTACCACGTAAAGAGCAGCTATAAATATTTTTGTACATGTGGGTCTGATCATTACATTTTAAAAGTGCTAAAACATCTTTGTAGTGAAACACCTGTGGACCTCCCACTTCCACAAAGGGGTGGATTGGGGGTGTCTTCTCAGATCTTTTGATTTGAGTCCTGCTTGATCTTTATAATTTTGTTACACTTACTCTTGACTTTTTAGTGTGTTGTAGGTTTCTTTTCATTTACATTATTGCGGTTAATGGGTATATTATTTTTTGCCTCTGCTAACTTCATTCTCCATCAGTTTATATAGATCTTTTCATGCCTTTCTGTATTCATCTCTTATATAATTTCTTATAGCACAGTGATATTCCATTATATTCACATACACAGTTTGTTTAGTCATCCCCCAATTGATGGGGATCACTTTTTTTCCCATTCTTTTTTGTAAAGTAACAAACTTTTTTTGTTTTGGGTTCCAATTTTTATCCCTCTTTCCCTCCTTCCCCTCTCCCCCTCCCTGAGGTGGTAAGTAATCAGACATAGGTTATACATGCATGATTATTTAAAACATTTCTATATTAGTCATTTTGTATAAGAAAACTCGATTAAAAGAAAAACAAATGAAAAAGTGAAAAATAGCATTCAATACCAATCAGTTCTTTCTTTGGAGGTGGATAGTCTGTTTCATCCATAAGCCTTTGGAATTCTATTGGATCATTGTATTGTTGAGAATACTTGAGTCTTTCACAGTTCTTCAACAAACAGCATTGCTGTCTCTGTGCACAATGTTCTCGTGGTTCTGCTTCCTTCCATATACATCAGTTCATACAAGTCTTTTATTTAAATTTTTGTGGGGCAATGAGGGCTAAGTGACTTGCCCAGGGTCACACAGCTGGATTTGAAGTCAGGTCCTCCTAAATCCAGGGCCAGTGCTTAATCCACTTCGACACCTACCTGTCCCCCAGTTAATGCAAGTCTTTCTAGGCCTTTCTGAAATCATTCTGCTTGTCATTTCATATATAACAATAATATTCCATCACCATCATATACCACAGCTTGTTTAGCTATTTATTCCCCAATTGATGGGCATTCCTTTGATTTCCAATTCTTAGCCACCACAAAAAAAAGAGCTGGTATAAATATTTTTGTACAAATAGGTCTTTTTATATTTGGGGGGATGTTTTGGGGTCTAAACCTAGTAGCAGCATTGCTGCATCACAGGCTATGTGCACTTCTACAGCCCTTTTGGCTTAGTTCCAAATTGCTCTCCAGAATGGTTGGATAATTTGACAAATACACAGTGAATTAGCATCCCAACTTTCCTACTTCATCTCCAACATCTAATAGTTTCCATTTTTGTTATATCTGCCATTCTGATAGGTGTAAGGTGATACCTCACATTGTCTTAATTTGCATGTCTCTGATCAATAGTGATCTAAAGCATTTTTGTTCATATGATTATAGATAGCTTAGATTTTTTTCTCTGAAAACTGCCTGTTCATATCCTTTGACCATTTATCAATCGGGGGATCACTTGTATTTTTATAAATTTGACTCAGTTCTCTATATATTTGAGAAATGAAGCCTTTATCAGAGATATTTTTTCAAAAATTCTTTCCCAGTTTTCTCCTTCCCTTGTAATTTTGGTTACATTAGTCTCATTTGTGTAAAACTTTAAAATTTTACATGAACAAAATTATATGTTTTACATTTTGTTTTACTCTCTATACTTAATTATTATAAAACGTGTTACTATAAATATTTTGAAGTATATACAGTTTTTCTTCTTATCAACTGCTTCCTTTGGGGGGTATAACCCCAGAAATGGAATCTCTTATCCAAAGGGTATAGCTATTTTAGTCATTTTCTCATAAGTCTAAATTGCTTTCCAAAATGGTTGTACCGTTTAACAGCTAAATGAATAACGTATCAGTTTGCTTATCATGCTACAACCTCTGAAATATTGACTATTGACACTTTTGGTCATTTTTTCCCATTTTGTAGAATGTGAAATGAACCTCAGGGTTGTTTTGATCTGCATTTATTTCATTATTAGTGATTTGGAGCATTTTTTCATGTGGTTGTAAATTTTTGCAATTATTTTAAAAACTATTTGTTCAAATGACTAATACAGAAATGTATTTAATGCGACTGTACGAATATAAACTTTATCAAATTGCTTTCTGTCTTGGGGAGGGGGAGGGAATGGAGGGAGAAAAATTTGGAACTCAAAATCTTATAAAAACCAAAGTTGAAAATTATCTTTACAACTAACTGGAAAAAAATAAAATTATACTGTTTGAAAAAAGAAATATTTGTTCATGTACTTTGACCATTATCTATTGGATAATAGTTATCAATCACACATTTACTATTTGTTTATATATCTTGAATAAAAACCCTTATCAAAGAGATTTGATACATTTTTTCACCTTTTGACTGCTTCTCTTATCCTCAGCGAATTAATTTTGTCTATACAGAAGCTTGTCAGTTACAAATAGTCAAAATTATGCATTTTATCATTTATAATTACCTCTACCACTTGCTTGTTTAAGAATACAGCTCCTACCCATAGCTATGAGAGGCATGTGATTTGTCTCTCTTCTAATTTTTTTACAGTATTACCTTTAATATTCAGGTCATATTTCCATTTAAAATGTATTGTGGAATATGGCGGAGAACTCACATAGGGCCAGTGCTCCCTAGAAGGTCAGAAGAAGCAATACAAGCACACTCAAAGTCTCTGTGAAAAACTTTGGAATTTATTATGAGACATGGGATTCACTGGCAAAGGACTACCTAGCATGCTGTGACTGCATCAGAGAAGGTATTAGGATTTATGAGAAAAGCAGAATTGCAGTAGTTATAAAGCCACATGAGATGCACAAATTTAGAAACATCTTAATTCCAAATATTTGTATGAAGTATTTGTGCCCAACCTATGCTAGAGTGTTGTGAGCTCATACTGGTCTGATCAGTCATAGTTGGGCACATTGCATATTGATCTCCATATGGAGATATTATTTTGGTCCTCTTTAAGTATGAAGGCCAACAACAACCTATATTTATAGATTTAACATCTTTATCTTGTCTTATTGCTTTATAAAATAGTATGGTAGGTGTTTTTAAATAAACATTTTTTATTTGAAGTTTTGAGTTCCAAATTGTATCCCTCCTTCCTTCCCTCCCCTTTTCCCCTTCAAGAGGTGGTAAATATTCAGATATAGCTTATACGTGTGTAATTATTTAAAATATTACAACATTAGTCATTTTGTACAAGAAAATCAAATAAAAATTAAAGAAATAAAGTGAAAAATAGCACGTTTCAGTCTGTATTCAATCAATATCAGTTCTTTGTTTGGAGTGTATAGTATGTTTCATCATTAGTCCTTTGGGATTGCCTGGGGTCCTTTTGTTGCTAAGAATAGCTAAGGCATTCACAGTTCTTCATTGAAAAATATTGCTGTCACTGTGCATGTAGTTCTCCTGCTCAATTCACTATACATCAATTCATATAAGTCTTTCCAGGCCTTTCTGAAATCATTCTGTTTGTCTTTTCTTATAGTACAAAAATATTCCATCACTATCATATACTATAGTTTGTTTAGCCATTCCCCAATTGATGGGCATTCCTTTGTTTTTCAATTCCTAGCTACCACAAAAAGTGATGCTACAAATGATTTTTTTTTTGAAATAGGTCTTTTTCTCTTTTGGGGATATAAACCTAGCAGTGAAAACCTAGCAGTGAAATTGCTTTATCAAAGGGTATGCACAGTTCTATAGCCCTTGGTGCATAGTTTCAAATTGCTCTCCAGAATGGATGAATCAGTTAACAACTCCACCAACTGTGGATTAGCATCATAATGTCTTATTGTTTTTGCTATAATTACCAGAACTATATCAAACAACAGTGGAGAGAGTAGACATCTTCAATTCATTCCTACATATACTAGAATAATTTCCAATATTTCCCCGTTGCTTATGATTTTTGATTTTGGTTTTAGATCAATGCTTTTTCATGACAAATAAGTCCCTCACCTACTATATTTAGTAGGGTTTTTTAAGCAGAAAAGAATATTGTACTTTGTCAAAGACTTTTTCTGCATCTGTTAAGGTGATCATTTGGTTTTGAATATTTTGGTTTTTAATGTGGTTAATTATGTTGATTGTTTTCCTAATGTTGAACCATCCTTGCATTCCTGGTTTAAATTATACTTGTTTGTAATGAACAATTTCTTGGGATAAATTGATATAATCTGACAGAATTTTGTTTAAAATTTTTAACTTAATGTTCATTAATGATGTTGACCTATAGATTTTTCTCCTTTATTTTATCTTTGACTGGTTAAAGCACATTAGGACTATATTTATTTCATAAAAGGTTCCTCTTCTCCATTTGCAACTTTACTCCCTTCCTTCTTGCATACATTTAGATACAAGTATCTTAGTGGTTTTTCTGCTGTTATTCTATTGCTGTCCTTAACTTCCATGCTTATTTACTCCTCCTGCATTTCCATTTTGGAGGGCTTTTAAGGAAACAAATGATATATTCAGTTGTGGTTTTCTTTCTAAAATTATTTCAAACACCACTTTATTATTGAACAACTATTTTTCCCAGTTATAGTTAAGCTCAGATTTCCAATGTTTGTTACTAGGGCTGTATTTTTAGTTCCATTGCACTTTGGAACACATTATTCCCTTCCCTCCTATGTTTTCTGGTGGGTACAGAATAGTCTTGTATTATTCAAATTTCTTTTTCCTTTGTTTTTGACCTGTAGCTAACGACCTGTGAAAGGTCTGTTAAAAAAGTGATTATTATTGATGGACATTTCCCTTATTCAACCATAAGATTTACCCACTTCTGAAACTTACCAATGATGGAAGTGTACTGTCTCATTTTATTTTGAAACTCCCTTAATGGCTATAAAAGAATTTTTTTTTCCTCAAGGAGAGGAGTACCCAAACATGAAGAAGGTCTTGGACCCAAATGATTAGGGACTACTGGTATTCCTAATAAATTGATTGCTTATGTGATCAGAGCTCTGTGTGGTGACTTTTGTTACAGCTTAGCATTTTGTGGCCAACGGTATCCTTGTTTTTGTTTTGTTTTGTTTTCTGGAAAGATCACCTATGAATTCTTTCAATTAGAATTTCATTTTCTGCATTGAAAAGTGTTGGTCTATGCTTTTTCTATTATTTCCTGCATTATGTTGTGAAGCTCCCCAGCCCATTCCTGTTATGATCATATAGGGGATCTATAATCTTTAGATTATCTTTATGCATCCTGTTTTAAAGATGAGTATGTTTTGCCTGCATAGTCAACATATTTTCTTTTAAGATTACTGCTTTGAGCTTCTCTTTTTCCAGATTGCCTTTCACTTCTGTATATCTTCATTCACAATATATTATTCTCTCTGTTGTTTCTTTAGTCTTGCCACTTCTTTTAATCTTGCCTCTGCAGATTCTAATTTTTCTATTTTGCTCATTATTTTTGCTTTGCAGGATATAAATTCTTCTGTCATAATTCTCATTGTAACCACTCAGGAACAATGTGTTCTTGTTTCAAGTTGTCTGCAAATTCCACAGAATCCTCAGTCTCATCATGTTGAATCATTTCCCTTTAATTTTAGCATTTATTCAGAGATACCTGAATTCTTTTGATAGATCTGGAAGCCATATTTCCTTCTATTGTAATTGCCTTATCTTGTTAATTTATCTGTTTATGTTCAAGGTCTTTGATTTTTCTTCTTTCTGAAATCTGATATTTTCTTTTGCTTTGATTTTCCTCTATTCATTTCTGAGTCTGTCCTCTCTAGTAGTGGTTTAATGGGAGCTAGAACTCAAAGCATCTCAGCCTCCTTCAATAGCTTATGTCTCTGCCCCTAGTGACTTTTGGGTGGTTAGAACTAGACCCAGATGGATGATGCTGTTCTTTCCCTCAGGTTTAGTGGAATATTACAGAACTCTCCCATACACACAGACATGGTATCCTGTCCTGCTCCCTCTGTTCTTTGGGTCTCTGGCCTAGCACAAAGCAGTCCAGAGATTTGCAGCATTGGCTATGATTATAGCCTTGTAAGAGGCTTTTACTTCTGAAGAGCTATGGCTAGCCTGACTGTCTTTAAGGGTTGGGTAAATTCCCAAAGCCAGGAGCTGAGGTCTCCCTAGCACTGGAAAAATGAAGGTGGAACCAGGGTGTAGAAGTGTATTTTGTTGTAAGCCTGTATCTCCTTGGTTCTGCTAATGCATCCTAACTGTAGCATGAGAGGTAGAAGAGGAGTGGTGGGTGTCTTAGACCATAGAGATAACTGGAGTTGCTTTATCTTTATCTTTGGCATGTAATTTCTGTTTTGGAAAGCTACGAGAGACCATGGAGATAAGAGAAAATGTATATTCCATTATTTTGTTGTTCATTTGATCCATAAACCATCCTCATTCTACTTCTCATCAAACCAGAATACTAGATGAATGGCGATAACATAAATATGCTGCCACCTTCCCCTCTGGGAATTCACAGACACCATCACCCACACTTGGAATTTCTTCTTTTCTTATTTCCCACTCTCAGTATCATTATCTCCCTTCAAGCCTCAGCCCAGGTGACATCTCTCACATGAGGCTTGCCCTCATCCTCTCAGTGGTTGCTGACCTTTCTTCTTCAAATAACCTTCTATTTACTTTTTTATGTAGTATTCTATCCCCTAGGATGATCATCAAATAATCAGCAAGCATTCATTACATTCTAACTATTTTTCTACTACTGTTCTGTCCTGGTCTCTCTGTCTCTGTCTTTCTCTGACTCTGTTTAGGTTTCTGTGTGTGTGTGTGTGTGTGTATACACACATACACAATATACATATATATGCATATATATAAATTATATGCACACATATGTGTATATATATTTGTGTTTGTGTATATGTGTGTATATGCCTCATTTTGTATGAAATCTCTTCCTGTCTTCTCTCCGACCAAGTGCCATATATAAAGAATATTTGGGTAGGAGAGGAGACAAGAAAAGATTTCTTTCAGAAGGTGGCATTTTCTTTGAGTCTTGAAGGATCCCTAGAGTTTAGAGAAGATAAACTAAGGGGATATTTGTAAAGTGTTTTACAACCTTTAAAGTGTCATATTAAGACTCTTCTCCTCCCACTCTGGAATCCACTATTGCTTTGCCCTTGCCCAGAGAGCTTGCCAGTGTCAAAACTAGTCTAGTATTCTTATCACAGTGTCATTTTACCGGAATAGTTCTTCAGGTATTTTACTAGGAATCAGCCCATCTTACAGATAGAAACATGCAAAGGACCTGCAATTATGAAATGAGACCAGGTCCCCTGGGGTGCTTGGCATTTGAAATGTTGCCAAGAATTTCTCTTAGCATGGTATTTCCTTGGAGGAGCAGGTAAATATTGAGACAAGATACTAATCAACTTTTCTTTGAAAACCATGACAATAACCAATTCCCAAGAAGACAAAGGCATTTGTTAACAGCTCTGTATCCTTTTTTTCAAAGTCGGGTTCTCAATCTGGCAACATTACAAAGCAGGAGATGTGAAGTGTTGCTAGCAGGCGCCAAACACCTGTCAGAGGAGCAATCCAAAGGCAAGCCGCAATAGCAATGGCTTTTGCATCCTAACCAGCTCCACGTCCTTACCTTCCTTCAGATTCCTTGGGAGAGGAGGAAGAAAGCCGTATTGCTGGCAGGTGGGAAGGGGGTGAGGGGGGGCTTGCATTGTGAGGTGACTAAAGAGAAAAAAAGCATCTGGTGAGAAGATGACACTATGGAACACCAAAGCTGGGTATCTATGACCACCTTGGTCTACAGCAGGCCTTCCTCAATATTTTACCCTCGACTTCATTTCACCCAAGATATTTTTATGTGACCCTGGATATGTAGGTATATAGGTATATATAACCTTTCACTGTTGCCAAATTTTTTATGACCTCCACATTCAGTTACATGCCCTCATACGGGGTTGTGACAAACAGTTTAAGAAGCTTTGGTCTGCAAGATGGATCTCCACAAAAGGCTCCTTTGACCCCCAATACTGAAAAAATCTGAGTGAAGCACAGGTCATAAGCATTTATGAAATGCATGCCACATACCAGGCACTGTACCAGGTGCCAAGGACACAAACATAAACATGAACTAATCTCTAACCTTGCGTAGCTTCAAATACATCAAAGAGAATAACATATACAACATCTAGATGAAGAGTCACCCATACTCACAGAAACACACCCAAAGTAAAAAGGGGAAAGATCACTCAGAGTGGGGGCAGTAGGATAGGCCTCAAGTAGGAGGTCTCATTTGAGCTGAGATTTGAAGGCATTTAGGGAGGTTAAAAGGAAGCAGAAAGATGGCTCAGTGCTAGGACTTGAGTAAGGAAGCACTGACTCTGACATCAGAAGACCTGGATTCTAATCATACTTACGATCGTTTAGGCTGTACCTGAGAAGTACATCAAGGCTGGGGCTATCTGATTCCAGAATGTTGGGATGAATCATGAAAAATTCATTAAATCATCTGAATGTTCTACATACGACAAGAAGATTCCAAATAGCTGGATTCAGTCTTGTATAGACAAAACACAACTGACATTGCTGAAGACATATTTAAGTGTCTCAGTTCTCAATTCCAATAATAATAATGATAAGAATAAGCTAATGATCTATATATGTTATAAATATTTAATAAATGTAAAATATAGTATTATATTAATACTAATAAAACAAGAACATATATATATATTTGTGCCAGGTACTGTGCTTAAATGCTTTATAATTATTAACTCATTTGATGATCACAATAACCCTGGAAGGCAGATGCAGTTATTATCTCTATTTCACATATGAGGAAACTGAGGAAAAAATATTAAGCAACTTGCCGAGGGTCACACAGATAGTAAGTATTTGAGGTTGGTTTCTGGGGGGGGGTGCAATGAGGGTTAAGTGACTTGCCCAGGGTCATACAGCTTGTAAATGTCAAGTGTCTGAATTCAGATTTGAACTCAGGTCCTCCCGAATCCAGAGCTGGTGCTTTATCTACTGCCCCACCTAGATGCCTCCTTGAGGCTGAATTTTAACTCAGGTCTTACTGATTCCAGGTCCAGTGATCTATCCACTATGGTACCACCTAGCTGCCCAAAAAGCTGTTCCATAAGAACTGTCCAGTCCCCAGAATGGGGGAAAATACTAAAGTCTGATTCAAAAGTATTAGGTTCTGATCCAAGCAATGATAGGCATTAGTTACGACAATACACGCCATTTCTCTGAGACTCACTTTTCTTTTCTGCAATGTGGGCTTAGAATAAACACAATTACTCAGTTCCATCATGGTCTATCAAGCATATACTATATGACAGGCACTGTGATAGAAAGACTAGAGTGAAACAGTTCCTGCCCTCATAAAGCCTATATTCTAGCACAGCTGATTTCTCCAATTTGTTGTAAAGAATGTTTGTGAATATTAAAGCACTATAGAGATAAGAGATGATAGCTCTCCCCCCTTAAATTTCCCTAGAGCCTCTGTTCTGGCCAACTCCTCTCCCTATACCTTGTGTTGTGCTTATTTCATAACAATAATAATATCCAAATATTATTGATAGAAATGTGTTATCAATAGTTAATTTATTTGGTATAGGCTACTATTAGCATTTTTTCTATTTATTCATTTTAGATTGAGCCCAGTGACCTTTTTGGATCTCATTTCTGTTATTTAGTTAATGAGGTAACCTGTTCATCTTTGTACCATTTGCAAAGGATGATCCTATGATAAGAGAGCTATTTAGGCCTATTAGATGAGTTATTGATATAAATGTTAAATAGTTTCTGGCCAATCATAGATCCCTGGAGCATTCCACTGACCTCCTGTTATGTTGACACTGGGCCCTTAACACTTCCTCTTTGAGTTTGGTGATTCAACCTGTCCCAAATCTATGCTGTTGTCTAGCCCACAATTCACTATCTTTTCCATAAGGACAGTATGATTTAATTTACCAAATGTTTTGTTAAAATTCTAATTAAATTATATTTCCAGGATCCCCTTGATCTACCAGTTTAGTAAGAATAGGAGGGAAGGGGAAGAAAATAAACATTTATTAAAAACCTGTTCTGTTCTAGGCACTGTGCTATGCACTTTAAAAATGCCCCATTTGAGGGGCAGTTAGGTGGCGCAATGGATAAAGCACTGGCCCTGGATTCAGGAGTTCCTGAGTTCAAATCTGGCTTCAGACACTTGACACTTACTAGCTGTGTGACCCTGGGCAAGTCACTTAACCCCATTGCCCCGTTAAAAAAATTATAAAAAAAAAAAATTAAAGTAAAAAAAAATGCCCCAGTTGATCTTCCTAACAATCCTATTAGATGGGAGCTGTTGTTATCTCCTTTTTAAAGCTGATGAAACTGAAGCATACTGAGGTTAAATAACTTTCCCAGGGTCACACAATCATTAAATGTCTGAGACTTGTTTGAACTTGTCTTCCTGAATCCAGGCTTACTATTTTCACTGTGCTACCTAGATGCCTCACCATAGGGACTAGTCCTGTGATTCCATTGGTCTAGTAAGCTCCCCAACTAGTGAGGAAACTCTTTCTACCAAAGCAGGTTGGTGGCATCTCTGATTTATCATTGAGTCACAATGCCAGTATGCATCAGAGGCAGGATCTAAACCCATGTCTTTCTGTCTCCAAGCCTTCTCTCTTTGCCCTCCATCACACTGCCTTTAATTTAGCGATCCTATCAGAAAGAAAGTTGACTATGGCAGGACCCATTGTCGATGTGGAGGGTACTTTGGTGCCTTCTGATAGCCCTTTTACTTATTTTTGTTCAGTTGTTTTTCAATCATGTACAACTTTTTGTGACCTCTTTGGGGGTTTTCTTGGCATAGATGCTGGAGTGGTTTGCTATTTCCTTTTCCAGCTAATTTTACAGATGAGGAAACTAAGGTAGACAGGGTTAAGTGACTTGCCCAGGGTCACACAGCCAGTAAGTATCTGAGGCCAGATTTGAACTCAGGAAGAAGAGTCTTCCTGACAGGCCTGGCATGCTGCACTATGGTTCCACCTACCTGTCACCTGTGTTCTCTCCATTCAAAGAACAATCTCCTATGTAGAGAAAACATAGGAAAATAAAGATTAAGATGCTCCCTGCCTTCTTTCTTTTGACAGTCATCATCACCCTGAGCATTACAAATTCTGGTTCTAATTCTCCTACCATAACTTTCTTTGGACTAATATAGGTGTGTTTTGGTTTGGTTTGGTTTTTGGCAGGGCAATGAGGGTCAAGTGATTTGCCCAGGGTCACACAGCCAGCAAATGTCAAGTGTCTGAGGCAGGATTTGAACTCAGGTACTCCTGAATCCAGGGCTGGTGCTTTATCCACTGTGCCACCTAGCTGCTCCCCTTAATATAGTATTTAAAAACCAACTTTTCCTAAGACTCTTAGATTCTCCTTAGATTTCCTCTTATTATGAGATTTAGCACTCCTAATACTTTTCTTACAGTAGTATGACACAGTTTCGCTTTCACCTTCACTTTAATATTTTAAACAATCTGAGTTGATTGAAGTATTTGCCCTTGAAATAATTCCATTCCCACCACCCCTATCAGAATATTTCCTTTCTGTGTCTTCAGAATTTCATTCTCCTAGCTTTCTCATCCCTCTTCATCTGACATTTCTTATAGAATATAAGGACAAGGATCCTACCTATATTTTCTCTGAAGCCTGTGAAACCTGCTTTCCTGTTAGGCCATGGCCAATCTTTTTTCTTAATCATAAACTCGAGAGGAATTAGTAACTTCTTTCCAGGGATCTCATTTTTCTCATCCCAAGAAAGTAATAACTCATTATTGGTAAGGATCAGGTCCAGAATTGAATAGCAAATTACTTCTCCTCCATAAGCATTATGTTCTTTATCTATACAGCAAGGGAGTTGGATTAAATTAAACCAAATGGTCTCTTCTGTATTAGGCCTCTGTAAGGCCAGGTGAATAAAGCTTTAGATTTGAAATCAGGAAGACCTAGGTTCAAAACCTGCCTCTAACACTTAGTGACTGTGTGACTGGATAAATCATTTAACCTCATCAGCCTGTTCTTTTCATTTAAAAAATGAGTTTAACTGGGAAGCCTCTAAGATCCCTTTGAGCATGAAATCTATGATCCTGCTGTTACTCTGTATGTGTGTGTGTGTGTGTGTGTGTGTGTGTGTGTGTGTGAGAGAGAGAGAGAGAGAGAGAGAGAGAGAGAGAGAGAATATCACAGAATACCTTTTTACCACGGATGGTCCATTTTTTTGGGGGGGGGGGCAAGGCAATGGGGGATAAGTGACTTGCCCAGGATCACACAGGTAGCAAGTATCAAGTATCTGAGGCTGGATTTGAACTCGGGTGCTCCTGAATCCAGGGCCAGTGCTTTATCCACTGAGCCACCTAGCTACCCCCCGTGGTCCATTTTTAATACACAGTGTACACCTCTTACATGGATTATTCTTGGATGTGACTTCAGCAAACTCAAGTGTGTTTTGTCTCCACAAGACCACACATCCAGCTATTTGGAATCATCCAGGTTTTGGCTTGTTATAACTAGAAAGTTCAGATGATTGACTGATTTTTTCATGTTCCATCCCAACATTCTGGCGTCAGGTAGACCCAGCCTTGATATACTTATCAGGCACAGCCTTTTTTTTCACTCATCTAAGTTTAATTGCAACTTGCACCCAGGGATTCACAGGATAAATCTTGGCAGTTTGGGTGGAAGAATCTCAGGAATGGCTTGTTTTGTGTCTTTTGCAGTTACAGTTTTTCACCCACAGAATTTCACATCTTCACAGTTTTCATTTCAGTTGAGATTTCTGTTTCAAAACCCTGGGTGTTGAACTTCATGGAAATGTGAGCAAGGCATGTTTCCCCTCAGCTGGTCCTCTGCTTTAGAATGGGGACTCCTTTCCCCAATAACTAATCTGGACAAGGGCAAAGGGTGGGACAACACTGGGAATTTGGAGGTTCGAAACAGATGATATATAGATACAACTTTGGGGGCACACAGATGGTGTCTGGTGCATGGGGGCAATAGAAGGAATGTGGGGTTAAACCTCAGAAGATCTAAGTTCTAACCCCAGCTCTCCTTCTTAAGACTAAATAGAAGTCTTTGAGAAAGTCACCTGTTAATAATAGCTCATACACATAATGCTTTAAACTTTACAAAATGTTTTCCTTCTCAATTCAGGTTTTAAAAGTATTCATTAACTTCCTACCATGTTCTAGGAGCTTTGCTAGATTTTGGGATACAAATATGAAGAATGAGACAAATCTGTGCTCTCAATGGTTTACAATCTGAGTGGAAGGAGAGGTGTGATATGTAAACAGATAAGTGGACAAACTGGAATTTCATGGAAGAGACAATTACAACTGGGGGGTGGGGGGGGAACCAGGAGTGCTTTTGAAGAATAGAATTCAACCATGAGAGGTTCCAACACAGGGGCACTGAAGAATCCTTCTGGCCATAAAATTGTATGTTCTCTTGCTTCTTCTATTACTAACAATCTTTATTATAGAAAGTCCCTCTCATCTCTGACAGTCTCTGTTCTAAGGTCCCTTCCAACTATGAAATGTTTACTTCTAAACTCCAATCCACTTTTAACATTCTATTTCCTAATAGTTAAGGAGGACAGAGAATAGAGGACCAGAGTCAGGAAAATTGGAATTCATATCTGACCTCAGACATTTACTAGGTGTGTGATACTGGGCAAGTCACTTAAGCCCTGTCTGCCTCAGTTTCCTCATCCATAAACTGGGGATTATGTAAAATGAGGGCACATAGGACCTACTTCACAGGTTGTTGGGAGGATCAAATGGGATAACATATGTAAAACATTTTACATATGTAAAGTAATATAAAATCGAGTTAGTATTTATATTATAGCTATAATAAGTGCTATTGTTATGATAATAAATGTTATTATTCTATTACATCCTGGGGCTTATGATTTAATACAGAGGAACCCACTGTGTCTGAAGGAAGGCCATTCCCATTTGGCTGTGACATTCTATATTCTAACGTCCCTACCAGTTCTGACATTCCATTTTCTCATCTCTTTGTTCTAAGGTACTTTCCAGCATTCACATTCTACATTCTAAAATTCGATTAAATTATATAATTTAACTCTCCTGGTCTGATACTATTATATGTACAAAGTATGAACAGAAATTTCTCAGAACAGGTCAAATTGTAGCTTATAGTAAATGTAATTGAATACTTGGTTTCCCAGCATTTCACTTCATGTAAATGAAAAGCATGACAGTAATTAAACAAGCTTGCCCCCGGAACACTTATGCCTGGTTGAAACTCACCAGCACAATGTCAGACATCATAAGGATGCTTTGTTTTGGTAATAACTTGTTGCAAAACAAGGAAAATGGTCCTTTAGAATATAATCCCTAGCACAGTGACTTTGTTCTCTGTGTCACAGAATCATGGGAATTTAAAGGTGGAAGACCCTTAGGGGCCATTGAGTCTGACCCATTCCTGGGAAAGAGTGCCCTGTATAGATTCCAGATAATGAGTCTCCAAGAATCTGCTTAAAGACCGCCAGTGGGGAGGAGATACCCGCTACTTCCTGAGCCAGTGCAATTGTTATAACAGTGGGTTTTTGTTGTTGTTTTGTTTTTAAACATCAAGCCAAAAATCTGTATCTCTGAAGTTTCCACCCACTGTTCCTAGTTCTTCCCTTTGGTGCCAAATAGAACAAGGTTTGTGTTTTTTTTCCCTTCAAAGCACAGTGATTCAAAGACTTGAATCTAACTGTTATCAGTTATCCATGTTTCCCCATTTCTCTCCCCAATTCCTTTACTTTCCCAGGCTAAACATGACAGGTTCCTTTAACTAATACTCATATGCCCCAGCCCCTAGGATCATAAACTTAGAGCTGAAAGGAAACTTCAAAGATCTCTTAGTCCGTAGCTTTCATTCTGTTGTTGTTGTTCAGTGATGTTCAACTCTTCCTGACCCAATGGACCAAAGCACAGGAGGCCCTTCTAACCTCTACTATCTCAAGAAGTCTGTCCAGGTTCATGTTCACTGCGTCCATGACTATCTATCCATCTCAGCCTCTGTCATTCCCTTTTTCTTTTGCCTTCAATCTTTCCCAGCATCATGGTCTTTTTTCAATGAATCCCATCTTCTCACTATGTAGCCAAAGGATTCAAACTACAGTGTCAGACTTTGTCCTTACGGAGGAGGAAAACAAGACTCAAAGAGCTTATGACATCACTAAGATTGCTATTAAAGTTAAAATTCTAGCTAGTCTGTCTAAAATATGTAATGAGAGGTCACCAGTAAATTATAAGCTTTCGCAAGAATTAGACTTTTACGCATTTATTAATGAGAATAAGAATTTGGTAAAGAGAGAGAGAAAGGCCTACATTCATCTATCTCTTAAAGGGAGAGTGCATTTCTAGCTCCCTTCTCCACCAGAGTCCTCATGAAAGAGAGCAAGTCAGAGCGCCAGGCTCCCCCTTCTTCCTCCCACAAGCATATATCACTTCCTGACGCCAAAGAAAAGACACATGGTCTTGCCCTCAGAGACCTTCACCTCATGCTAGAGCTTTTCTACAGTAAGTCTCCAGCAGGTGGCATCATTCCAATCATTATATTGCAAAAGTAGTAAGAGACGGTGGCATGATTTGAACCAAGGTTTTCTGACTGTCAATCCAATGCTTTTTATTTCCCCAGCATTGTTTATTGACTCTAAGGTACTCCATGAACTTAATTACCCTCCTTTTGCTACTCTTCCCAAAATTTGGCCCCTACTGTCTTTGGAATTTAGTAAATTACCTGATAAAAATAGCTTAATAGGGGCAGCTAGGTGGCACAGTGGATGGAGCACTGGCCCTAGAGTCAGGAGGACCTGAGTTCAAATCCGGCCTCAGACACTTAACACTTACTAGCTGTGTGACCCTGGGCAAGTCACTTAACCCCAATTGCCTCACTAAAAAAAAAAAAAAAAAAAAAAAAGAGCTTAATAAATATTTGTTGACTTGTAATGATCAGAGAACTATGAACCGAGGTATGAACATCAACAAGTGGGATGAGATTGTTCATTCACCTTTTCACACATTGTTCAAACACCACATTCAAAGAACCCTGGCCTGTGGGAGATACAAAGACAAACCAGGCATGGTTCCTATTTTTATGTAGCCCATAAGCATTCACATAGATGGTATTGTGGTGTAAGGCTGTTGGGATTAAATTCAGAGGACCCAGGCTTCAGTGTTAGTTCCAAAACTTCTTAATGGTGGAAACAGTTTCCTTATAAAATGAGGGCAATAATACTTATACAGCTTATTGTTTAAGATTGTTATAAGAAAGATCTTTGTAAACCTTATACTGTAATTGTATTAATATCATAATTATCTGCAAAACATAAACAACAAGTCAACAAGGCAAGTAAAGCAACACTTATTAAATACCTACTGAGTATCAAGCAACAAAACACTCTGCTGACCACTAGGGATACAAGGAAAGACAGTAGTAGCGGCAAATGACTTATTTTGACAGATTCTAGTGAATGGTTTCTTCTTATTGTTTATACAGTTGTGAATAAATGCTTGTTGACTGACTGAATGATTTTTCACGTTGCACTTGGTAAGATTATATACAACTATATACTAACATTTGGTTTCAAAAAATAATCTCACATGTATAAAATGAGAGACACAGCAATTTATCTGAAAAAGCTGGGATTTTCACTAGATGATAAGCTCAATATAAATTAGAAGTCTAATATGACAGCCAAGAAAACTATTTGGACCCTAAGCTAGAGGCATGGCATTCAGGAATAAGGAGGTAATTATCCTCCTAGGGCCAGTGGATAGAGTTCAAAGTGAGTTCAAATCTGTCCCCTGATACTTACTAGCTTTGTGACCCTGGGCAAGTCACTTAACCCTATTTTTTTCAGCTTCCTCATTTGTAAAATGAGCTGCAGAAGGACATGGCAAACCACTCTAGTATCTTTGCCAAGAAAACCCCAGATAAGGTCAGAAAGAGTTGGGCAAGGCTGAAAAAAGAATGAACTACAACAAGAAAGTCCTGCCATATTCCATTCTTGTCAGAGCACAACTGGAATATTGTCTTCAGTTTTGAGAGCCTCACTTTAGAAAGTAGACTGATCATTCCCCAATTGAGAAATGGTCAAAGGATATGAACAGGCAGTTTTCTGATGAAGAAATCAAAGCTACCTATTTCCATATGAAAAAATGCTCTAAATCACTATTGACTAGAGAAATGCAAATTAAAACAACTCTGAGGTACCAACTGACACCTATCAGATTGGCTAATATGACAAAAAATGAAAATAATAAATGTTGAAGAAGCTGTGGGGAAATAGGAACAATAATGCATTGTTGGTGGAGCTGTGAACTGATCCAACCATTCTGGAGAGCAATCTGGAATTATGCCCAAAGGGCTATAAAGCTGTGCATACCCTTTGACCCAGCAATACCACTTTTGGGTCTTTTCCCCAAAGAGATCATAAAAAAGGGAAAAGGACTCACATGTACAAAAATATTTATAGGTGCTCTTTTTGTAGTGGCAAGGAATTGGAAATTAAGGGGTTGCCCATCAATTGGGGAATGGCTGAACAAGTTGTGGTATATGAATGTAATGGAATGTGCTGTAAGAAATGATGAGCAGGAGGAGTTCAGAGAAACCTGGAAGGACTTGCATGAACTGCTGATGAGAGAAATGAGCAGAACCAGAAGAACATTGTACACAGTATCATCAACATTGTGTGTTGATCAACTGTGATGGACTAGATTCTTCTCACCAATGCAATGGTACAGGAGAGTTCCAGGGGACTCATGATGGAAGGGGATCTCCAAATCCAGAAAAAAAAGAACTGTGGAGTAGAGATGCTGAATGAACCATACTATTTCTTTTGTTTTCGGTGCTGTTGTTTTTCTATTTTGAGGTTTTTCATCATTGCTCTGATTCTTCTCTTATGACATGACCAATACAGAAATATGTTTAATGTTATTATATATATATATATATACATATATACATATATGCATATATACATAGACACATAGACACACACACACACACACACACACATATATATATATATATATACCTATATCAGATTACCTGCTGTCTAGGGGAGGAGGGAGGGATGGGAGGAAGGGAGAAAAATCTGAAATTGGAAAGCTTGTATAAACACATGTTGAGAACTATCTTTACATGCAACTGGAAAAAAATAAAATACTTTTATCAGAAAAAAAGAAAGTAGACTGATAATCTGGGCAATGTCCAGAACATAGTGAGTAGCTTGAAGATTATGCTATGCCATGAAAAGATGGATTGAAGAAATAGAATATTTACCTTAAAGAAGAAATGACTTAGGAGGTTCATTCTGGGTGTATTTGAGTATGTGAAAGGCTGTTACCTAGAATATGGAGTGAACTTGGTTTTTTTTTTCTTCTTTATCTTTGAGGGAAGATGTAGAAATAATGAATGGAAGTTTTAAAGGGACAACTTGAGACTTTTTGGGGGATGGGGTGGGGCAATGAGGGTTAAGTGACTTGCCCACAGTCACACAGCTAGTAAGTGTCAAGTGTCTGGATTTGAACTCAGGGCCTCCTGTGTCTGGATTTGAACTCAGGGCCTCCTGAATCCAGGACTGGTGCTTTATTCATTGCACCACCTAGCAATCCAACTTTAGGCTTAATAGTGAAAAAAAAAAGTGTTAGTCTCCATGCCAGATAGAAAAGAAAGATAGGCTTGTCATGGTATGAGAGTGTCAGATAACAAGATCATAGTCAGAGGACTCCAGGGGTTTCCTCATGATGTTGGGAGAAAGTGAAGAAAGCCACTAACCCATGGGGTGGATCCCCTGGGGCAAACCCCTGGAAAAACATGGATGATTGTCACACAAGTAGGACAGGCCCAAATGTGTGGGGGGCCTCTACTGGAAATAACTCCTGACTCAATGAAGGAAAAGATCTCTTTTACTACTTAAGAGTCAGAAAAAAATAACAACTTGATAACAATAAAAGCTAGCCAAAGTAGAAAGGAGGAAGGAGGCTCCCCCTCACTGGAAATCCATAAGCAAATATTAGATTATCACCAGCCAAATGAGTTCTAGAAAGTATGCTGGTTCTACTACAGCTTGATTGGATGGCATCTGAGGTGCCTTCCCACTTCATAATTCTGTGCTTATGTGATATGATAATTTTGCTATAGTTATAATATGGAACAGAATAAAACAAAAGAAGAAAAGTGGGACAATTTGGCCAATGAAGAGATAGAGAGAAAAATCATTCCTGGCCTGTTTTTCTATATTATGAAAAAAGCAGCTTGATGTAGAGAGAAGGGCATTGGATGTGGAGATAGTACAGGGTTCGAACTTTACAAACTGTGGGACCTAAAGAAAGTTACATAACATTTCTGGGTCTTAGCTTTCTCCCCGACCCAACCCCACATCAAATTACCTAAAATTGAAAGATTAAAGAATCTTAAAGATCCCTTTCTGCACTAATAAGACAATAACCTTAGTTACTGGCTGTGTGACCCTGGACAAGTCACTTAACCCTCATTTTCCCCTGGAAAAAAAAAGAACCTTAGGACCTTTTGTTTGACCCTCAACTATGTCAATTTGCTTACCCCTCAAACTCTGAATCTACTTATACTAATTCAGGCAGTAACCAACCCTTCTTCCTTCTCCCACACTCCCTCCTTACCATCTGATGTCTTTGGTCACTGAGCCCTGGCTCTGTCCCCCTAATGCAGTGCTTTTTGTATCTCTGTCAGGAGGACCCAACCAGGCACTATTTTTATTTTCTATCAAGCTTGGAAAATTTTAGTCCATTCCATAGAAGAGCACTACCACCTCTATCTGTCCCATTCCTAGGCCCAGGCCAGACCCGCCATCTTTTCCTTGTTGGGGCTAGGACAAATGTTCTGAGGAAAATAAACAGATGTGAGAGTGCCTAATGATGATGATGATGAGTATTATAATTTTTATTATCATTATCATTATTTTGTTGAACTCTCCTGGCTAGTATATCATATTCTCTGAGTCTGCACAATAAGATGAAAATAAGACTCCAAAAGCAGGGAAGGATGTGATAGACCAGAATGTTAGACTAGAGATCATAGAGAGAGCTAGAAGGAGGCTTAGACCATAGGACATTAGAATGTGGAATATAAAATGTTAGAGGATAGAACCCCAAATATTAGAGTTAGAAGGAACACGAGAATTTCAAATATTAGGACCTCAAAGAACTTTGGTTCCAATGTCATGGAGATCAGCTGAAGGAGCTAGGGATATCTTTCCTGTAGAAGAGCAGATTTGACACCACTACACCTGTCTTCATATATTTGCATATTGAATGGAGGAGAGCTTGGACTTGTACTGATGGACCTCAGAGAGCAGAACTGGAAGCAGTGGGTGGAAGTTGCAAAGAGGCCAATTTGGGCATGATATAGCAGGATAATTCTGCCTAAAAATGAGAGCTGTCCAAAAGTGGGAACTAACAAATTTTCCTCCCTAGAAGACATTTTGCAGAGGCCAGATGACTACTCTTAAGAACTTATATAGCATAATAGGGATGCTTTTTGGGTCTGGGCTATGCTAGATGGCCATGGAGGTCCCTTGCAACTCTTGAGATTCTGTGATTTAACAAACAGCACTAGAAGGAACTTTAGAGCAGAATATATTAGGACACAGAATGTTAGTGCCAGCATCCAAGGACATGGAATATTAGAATTTGGAGGGAACTCAGAGCATAGAATGTCAGCACTGCAAGTAAATCTTAGAACACAAAAGGTTAGAATGGATGCTGTTAGAGCACAATATTTCAATACAACATTTCACAGCAGAGAAATTGACATTTCTTAGAGTATAGAATGTTTAGAAAAATGTTCATAGACTGAAAGAAACTTAGAGCGCTGTATGTCAGGGCTGGGAGGGACCTCAGAACATAGAATATTCATGCTGAAAAAGACCTTAGAGATCTCTTGTTCTAAGGTCTCATTTTACAGAAAAGTAAACTGAGATTCAAAGAGATTAATGAGGAAATGGACTAGAGAGATTCTTGACTTTTCATTAAGTTAGTTGCCGAATTGGGACAGAAGCCTGTCTTTTGACTCCTTGCCCAGTACATACTACCTGTGGTAAAATATATGTATTTGTCCTGTGCAATTTAAATCTGAGAGGGAAAAAAATCTCTATATCATTATCATTCATCAAATCACCGTTCCCAAATAACACTTGCTGAACACCCACAGTTAGGAGGCTATGTAGAGTGCACTTTACTGGGGAGAGAGAAAATGTAGTTTCCACTCTACAGAAATTTAAATTGGCTTCTCTGAATTATGATCAACATAAGGAAACAATGCATATCATTAGGGTTGTAGAATAATTTGAAGGGGAATCTATTAAACTATTTATAGGTCATTATTTATAAGGAAGGCGATTCATGTGATATTGGTATATTTCAAATTGTATCTTATTTTTCTCCTCTTTACACTATTGTAGTAATGTGAATATGGAGCCTGTAATCAGAGGAATCGAGGGGCCTGCAAAGCACAGCCTTTTCTCATTTCTATTATCCCCGTGAGGGAAGCAGTAAGCATGTCGCCCAAGCATAAGGAAATATACAAGGCCACAAAATTTTATCATTTTATTTCCTATGTTATAACCCTAACCTAACCTTTGTAGCTTCAGAGAATGTTACAGATTATGAAACAAAGGTCCAGAGAGGTTTAAATGATGAGTACATGTCACACAACATATTCGGAGTAAAGAAATGAATAGATCCTCCATCTCCTGACACTTGGTCCAGTGCTCTTTTCACTGCAAAAGGTCCTGTTCCCAAGATGACTGACATGTCTGGGTTTCTACTACAGTCAAGATCGTGTAAACATCTTTCAAGTAAGTAATCTTCCTTACTAAATATCTCAGAACATCTCATTCTCCAAATTTGTGTAAAGAACAAATATATCTGTCTGCATCATGGAGAATAGCCAGTCAGTTCCTGAATTAAATTTCTCTCATGAAGAATAATCATGGAAAGAAGTTAAGTAAAACCCTTTGTCTTAAACATGGGTGTTGCTACAAATATTTTATTTTACAAAAAAGCATTGTCTAAGCCTGAGACTCTATTGCAAAATATGACACGTGTAGAATTCCAAAGCACAGAGAAATTTAAAAGCAGATCACTTTTTTGATGGCCACTGCCAACATCTAACTAGGACAGATAATGTCCCTCTGAGCCCATGACTACCATAGGAATGTAAAGCAAAGATCTTGTAGAAAGAATTTGCTAATTCTCTCTGATATAGCCATAGACTGGGATTAGCTCCTTCATCATGACAAATTCCTGCAGCCTAAGATTCATGGTGGCCAAAGAAGAACGGATGTTTTATTTGACTATAACTATTTATTACCTTGATATATTCATTTGAAATTTAGGACCTTGAAATATTTCCTCTGTAATTAATTTCCTCTTTAATGAATGATTACAGTATCAGAAGGTTATGCTCACAAGAAGATTCAAACATACCTTGATTAGCCAACAAGCCATAGTTTAATAATGCAATTCTTGGTTGCAAAATTAAATAGAAGAGGGGCAGCTAGGTGGCACAGTGGATAGAGCACTGGCCTTGGAGTCGGGAGTACCTGAGTTCAAATCCAGCCTCAGACACTTAACACTTACTAGCTGTGTGACCCTGGGCAAGTCACTTAACCCCAATTGCCTCACTTAAAAAAAATTAAATAGAAGAGATAGAAGTAAGATAAGAGGCAAAGAGGTGGGTTCCAGGTTAACACTAATAACAACTGACATTTAAGTAGCACTTTAAGGTTTGCATATACTTTATAGGTAGAGGGTGTCCTAAATAGTCTTAGTGATTCTTTAAAAGCTTAAAGCAGCTGGAAGGCTTTTAGAACACTGTCTGCTGTCCTTTGGCTCTCACAACAACCGTGTGAGGTAGACACTACTGCTATTATTCTTGTCCCCATAGGACAGACAAGGAAATGGAGGATTTCAGATAATGTCGTTTTTTATTGTTTCGTTTTGTTTTCGTCTAGGCTTTTGAATTTATCATATTTGGAGACTCTTGTTGGTACAGCTACCATCAAAAACTGGTCTTCCAGTCTTAGAGTTGCCTTTCTGACAATGACCCGTTAAGTGATCTTCTGACCGCCACTAGAAATCCTCCAGTAATGGCAGTAGAATAAGCCTTCAGGCTTCCTTTGCTACTTTTGGACAGCTCTCATTGGATATAACTATTTGGATAGCAATTCATTGGCACCTTGGCCAAGTGAAGAGACCACTACACCTGCAGTCAGGAGGCTTGAGTTTGATGTCAATTTTGGACATTTGTCATGGATTTGTGATTTCTTACATGTGGAAAGTCCCTTCAATGATGCAGACCACCATCCAGCCATGCTTTCCCATATTCAGTGAAGCTTGACCATGTCCTATTCTAAAGCCACTGAAGAGAGTTCCCCCAAACATCTTGCTGAGCTCCATCTATATGTCTATAAATGTCATGGATACTGTCAGTTATCCCTCATTAATTCATCTTTATTTTTTTTTAATTTCACACACACACACACTCACCTATAGAGTTGACAAATCATTTTCTTCACAACAACCCGGAGAAGTAGGCAAGGCAAATATTATTATCCTGATAGTGAATGACAGAACTAGAACTTGAACCCAGATCCTCTGATTATTGTCTGGTGGCTTTTCTACTGTGCCACGTGACCCCATTCATACTATTCCTTCCATGTCTTCCATTAACCTAGAAGGTTAGTGCTTTGAGGGTAGGGTTTCTTTTTGTGGGTATACTTGAGGAATGTAACATCTATATAGGTAAATAATACAAATTACAAAGAAACCTCAAGGAGGAGGAGTACTAATCATCAAGAAGATAAGGAATAAATGGCTTTAACTAAGTGCTACCAGAAGGCAGCTAGGTGGCTTGATGGTTATAGAGAGTTGGGTCTGGAATCAGAAAGATCTAAGTTCATATCTGGCCTAAGATACTTACTAGCTGTGTGATCCTGGATAAGTCCCTTAACCCTTGTTTACCTTAATCTACTGGAGAAGGAAATGGCAAGCCACTCCAGTATCTTTGCCAACAAAAACCCCTGAATGGCATGGTCCATGAGGCCTCAAAGAGTTGGACACGACTGAATGACTGAACAACAGCAAGTTGCACCTAAGATTGCCTTTGCTAGAAATGAGGAGGTGGAATGAATTTATATGAAACACATGACTCCTCTAAGTATACTCCCAAGGTGCTTACAGAGGCTCTTAGGCATGAGATGTTTTGATAAATATTTGGTGTCTTGTTAACACATCATGGACCTGGAATTTGTCAGTATGGGGAATACCCTCTTGAGGCTCAGAGAATCAGCCAATAATCAATAGCCATTTATTAATGACTGCTAAAAGCCAAGCACTGTGCTAAGCACTAAGGATGCAAAGATCTCAAGGACCAATGAGGGACATGATATACAAGCATCTATTAACAAGTTGTCTCTCAATATACATCTATATCTATTATCTCTATCATCTGTATGTACATATAGATGATAGAGATATATAGTAACACACGTGTGTACGTATATGCATGTGTATACATGTATATGTGTGTATGTATATATATATATGTGTGTGTATGTATGTGTCCGTATACATATATATGTATGATTAAATGAAAGGAAGCAAAGATATAAACATTTATTCAGTTCTGACTATATTCTAGGCCCTGTGCTAAGTACAAATATTACCTCATTTGACCCTCACACAACCCTGGGATGTAGGTGCTGTTATTATCCCTATTTTAGATTTGAGGAAACTGAGGCAAAGGAAGATTTAATTAACTTGCCTTGGGTCCCACAGCTATCAAGTAAGTGTCTGAGACTAGATTAAATATCAGCTCTTCCTGACTACCGTCTCTATTGCTCTATCACTGTATCTATTGAGCTGCTTAGCACCCTCTGGAGATAATCAACAGAGGGAAGGTACTAGAATTAAGGAGAATTGGGGAAAAGGTTACATTACCCCCATCCCATTCGACGTTCCTTATGAGTAGGGATTGTTTCATTCTTTGGATTTTCAGTGTCATACACATAGCAAGTACTTAATGAATGCTTATTGATTAGAATCAGAGGAATTGGGTTCTATTTCCATCTCTGTTACTTCCTAATATGTGACCCGGAGTAATTTATTTGACTTCTAGTCTCAGTTTCCTCCTTTTTTTAAAAAATGGGGGGCAGCTAGGGTCTCAGACCTGGAGTCAGGAAGACTCATCTTCAAGAGCTCAAATCTAGCCTTATACTCAATAGCTATATGACCAAAGATAAATCATTTAAACCCTGCTTGCCTCAGTTTCCTCATCTGGAGAAGGAAATGGCAAACCATTCCAGTATTTTGCCAAGAAAACCATAAATGGGGTCACGAAGAGTCAGGTGTGACTGAAACAACACAGCAGCAACAACAACAAAACAAAGGACTTCAATTCAGTAGTTTCTGTGGTTGTTTCTACCTTAGACCCGTGAAACTATATTACAACTATGATCTGGGTTCAAATATTGCCTCTGCCACTTAGTACTTGTGTGAGGTTACGCAAATTGTTTCATGTCTATGGGTGTCAGTTTTCTCCTCTAAATTGAGATGGGCTTATACAGTGTTGGATTTTGTCTTTCTTCCTTTTTTATTTATTCTATCTTTTTTTTTTTTTTTAGTGAGGCAATTGGGGTTAAGTGACTTGCCCAGGGTCACACAGCTAGTAAGTGTTAAGTGTCGGAGGCCAGATTTGAACTCAGGTACTCCTGACTCCAGGGCCAGTGCTCTATCCACTGTGCCACCTAGCCGCCCCTATTATATCTTTTTTTAAGTGGGAAAATTAGTTATTTTGTCTCATGTAGTTTTTATTTCTGATATCTTGAAACATAGCTCTGGAAAACCAAGTTTTGATGAGGCCCTTTGGTATTCAAATGCAGGTACATGACCATGCCTTTAAATCCAAATCATTCTGGCTTTCACTGATTAGCCAATTGTAGGTCCCAGCCCAAGATTCACTTGTTGGTTGTTAAGGTTTTGATGACTCAGAGTGAGTGTAAATAGCAATTGTTTCTGTTCTGGCCAGAAAGTTTGAGAATCTTCCCTTGCAGATTGAGTCTATGTGAAGGCAAATTAGAACCATCTTTTTCCTGAATTCTTTTCCAGTCTTTAGTTATTGAATGGGTGTTGCCTCAATCTGGCTGAGAGTTGGGAAAGACATTGGATTAAAAAGGCCAGGGTCTCCCACTGCATCCAGACCATTGCCAATCATCTTGACCCATGTGTTGCCACTGAAAGAGAGAGTGAGGCTGATGACTTTCCCCAGCCCTGATTCACTTCCATTCAATTCACTTACAAGTCTAGACATCACTTCCTGACATTATTGATCCTCTTCAAAAATGAAGGACAAATAACAACAATGTAGTTTTTAGCAACAGACCTGTGATTCTATACTTTTCTTTAAATTCAATCTCTTTTACCTATTACCTCAGGCAATTCTCTTAAAATCTTTGGGCTTCAATTTCCTCATCTGTAATAGTTTTGGTGGAGAGACTAGATGGCTTTTGTCACCCAGCTCTAGATTCTATGACCTGGTTTCAAATGCTGCCTTGATCACTGCTTGTGTTACCTTGGGTAAACCACTTCAATTCCTTTGGCCTCAGTTTCATTTTCTGGAAAATGAAGAAGTTGGCCTAGATAGACCCTAAAATCCCTTCTAGCACTAAATCTCAAAATCTTCCGAGCTGGTAACTCTATGACCTTGAACGTCTCTTCCAGCTCTCGCTCAATGATCATATAATATGACCTGATGCAAAACCCAACAAGAGGATGCTGAAACGGAGAAAGCCCACATGCATCGTTAGTTTCTTTTAGTCGGATGCCTGATCTTCATTAAATGCTCTGGCCTGATTTCCTTAGGCACCAGAGTTAGTTCTCAGGGTGCCACAGATAAAAAGCTTAGATAAAAGCTCGCTGTATCTGCTAAGCAGTATTATGATAAACTTTATATTAAATAATACACATCATCTGAAGATCCCTTGGCCTCTCCTGGGCTCAGAACACTGCATCTCATTTACTGCTGCCCAAAGATTTGGCCTGTGGGGATAAGAAGCTCAAGGTCTCAGGATTACATTAGTAGGCTTGCCTTTTAACTGTAAATGCATTTAACAGCTACTGAAGCCCATGGTCTTGCCCTAATGCATTTTATTTTAAAAAATGATTTGGGAGGTATTATGCACCTGGGCTGAACTCTACCCTGTGGGGAATGATTTTTTTTATAACATATGTGGAGCAATGTAGGGAATTTTTCTCTGACGGCATGATATATAGACAGCAATCACAGCCTATCTGAGTATATAATTTTTCCCTTGCTATCTGGTAATCAATAGACTTGGTGGAGTGGAAAGATCATATGATGGGGAGTTAGAAAACCTGGGTTCTACCCCTTGTCATATTATTTATAACAACAATGATCTTAATAGTAAGTAGTTAACATAGTACTTTAGGGCTTGCAAAAACATTTTACAAATACTCCTCAAAACTACCCTAGAAAGTTAAGGCTATATTATCCCCATTTAAGAGATCAGAAAACTGAGGTAAATAGATGTTAAGTGACTGGCCCAGGGTCACACATTCAGTAAGTGTCTCAGGCAGGTTTGAACTAAGTTATTTCTTATTCTTCGGCTTTCGCTCTATCCACTGTGCCACCAAGTTGCCTAACCTATATCATGGAGAGCTGTTTTTTGTTGTTTGTTTGTTGTGTTTTTGTTGTGTTTGTGTGTGTGTGTGTGTGTGTGTGTGTGTATAAATGTGTGTTATGATATCCCCTCCCCCAACCACTCTTTCACAATGTGCTAAAGCCCCTGAATCTCAGAACAAGGTTTTTAAATGCACAAACTAAAATACACAATGCTACAAAGGAAACCAATTATATGAAAATAACTATCTACATCTATGTGTGTTTATGTAAAAATGTATCTATTATCTGTATATCTACCTTTATCTCTGAATCTCTGTCTATATTTATCATCTATTCATGTATATATGTATATAGCAATATATTTAAGCATATATCTAGAAATATCAGCCTTTTATGTAAAAATGTATCAATTTATCTATCTATAAATCTATGGATATATAGATACATAAATGTGAGTATATGTGTGTATATGCATACATGCATATGTGTGCAGGGATGCATATATGGATGTGTATGGATGTATAGATAGGTAATTAGATAGATAGATAGACAGACAGACAGACAGACAGACAGACAGACAGACAGACAGACAGATAGATAGATAGATAGATAGATAGATAGATAGATGATGGATGGTTTGATGGATGCTAAAAAGAAAGAAAGAAGGATACAGCTGGAAAGCATTTAAAACCCAAGTTCAAAAAGAGAGAGAGTGGAATGATTTCAATAAACCTGACTTTCCCTGTGGTACCTGAGGTCCTCCTCCCTTCTCCCACCTTCACACCCACCTTTGTTGGCCTATCGAGTTGGAAGAAAAAACTGGGGTAAACAACATAAAGGTGAAATCTGAGGCCCAAAAACATTTTGCTGAATTTCAGAGGGGTGGTATGCAACTAAGAGCAATTTCCCTTGGTCTCAGTTTCCCTGCTGTAAAATAAGAGGGTTGGAATAGGTTTAAAAAGACAACAACTTTATTAGTATAAAATGCACAAGGTGTTTTAGGTGGGATTTATCTGATAAAGAACTATGGAATTTTGGGCGGGGGTAGGGGGCACTCCAAGTCAATAAGTCAACAGTCTACTGCTGTAGCTATAAAAGGAAGTGTAATCTTTGGCTTCACTAAGAGACCCAGTGGCTAGCACTAGGGAGGTCATAGTCCCTTTCTCCTAAGCCCCCATCTGGAGTATTATGTTCAACATACTTGAGTAAATATAGTGAGAATTGTGGAGAGTGAAAGAACTGCGCTCTCTAGCAATGATAAGAAAAGGTTTGGGAGGCCTGAGAGTTGTATTAAAATATTTGAAGGTGCTTAATAAATGCTCATTGGTTGATTGATTACTAGGAACTGTGTATACTTAAATACTTACATGTGTCTGTGACCTCAAGAATGTGAACCTTCCTTCCAACAATGCAGAACATAAACTCATCCATGCCTTTCCAAAATCTGTGCAATTCTTCTCTGTGTTCTCCTATAATTTTGGCAGACTTGAAATCACCCAATGTTGGGCACTTCTCTTCTTTCTCTTGATAGCAGGAAGATATCAGTAAAACATGTCATCTATCCATCAAATTCCCTTCATGCATTCCATATAAACAATTCATTTTTCTTTTCTTCTCATACTTATAAGATCACATGATCATTGGAATGGAGCTTGAAGGGACCTTAGAGCTCATGAAGTTCAGCCCCTTCATTTTATAGGAAACTGTCAGGAAATTGAAGTATAAGGAGAACGTGTGAATTGCTCCAAGTCACACATCTCATAAATATGTTAGCTGGCATTTTAACCCAGGTCTTCCTGACTGCATATCCAGTGCCCTATCTGCTATTCCATTCTCTTAATGAGATCCTTTGCAATAGTTCTTCTCCAAAGGTGTTACAAGTGCAAAGTGAAGCCAGAATTATAGTCCCATTTGATTTGGGATCTTATCTTGTTAGGAAATTCATGACATTCTTCTTCCCATTAAGGAAGTAAAGTCAAATCTTTCAAGTTTTTTTTTTATTTTTTAAAGTAAATTCAGACTTCTGGGGCAGAGCCAAGATGATGGAGCAAAGGCAGTGAACTCTCAAACTCATGACATGATCGCTCCAAAAAATATCCAAATAATGGCATAAGACAATGCCTGGAGCAGCAAAACCCACAGAAGAATGTATTGGAATCATCTTCTAAACAAGAACAGCTTAGAAGGTCAGAAAGAAGGAGCTACTGTGCTGAGACAGGAGTGAGGACAACCCCACAGACACCCTGACACAGATCCAGTCCCAGGAAGGCCTCACCAGAGAAGGAGACCCCCAGAGCCTCTGAATCAGCTGAAGTACCAGTGTTATCTGGAACTAAACTCAGAGTCTGTTGAGAAGGCTGAGCCCGTGGAAGGGGGAAGACTACAGGGGTCTCTGCAGGTGCTGAGGCAGAATTTGGATTTTTCACCCCTGCTAGGAAGCAGGAGGTAGGCTTGAGTAGCAGTGGCCCAGGTAGGGAAGGGTCAGAGGCTTATAATAGCTGACAACCACAACACACAAAGCTGGTTGATTATCAAGTTGGTGTGGGGTCATCTATGAACCAGAGAACAGGCCAGGCAAGAGAAGAACCTGCTCCTTCTTAAATTATACCACCTGGGACTTCTGAAGCTTGGGATACTGTAGTGTGGAAACAGTGCCCCACTTCAAGGAGCTAAAATTCAAGTAAAATAAAGGCAAGATGAGCAGACAGAAAAAAGGTGAGGACCACAGAAAGTTTCTTCAGTGATAAGGAACATCAAGGTGCACTCTAAGAGGAAGATGTCAATGTCAGGGCCCCTATATCTAAAGCTTCCAAGAAAAATATGAATTGGTCTCAGGCCATAGAGGTGCTCAAAAAGGACTTTGAAGATAAAGTTGGAGAGGTAGAGGAAAAAATGGAATGAGAAATGAGGGTGATGCCGGAAAGACATGAGAGACAAGTCAAAAGCTTGAAAAGCCAAATTGGCCAAATGGAAAAGAAGGTACAAAAGCTCTCTGACGAAAATAATTGCCTAAGAATTAGGATTGAACAAATGGAAGCTAGAGACTTTATGAGGAACCAAGACGCAATAAAGAAAATCCAAATGAATAAAAAATAGAGGGCAATGTGAAATAGCTTCTTGGAAAAAAACTGCTGAACTGGAAAATAGGTCCAGGATATGTAATTTGAAAATTATTGGTCTACCTGAAAACCGTGACCTAAGAAAGAGCTTAGACATCATCTTCCAAGAAATTGTCAGGGAAAATTGCCCTGATATTCTAGAAGAAGAAGCTAAAATAGATATTGAAAGAATCCACTGATCACCTCCAGAAAGAGATGCCAAAAGGAAAACTCCTTGGGATATTAAAGCCAAATTCCAGAGCTTTCAGGTCAAGGAGAAAATATTTCAAGCTGACAAAAAGAAAGAATTCAAGTACTGAGGAGCCCCAGTCAGGATAGCACAAGAGCTAGCAGCTTCTACTTTCAAGGACCAGAGGGCATGGGATATGATATCCCAGAGGGCAAAGGAATTGGGATTACAACCAAGAATCACCTACCCAGTAAACTGAGCATAATCTTTCAGAGGAAGAAATGAGACTTTAATGAAAAAGAGAACTTTTAGGTATTTGTGATGAACAGGCCTGAACTGAATTGTAAATTTGACTTTCAAATACAAGACCCTAGAAAACAAAGAAAATATTGGAGTTGGGGGACATACCTGGGGTCATGCAGTGGGTGATTGTTTTGGCTGGGATCTCCCTGGGTCCAAGGTGGGTTCTTTGTCCACTGTGTCACCTAGCTTCCCTATGATGACATTTTAGGGTTAAATTGAGGGGTGAGGGGAATGCACTGGGGGAGGGGTAAGGGCCAAGGTAGCATGAGGTAAAATCCTACATAAAAGAAACAAGGAAAGGGCTTATGGAGTGGGGGAAGAGATGGGGGAGGAGCAGGGCAGTAAATGGATTTTATACTCATCAGAAAAGGCTCAAAGATCTTAAACTCATCAGAATTGCCTCAAGGAAGGATTAACACACAGACACACAAACAATTGGGTGGAGTAATCTATTTAATCTGGGCAGTAAATGAGCCTAACAATCATAAGAATTGACTCAAAGACCTTAATCTCATCAGAATTGGTTCAAGGAGGGAATAACATACATACTCAATTGGGTGGAGTAATCTCTCTAATCCTTCAGGAAAATAGAAGGGGAAGGGGATAAAGAGAGAGGGGCAAAAGAAGGAAAGGCAGATTGGGGGAGGGGACAGACAGAAGCAAATCCCTTTTGAAGAGGGATAGGATGCAAGAAGATTGATAATAGAATAAATATCATGAGGAAAGGAATAGGAAGGAAGGGAAACAGTTAACAATAGTAATCATGAACAAGATAAAAGGGGGAAAATGTACAAAAAATACTCATAGAAACTCTTTGTGCTGGCTAAGAATTGAGAATCAAGGGAATGTCCATCAATTGAGGAATGATGGAAAAATATGGTATATGATTGTAGTGGAATGGTATTGTGGTATAGGAAATGACAAACAGGATGATCCCAGAAAAACCTGGAAAGACTCATGAACTGATGTGTAGTGAAGTGAGCAAAACTGGGAAGACATTGTGCATAGTGACAGCAGTATTGTTCAATGAGCAATTGTGAATGACTTAACTACTATCAGCAATACCATGATCCAAGAGAATCCTAAGGGACTGATAATGAAGCATACTATGCACACCCATAGAAAGAACTGATAAAAAAGAGCACTTGTGGATTGTGTATATATATATATAATCTGGTTGCTGTCTTGTGGATCAGGGAAGAAAGGGAGGAAGGGAAAAAAAATTTGGAACTCTAAATCTTATGAAAATGAACATTGAAAACTACCCTTATATGTAACTGGAAAAAAAATAAGTGTATGCTGAAAAAAAAAGTAAATTCAGCTGCTACATGGGGACATACATTTTTGTTTTAATACATGGGCAATGTGATAAAGAAACAAATTGTTCAAACATTAATATGAGTATCTATGTCCAAGGTGGGAATAATTGGGTTTAGTTTCTCTGACAAAGAATAAAATGACTATATGTGTGTGTGTGTGTGTATACATACATATATGTGTGTGTTTGTATGTATGCATATATGTACAGCTTTCCCCCTTCAGTCTTACATTGTAGGTAAGCCATTGGAAATTCAAGTTCATAGGAAGGTGCACTGATAAAAAATGTAGGGGCTGTGAAACATTTATAAGGTTGGTGTGTAGCTAAGAATCTGAAATGACATTTTGGTGCAGAGCAGAGCTCCCAGAGGCTGCACTGATTGTTCATCCAAATTTTCATGATGACAAATTTCAAGATAAGCCATCAAGAATGCTTAAGTCATTACCTCAAAGCCCTCAGTTAATGAGACAGGCTGAAGAAGGGGCTACAATTAATTGACTACAACTCTAGCTGGAGCTGTGAGGGACTAACATCTCTCACCCTACAAAGCACAGATGGGGATGGAAATACCATGGGCCAATTCTTGGTTGGTAAGAGTGTCAGCAATCAACATGAAAGTGCACTGAATTTGGGGTGAGTTGACCTGGGTTCAAACCTCAGCCCTGCCAACTTTCTACCCGTGTGACCTTGGGTGTATCTCTACAACTCTGTGATCATAACTTTCCCCGACTGTAAGATGAAGAGGTTGGCCTAAGATCTAAATCTATTGGCCATATCTCAGATGATGTAACCAAGGAACCTACTTTTTCCTTCTGGGTTTATTTTTTGTAAGTGTTTTAAACAGCTTCACAAATATGATTTAGCTTCCCAGTCACACATGGGGATTAAACACTTCACTTACAAATTGAGATGCGGAGAGGTTAAATGCATTTACAAAAAAAGTGTGATTTGGAGCCTTTTCTATGGAACAACATTCCCTGTGAAGAAATTTAAGATAATTCTCAGACTTTGGAATTTGGGGATCACAGTTCTGTCACTGAATATTTCTACTACCTTGGGCAAATTAAACCACATCTGCCTGAAATTCTTATACTGCAGAAGGAGGGGGTTAAACCAGATGCCCTTGAAGGTCCGTTTTGTTTTGGATGTTCTATTACTTTGGAAGGAAACAAGTATTTATTAAGTAGATACTATATGCCAGTCACTGTAATGTACCCCACAATCAATCAACATAATATTTTTTCTAAGAAGACAGAAGAGATGGTGACATAGTCATTGTATCTTGTTAGAGAGACATAGCTAACATGCACGAAACTGTTAGAAAACACAAGAAAATTTATCAAATCATTATTCTGTTGGTCCTGTTGATTGTCTATCTAATATCTTTCAAATCTGTCTCTAGCTTTGCATTTCTACCTCCAGTACTCTAATTTAGGTCCTCACTCATTCCCTTTTACCTGGTCTTCTATAACAACCTCTCCTCTCTATTCTGTTGGCCTAAACCTGTGATTACTCTGGTGTAGAAAAATGCCAGTGAGGAAGCTTCCTCTCCCAATATAGATAATTCCCTGCTCTGCAAACCAGTCTTGGAGAGTTGTCTGAGGGAACTAAAACAGTATGACTCACACAGGGTCAAACAGCCAAAGGGTCTTGAATTCAGGTCTTCCTGACTGTGAAGACTACTCTTTACCCACTAGGCCATGTTGTATCTCTTGAAAAATACTTATCAACAGGCCTTCCTGCCTTAGTTTTCTCCTTCAATCCATCCTACATAAGCCGCCAGAAGATTCTATTATATATACACATCTGGTTGCATCATTCCCCTAAAATGGCTCCTATTTGCCTACGATGGATTGCCCAGACTCCTTATTTTCGTACAATACAGCTTTATCTACCCCTCGTCCTAGCATTTTAGGTAGCCTATGCCCCAAGTAAATTCTATTAATCTCTGTCACTCAATCATGCCTAATGTCTTGTTAGTAATTGATGCATCCAAGACTAGGACCAATGTCTTCTGATTCTAAGTCCTGGGCTAATTTCTTGGTGTGATGCCACCTATAAAACAACTTCTTGAGGGAATAAATCACTATCCTAAAATCCATAGATCAGACTCAGCAAATATTTATTTAATGAATCCATTTGTACATCAAAGTCCCTGAAATTTATCTCTGCAAAGTTGAGCAAACAGCCAGTATGATTGGAGAGGGAAGCTAGTGGGGTGGTGAGTGTTGGACAATAGGAAAATCTGTGTCTGGATGATTTTTGCCCTCATTCCCTTGGTGCAACCAACAATTAAGTAACAGTTAGTATTGAATATAGTCAGGGCACCTTGAGTCAATGATTTCTTTTTCTGTCACTACATTGAAGTCAATTAAGTTTACCTATGGTTTATTGAGTGAACGAGGTATGAGTATAAAATGACAAGATCAATCTTTCTGCAAAGCTTAAGGAAGAGATCTCCTCATTGTATACATGAGCCCAGAAATGTGTTGGCTTATTGAAATCAACAGATGTTCATTAGGTACTCATCATGTGCCTGGCACTACACTAGGTTCTGAGTGTATAAAGAAAAAAAAGGACTCATCTTTTTCTTCAAAGATCTTCTATTTTGTTAGGATAGAGAAATACATCCATGTGGCAGATTTGCAACCAAGCCAAGATACGGACACTTCCAGAAGAGGGCATTCAGGATAGTGAAGAGCCTGGAGCTCATGGCATGTGAAATTATCAGTTTAAAAGAGGGGTAACTGAAGCTGGAGAATTCGAATGCCTTCAATTCCATAAGCACTCATATATCAGGTACTTTGTTAGAGATGGGGAATGTGAAGACAAAACAAAAGCCCTGTCCTTGAGAAGCTTACATTCTATTAAAGGAAATAACATGAGCAGAGATAAGTAAACATATCATTTACATAAAACCAGTTAAATGCTTTTGGGGAGAGAGCAATCACAATTGGAGGAAGGACTCAGCAAGACCCTCATCTAGGAAGTGGACCTCAATTTATCTATAAGGGGAGCTAGTAGTTCCAAGAGGTAGAGGTGCAGAGGAAGAATGTTCTGCATGTGGTGGGCAGCTTGTATAAATAGAGGTACAACAACAATATTTATAGCTGTTCTTTTTGTGGTGGCAAAGAACTGAAAATTGAGGGGATGTCCATGAACTGGGCAATGGCTAAACAAGCTGTGGTATATGAATGTAACTGAACATGTTCAACAACGTTGTGTGATGATCAACTGTGGTAGACAGAATTCTTCTCATCAATACAGTTATCTAAGATAATTCCAAACGACTCCTGATGGAAAATGCTCTCCAAATACAGAGAAAAAGAACTTTGGGAACTGGATGAAGATTAAACTATACTGTTTCTACTTTTTTTTTCTTTCTTGAGGTTTTTCCCTTCTGACTCTTTTTTTACACCTTGACTGATGCAGAAATATATTTAATGTGATTATTAATATATAACCTATATAATATTGCTTGCTGTCTTGGGGAGGGGGGAGGGAAGGGAAGGAGATAGAAAAATTTGGAACTGGAAATGTTATAGAAACAAATGTTGAAAACTATCTTTACATGCAATTAGAAAATAGGGGGGCAGCTAGGTGGTACATTGGATAAAACACTGGCCCTGGATTCAGGAGTTCCTGAGTTCAAATCTGGCCTCAGACACTTGACACTTACTAGCTGTGTGATCCTGGGCAAGTCACTTAACCCCCATTGCCCCACAAAACAAAAGAATATAGTAAAATACTTTTACAATAAAAAAAATCGAGGTACAGGAGGCAGAGATGTGGGGAGTTATTGGAGCATAATGACTTTCCTCACAATTTAAAGAACCATCACGGGGTGGAGAGATTTGCCTCATTCTCCTTGGCCCAAGAAAGCAGAACTAGGAGCAATGAGTTGAAGCTACAGGGAGGCAGATTTCATTCAAGAAAAGGAAAACCTTGATAAAACTTAGAAGTGTTTGATATTGGAATGTGTTGCTTGGTTTGTTGGGAGACTGGTATGAAGAAGGGGATTGTGAGGGACAGGTTCAGAGGTATATGAGATTGAGAAAAGGAGAAGAGGGAGATCTTGGTGAATGACTTTAATTTTTTGGTGAAATATGACATGAGGTCCTCAATAAAGGGAATGGGGAAGCCAGTGATGTGGGAAGGTTTTGAAGAGACCAGCTGCTATGGTAAATGTTTTTTTTGTTTTGTTTTGTTTTGTGTTTGTGTTTGTTTTTGTTTTGTTTTTTTAGTGAGGCAATTGGGGTTAAGTGACTTGCCCAGAGTCACACAGCTATTAAGTGTTAAGTGTCTGAGGCTAGATTTGAACTTAGTTACTCCGGACTCCAGGGCCAGTGCTCTATCCACTGTGCCACCTGGCTGCCCCCTAAGCTTTTTGGTGTTTTTTTTTAAATTTTATTTAATTTTATTTTTTTTAATGTGATAAGAAATATACTAGAGTCATAATTGGATTGCCCATCTGTAATAGGTCAAGTTGAGACCAGATCCTTCCTCAGTGATCTTAGTCTAGCTGGAGACAACACATACAATGGTATTCCCAAACTGGGGGGGATTTGAGAGGTTTAAGGATGGTCTCATGCAAATGGTGTCATTTGAATTGAACCTTGAAGGAAAATAGAGATTCTGAGATGGGAATGTGAAGGAGAGCAATAGGGATGGAGGGCAGTCAGTGAAAAGTCCCAGAGATGGGAGGCTGAGTGTTGCACAGTAGAAATGATAAGGTCAGTCTAGTTATAGCACAGGTGTGTGAAGATGAATAATAAGGCTAAAAAGCCTGTTTGAGGTCAGAATGTGAAGAGCTTTCAATGCCAAACAGAAGCATTTAAATTTTATTCTAGAGGTGATAGAGATCCATTGGCATCCACATTGCACACATGCAGTAGAATGTATATTCTTGAAAGCAGGGAAATATTTGATTTTTGTTTCTCCAGTGTGTAATCCATTGTCTTGCATATAGTAGCCATGTGAGAACTACTGATTGCATTGAGTTGGTTGTTAGAGATCACTAATCTAGTCTTTAAGAGACTGAGGCCTAGAAGTATGAAGCAACTAGTATCAAGTCACATGGCTAGTTATGGGAGATGCCATATGCTCTTTGAAAGTGGAAACCATGTCCTACTCCCAGGCAGCATGGGGTCAGAAATTATTAACCTGGGTCCTGGCTCTACCAGGCTCTTAGTAGTGACACAAAATCCCTTTTCCTCTCAGATCCTCAGTTTTCCTAGCCTGTAAATTGAGAACTGAAGTGCAGCCTATTGTGTCAAGATAATGGAAGGTGATAGATGAGATTTAGCAGATACTCTGAGGCCCACCAGGAGATTATTAGATTGGAAGCACATCTGACTGGTACTTAAGAAGCTAAAATCTTTGAACTTTACATCAAGACCACCTTCAGGTCCAGTGAACCAATGAATTTGAATGACACTAGCCAATCAGCTTGAAGGACCTCCCATTTTGGGGAGGGGAACACGAAGCAGGAAGCAGATGCTAGGGAGAATCTTCTTCCTCTTTTGGCTGGAGAGATCGACGTGGTGGTAGGACTTTACAGGGGAGTTTAGGAAGGCGAGGATTTCAGGCTATAAGAAATCTGTTCTCAGTCTTTCTCTTTCTTTTACTATCTTTCAATAAACCCTTAAAAAACCTAAACTCATTGATCAGTGATTTTAGTCACTTTCCCCAAAAAACTGGGGGGACAGATTAGAACCCATATTTAGAATTTTAAATTACACACTACCAAACATTAAGTACCTAATAATCTATACAACACACTCTGCTAGATACTAAGGATACAAAGACAAAACAAAAGAAAAACAGTACCCTCCTCAACAACCTTGTATTCTAATGGAAGACATAATATGTAAGCAACTACATACAGAGAAGCTATAGTCTATGCAAAGGGCAGTGTTGTAAAAGCCAAAAGATACCATCTATGGAAAGTACTTTGTAACCATAAAAGGATAGGGATAGGACCTGTGATTTCATAGGCATAAAGAACTCCCAGGGGAGCAAAATCCCTCTACCAATGCAAGTTGACTCCTTAGTCACTTTATATCTATGCCTCAGTTTCCTCATCGGTAAAGTGGGGATAATAATACTACCTAACTCCCAGGGTCATTGTGAGGATCAAATGAGACAACACATGGAAAGTGATTTATCAACCTTAATGTGCTTTTTAAATGCCAGCTTTTGCTAGTGTTGTTGTAATCTGCAATTTATAATTTTGTAGTTTCCTGGAATATCCGCAGGTAAAATGACAAACCCAGGGTCATACAGTCAATATATGTCAGAGGCCAAACTATGAACAGTTCTATCAATATGATATCTTATTAGTATTCATCTTAGAATCTCCTCCACACCAAGCACATCACCTTGAAGAGAAAGCAGTTGATAGATGCTGGCTGAATGGAAATGAACATAATACATGGCTCGGCATTATCTGAAACAGAGACGACTGGCATTGCTATGCACTCCCTATTATCTATTTGATAGCACCAATTAAATTCAACTAACATTTACTAAAAGTTGGCAATGTAATAAGAAAAGTCCAAATTAATGAACAGAATGAGAGATGTTTCAGGATGCTAGCAACTCTAGGAGCCATTCATTCCAAGCTGTACCTGAAAAAATAATCCTCTTTATGACATTTCTATGAAATGGTCATCCAGGCTTTGCACTGAGAATATCCAATGAGGAGAAACATTTTATGTGGTGGGGTAGCCCATCCAGAATTGGGACAGTTTTCAAAGTTAGGGTTTAGTGTTGTTTTCTTCCTGACATTGAGCCTAAATTTGTCTTTTTTTCATATTCCATCCAATGGTCCTGGTTCTGTCTTCTGGGTTCAAGAAGAAAAAATTGCATCCTTTTCCCACATCAAATACTTGGACAGCTCTCTGGTCTTCCACCATGTCAATTCTTCACCTCACTTCTACCTTACCAGTTTCACCAATGGGCCATCATGTGACATTTTTGAAAAATGTTATCTTCTTGATCACCTTGTGAAAACAAATGGTGGCATAGTAGAGAGAGTACTGGACCTTGAGCCAGAAAGACATGAGTTCAAATTCAGCCTTACACACTGGCTAGCTGTGTGATTTAATATCTATTGGCCTCAATTTCCACAAATGTAAAAGGAAACTAATGATAGTACCTATCTCATGGGGTTGTTGTGAGGATCAAATGAGTTAATGTTTGTAGAAAGCACTTAGCACAGTGCAAGACACATAGTAACCCAATCAATCAATCAATCAATATGCTTAAGTACCTACTATGTGCTTGGCACTGTGCTAAGTGTCAAGGTTACAAATGGAAGCACAAAATTCCTTCCCTCCAAGGGCTTACCATTAATGGGTGAGATGGCATACAAACAAATATGTACAAAACAATCTATGTACGGAATAACTAGTGGGTTATTGACAGAACAAAAACACTAGAAGTAAGAAGTATTGGGGAAAACTTCCTTAAAAGATGGGATTTTAATTGGGATTTGAAGAAAGCCAGGGATGTCAATGGACAGAGTTGAGGAAGAAGAACACTTTAGGTATGAGGGACAGTCAGAAATAATGTCTGAACAGGAGAGATGAAAAGCTGTGTTCATGGAACTGCCAGGAGTCCAGGCACTAGTTTGAAGATTACATGGCAAGAAGGAAGGTGCAAGAAGACTGGAAGGCAGGAGGGGCCTAGGTGATGAAGGGCTTTGAATTTGAAACAGCTCTATGTAGGAAGTGCTACAGAAATGTTGATTCCATTCCCACTTCATACAAGATGGTCTCTGGCTTAACAATATCATTCTTCCAATGTAGCACCAAGAACTAAAGATCATACTCTTGGGGCAGCTAGGTGGCACAATGGATAGAGCACTGGCCCTGGAGTCAGGAGTACCTGACTTCAAATCCAGCCTCAGACATTTAACACTTTCTATCTGTGTGACCCTGAGCAAGTCACTTAACCCCAATTGCCTCACTAAAGATCATGCTCTTGATAAAATGTGATCCAGAAAGATGATAGTAGAGCCATCATTCCAATGTGCCTGAAATAGGATATTCATCACTCAGTGAAACATCAGATGGCTTTGTTTTTATTATCTGCCTATGGAAGATAACACTAGATTCAAATAGAGTTTGAGGTCCACTGAAACCCTCAAATCTATTTTATACTAACTATTGTTTTGTTTTCAGCTACTTGAAAACTTGGTTTTTTTTGGAACCCAAGTCTAACATTATATTTTATGCTTACTAAATTGAATTTTAGTAATTTGTTTTAGCATTAAAATATATTTTTATATTTTCAATTTTTCATTTTTTCCTTCTTTCTCCCCTCCACCCCAGCCCTAGAGATGGCAACCATTAGACACAGGTTAGATAGATAGACAGACAGAAAGAATGAGTTTCCCATTAATGGGTGAAACTATATATACATACATATATATATATATATACATATATATATGTATATGCTATATATATATACATACACACACATATGTGTGTGTGTGTGTGTGTGTGTGTGTGTAAAATTATTCTATCCAAACTTCTACTTATCAGTTCTTTCTCTGGATGCAGATAGCATCTTTCTTCATCTGTGCTTTATACTTATTTTGGATATTTATAATAGTCAAAATGACTTATTTGTTCAGCGTTGTTCTTAAAACAACATCACTAATATTTATGATGTTCTCTTGCTTCTGTTCATTTCACTCTTCATTATTTTGTGCAATTCCTTTCATGTTTTTTCTAAGATCATTGAACTCATCCTTTCTTATGGCACAGTAGTATTCCATTTTGAGCTTCACTTTGCTATTGAATATGTTAGCTAACCCGCCTAGGTTATCTACAATTTTAATTATTTCACCTATGTTTTTATCTAAGTTAATGCACATTACACAGTATGTATATGTTTAAGTTTCTATAAGAGTTGTAGAAAAGTAGGAAACTTCCTCCAATTTTGTTGTGTCTTCAAAGCCAAGGAAAACTGTGGATAAAATTATTATAGTTAAAGAGACTAGCAGAACTTAGGAAAATTCAATTCAATTTAAAACAATTCAAAGGCTAGTCATTAAATACCTAAAGTGAGTGAAGCTCTGTCCAAGGAGCTAGGGAGACACAAAGTTCAGATAAAAGATCATCCTTGCCTTCATGGAACTTACCAATTGCTAATTAAAATAAGACATATAGACAAATATCTTTCAGACAAATTGGAATTTCAGACTCCAATAAAATCAACTAGTCAATCAACAAGCATTTATTAAGTGGCTACTTTGTCAAAGACATTCTACTAATAGGGATACAAAGAAAAAAAGAATAATTTTTGTTTTCAAAAAGTTCATAAAAAATAAAAAAGAAATTTACAATCTTTAAAGGGAGAAGCTTTTGCATATATTCTTATATATACAACTGAAAAAAAAATATAAGCAAGGTAATTCTAGCAGGGAAGGCACCAGTAGCTCAGAGGGTCAGGAAAGACCTCACATGGAATGTGGCTTGTGAATCAAGTTTTGAAGGAATCTAAGGATTCTACAGATGAACAGGAGGAGAGAAATGCATTCCAGATAAGGGAGCCAACCAGTGTGAGGGCACAGTGATAGAAGAAGATGGAATGTTGTATATGGAAAATACTATGGTGCAATAGTAGAAAAAGTTGTTCCTGAAGAGTAACACTGATGTACAATGATGGCAGTTATGTGAGAGCAGATGACAATTGGGCACAGCATAGGAATGTATCACCCATAGCTTCTGACTCCACAGTCAGGATGATGAGTCAGATGTGCAGTAGGACATGCATTTAGAATCAAGGCTCAGAGTCACTGAGGACAGAAGCTTATATATAGGAATTTATTTATTGGTTTATTTGCTTGTTTAAGAAAAAGAGTTGATGTGGCACTATTGAAAGAATGCTGAGTCACCAGTGAGGCAATGCAATGGGGTAGTCTATATTGCTGAAATGAGGGTATCTCAGAATTATCTTAAAAGGAATGAGTGTTGGGGGCAGCTAGGTGGTACAGTGGATAAAGCACCAGTCCTGGATTCAGTAAACCTGAGTTAAATCCAGCCCAAATTCTTGACACTTATTAGCTATGTCACCCTGGGAAAGTCACTTAACTCTCATTGCCCTGAAAAAAAGAAAAAAAAAGGAATGAGGGGTATAAATCCAGGGTACTTAACTCTGTGCCACAGCATAAAGGTGACTGGGACAAAGGAATATCAGGTCTTTGAGGTCAGTTAAGCCTTAGCATACATGCATTCTGGGGACTGGGGGCAAACCAGTCAAACTGAGTTTCATATTCACAAACAGTAAGAACAGCTTTTATGAAGTATAAAATATATGGAGCAATGAAAACCCTTCCAAGGGCAGATTACTGTTCTGGGATGTATAATACATAGTTCCTGCATTTCTGAAAGGTATGTTCTAGTATAGGGATCTAACACCCAGGCAAATAAATCTAGTTCTACATTATGAGGTTATTCTAGTTCGTGGGCAGGGAGAGGGAGATACTTTTCATTTCCACATTTTCTAAAGAGAGATAAAGGAAGTCAGGTTTCATCTGAAAATAAGGAAGAGCTTCTCACAAATCACTGCCTCCATTTACATCTGTCTTTTACTTGTGCTCACTGAATTGATTACTATTTTATCATCATCTGACCCATAAAGGATATTTTTAGTCTTTTTTACATTTATTTGCAATTTCTCTGCTTAATGCAAGGCCTATTTTTATAAGAGGGGGCATTTGGTGTTAAGAATGTGTTTTCTATTGGGGTCTCATTCACATGATACCATAAAGCTTTTAGATATAATTCTCTAACAGTTTGCTCAAAAATTATTTTCTCTTTTTTTTTTGTCTTTCTGCTACCTTTGTCCAGCTCTGAGAGAGGGACATTAATGTCTCCTCCTATTATTCTGTTACTGTCTACCACATTGCCTCTTTATAAAGCCTATTGGATTAAATAGAAAGTGCTCTGGAGAGATTAAATTATCCTAGAGGATATAGGATTTAGGTCTGGGGAGAAGCTTGAAATAGGAATATCAATTGGCAGCACACTGTAACAATCTTGATTGTTGCATGGAATTTAAAGCAAGAGGAATTCTTACATGCCATCTAGTTAATTTAATGAAATGAATTTCAATTCAATTGAACAACTCTCAATTCATCACCTTTCATTTTCATGGCATTATTCTAGGCACAACACCAACAAGACCTTAAGGAGTTCACAGTTGACTGATGAAGATTTAACACATAAACAGGTAAGTATAATGCAAGGTAGATGGTGATAAGGGCAAAGGAGAGATCCAGAAAATATATTTGAGGAAATTTTGTGTAAGGAGAGAAAATACCTTCAACCATGGTATTTGGGAAAGTTTCAGGGAAGAGACAGCACCCGAGGAGGATCTTGAAGGAAATAAGATTCTGGAAGGTAGAGATAAGGAGGGAATACATATATGGTATGGGGAACAAGCTGAGATGTAGCATATATAAAAGGGAGTCATGCTGAACTGCATTTTACAGTTGAGGAAACTGGGGCCAAGAGATTTCTTTCCTGTGGGCAGGCAAAAAGTTACAAAGCAGGGACTCAGATCCATTAGAGTCTTCCCATTATACTACATGGGACCTGAGCATGAGGAAACCTTACCAGACTTGGAATTGGGAAACTTGGCTTTTATTTTTGCTGCAGACTAGCTCTGTGAACATATAAAATTTACCACCTCAGAGAGCTGCAGTTTTCTTATCTGTAAAATGGGAGAAAAAATTGTGCATACCTTATGATCCAGCAATATCATTACCAGGTTTATATCCCAAAGGCATCCCCAAAAAGAGAAAAAGACCGATTTGTAAAAAAATATCTCTAGCAGCTCTTTTTGTGGTGGCTAAGAATTGTAAATCAAAGGAATGCCCATCAACTGGGGAATGGCTAAATAAGGTGTAGTATATGATGGTGATGGAATTTTATTGTGCTACAAAAATGATAAGAAGGATGACTTCTGAAAAGCTTGGAAAGGCTTGTATGAAGTGATGTATTTGAAATGCATGTATGAAATGATGTACTGGGATGTATTGTTTCTGCTCACTTGCAGAACCAAGAGAACATTGTACAGAGAGACAGCAATATAGTTTGATGAAGAACTGTGAATGACCTGAATATTCTCAACAATACAATGATCCAAGCCAAACTCAAAGGACTATTTCTTTTCTTTGGTTGGGGAAATGGGGGTTAATTGACTTGCCCAGGGTCACACAGTTAGTAAATGTCAAGTTTCCTAGGATGAATTTGAACTCAGGTCCTCCTGAATCCAGGGCCAGTGCTTTATCCACTGTGCTACCAAGCTGCCCTCAAAGGACTATTGATGAAACATACTATCCACCTCCAAAGAAAGAAATGGTATTGACAGAAGAGACTGAAGCATGCTATTTTTTTACATTCTTACATATTTTTTTTAGTGAGGCAATTGGGGTTAAGTGACTTGCCCAAGGTCACACAGCTAGTAAGTGTTAAGTGTCTGAGGCCGTATTTGAACTCAGGTACTCCTGACTCCAGGGCCGGTGCCCTATCCACTGCGCCACCTAGATGCCCCCATTCTTACATTTTAAAAATTATTTTAGTTTGCTTTTATAGAGAGAGAAATATGGTGATGTTTTACATGATCATACATGTATGGCCCATATTCGATTGTTTACTACCTCAAGGAGGAGAGAGGGGAGGGATTATTCTCTAATACTCCCCTACTGTATTATGGAAATGTTTGTTTCATTTAAGCTCAGAATAAAAGAAATACTTAAAAAGATAAAAATAAACAAATAAAATGGGAGTAAGAATATCTGTAGTAACTACCTCATGAGGTTGTTGGGAGGTAGAACATTTGAGAAGTAAGGAAAAAGTTAAGTAGGGCCTCTAGTACATTGATCCGGCCTCATCCAAGGCTCAGCTTGAACCCTTCTGTAAAAGGTTTTTCCCATTTGCCTCAACAACTCCTGTCTTCAACTCTAAGATTACCTTCTCTATTACACATGCATGTGCTCATGTATGTACATGTGTGCATAGATACATACATGTATGCATATATAATCTTCTCTTTCCTTCCTATATAGCCCATACAACAATATATATGAATATGTGCATACATGTGTATATGGCACAAATATAACATATATACAAGAAATAGAATGGGTAAAATAAACATGTATGTGTGTATGTATATAGGTATGTATACACATATAAATGTGTTTGTGTGTATGCTGGTGGCTCAGTAGGCCTGGAGTCAGGAAGAGCTGAATTCAGATCCAACCTCAGACATTTCCGAGATGTGTGACCCTGGGTAAGTCACTTATTCTCTGTATGTCTGACAAAAGAATCCACTGTATCCTCTGGAGAAGCAAATGGCAAACTACTCCAGTATCTTTGCCAAGAAAACCCCATGGACAGCATTGGTATGCTATGGACCACAGGCATATGAAGAGTTGGAACTAATGGAAGACTGTACAACAAATATATGTACTTGTATAATACATATCACACACATATACATACATACACACACTACATGTATATACAATATACACATGCATATATAAACAACACACCCATAGTTATATACAAATATACTTGCTTATGTAAAGATAGTACATACGTATGCATATATGTATACAGATGTGTACAGATGTGCATATATAGCTATAGATAAATATACAAGTATATTATACAATTGTGTCTTTATATGGATGCATACATGTACACATAAATATCCCATTAGAGGGGGAAATGAGATTAGGGAACTCTTTCTCTTTTGTCTTTGTATTCTGAGCATCTAGGACACCGTAGGTGCTCAACCAATGCTTGTTGTTCATTCACTGGATTATGAAAACCCCAGGTATTTCTCTGCATACCTGATCAGGTGTCTCCCCCAAGGTGGCATCCAGGCCAAGCTCTTTGGTCCCTGCATAAGACCCTGGCTCAAGCTGAATAACTCAGACTTCTCTCTCCTCTATATAAGTTTTAGCACATAAATGTCTCAATTATTTTGAACCTATAATAATTTCTAATGGAGAAAAAAAGGACTTTAAGTTAGGAAAGGTTTCTTTTTGAAAGCCCTTTCCTCAACCTAGGGGCTGGTGGGGTCAAATTAACTGATTTTTTTTTTTTACATTTTAATGCTTTTTGAATGCAATTGAAGTGAGGATATTCCATTCTACTTTGACAGTCTCTGAAAGTATTAAGCTTTCCCAGCATCAAACAGAATTAACACCTACCACCAATAAGACTTCAGCCACAGGCAATATCTAAAAACATCCATGGCTACATAATCACATTAACATTTAATACTCAAGTTCAGCTAAAATCGCCCCTTTCCCCCAGCTTTTGTGTCTCTTCCTACTGAAGAAGAATGTCATCAGCGTTCAGACAAGCCCTCAGAAAATAGAAATGTCAAAGGATCCTTTCCCCGTTGCTGAGCTGCTCCTGGAGCTAAGCATAGTTGGGCATCGAAGCAAATATCTTTCATAATCTTTCCTCTCTGTCTCTGTCTCTGTCTCTCCCCATGACTGTGTCTCTCAGTCTCTTTCTCTCCTCCTATATCTGTCTGTCTCTCTGTTGCTCTGTCTCCTATGTCTGCCTGCCTCTTATCATATCTGTCTGTTTCTCTGCCTCACTGTTTGTTGTTGTCTCTGTCTCTCTCTTTCTATCTGTCTGTCTCTCTCAATGTCTGTCTCTGACTCTTTGTCTCTGTTTCTGTCTCTCTCTGTCTCTCTCTCTCTCTCTCTCCTCCCTCTCTTAGGTCATCCAGTTGGAGTTTGAGGCATAAGAGAATTACCAGGGAAATTCATTACTGCCACTCACTCTCATTTTCTTTCTCAATATAATTAAGCTTGGCTAATTGTCTATCATTATTAAAAATCATGCCAGGAACAACCTTGTTCCCTCTTCTGGCTGTGCTCCAGCCGGGTTAATAGTGCTTGTTTTAGGATAGTCCCACCTGTACAGCTCAGTAGAGGAAATCCCAGATGAAGGCAAGGATCCCAGAAAAACACACACACACACACACACACACACAAACATAGGGGTGTGTGTACTTGATTATATATATATATATATACATATATATATGAAGATAATATTGGATTTCTGGTTTGAAGGGATGTTAGAGGGCACCTGTTCATTTAGGGTTATCTCAGGAGGTCCTGGGTTCCTTGTCACTGGAGAGCTACAAAATTAGGTTGGATCAACACCCACTAGTTGTGTTCAAAAAGAAATTTTTCTTTCAGGTAATCCATCAATCAACAGGCAATAAATGGTTACTATGTGCCAGGTACTGTGTTAAGTGTTGGCAATACAAAGAGAAAAGCAAACAGCCCATGCCATCGGGAAGCTAAGATGACATTGGAAATTGTTTCTAATTCAGATATCCCATTATTCCATAGTACAGTTCTCTCATTTTATAGATGAGAAAAGTGAAATTCCAAAAAGACAAATAATATAACCAAGGTCTAGTCATTTTCTTAGGTGATCAGGAACAACAATAAGTGCCTGTATCAAACTATCAAACTTTAAGCTTTGTACTCACACTAGAAGGTATGCATTATTGTTAAGTTGACAGTCATTTGTTAAGTGCTTACTATATCCTCAATACTATGCTAATTCTTGGTTATACAAAGAAAGGTAAAAGCATGGTCCTTACCCAAAAGAAGCCCATAGTCTAATGAAGGAGACATGCAAACAACTAGAAAATATGCCCAAAACCTTAATGAAATCTGAAGAACTTGCACTAAGTCTTTTGGGACATCTTGCATACAAGAACAAGATATAATTGACAAGGCATAATCTTTGCTTGTTAGCAAGATTATTGGAGATAGTGTCAGAGTGAAGACACTAACTTAAAGAGGAGGTGGTTTTCCCCATTTTATAGATGAGGAAATTGATACAAATTGAAATTAAGTTACGTGCCCAGGGTCACATAGCTAGTAAGCATATGAGGCAGGATTTGAATTTAGATGGTGCCCAATACAGCATTTTATCCACTCAATTATTTAGCTGACAGCATGGAAGCTTGTGTGGGTTGTGGGGAAAGGAGACCTAACTGATATACAAGATGAAAGACTCCTAATACAAAATTATTTCTGTAGCTTAAAGCAATGGGCTGAAAACAAGTAATGGAAATTTACTAGTGATAACTTACATTCATTGTTCCCCAAATCAAATCTACCAGTGCAGGATTGAGAGAGACCTAGCTGACTTGACAGCAGTTCACTAAAAATAACCAAAGAAAACTCTGCAAACCCTGAGGGTTTTCAAGGATCATAAGCCAGCAGTGTGATGTCTCTGCTATACCAGTAAAACAGATCCAATCACTCAATCTAGAAGTTTGTTTTAAAGGACTTATTATGTGTCAGGCATGACGCTAAGTTGGGGATGCAGAGACAAAAAGGAAATGGTTCTGGCATAATGCAATGTTTGTACACTCTAATAAATATCCCCCAACTGTCTAGAACTTGGCAAAATTCCCTCTGCTGGTCAGGCTGCAATTGGAGCATTTTGCCTTCCCCCACTTCAAATGGCAGTCTTGAGAAACAAGCACGAGGGTGCATCTAGAGGAATGCAGGGCAGTGAAAGCTCAACACCTGGACCATTTGGAGATCAGTTGAAAAAGCTGAGGATGTTTAGAGTGGAGAAGAAATGATACCAGATGAAGATCAGGATGATGGTGGTGCGAGTTGGCATTTATATAAGTGCTGTAAGGTTTGAGTTATATGTGTTTACATACCTGTATGTATACACATACACATATACACTCATGTGCATGTGTGTATGTATTGTGTATGTGTGTGTATATGTAAATTGATCCTTACAACAACTTTGGTAGGTGGGTATTATTATTATTATTATTATTATTATTATTATTATTATTATTCCCATGTTCCAGATGAAGAAACCAAGGAAGATAGATTAGGTGACATTATCCTGAAATATTTAATCAGCTTTGGTCCTCGTATCTAATTATTATTCTCTCTCTCTTTGATCGGACCCCCTGAGTGGAGTACAGAAACATGGTCTCTAGGGTTTCTATTTAAGGAGCAAGCCCAGTACAATTTTCTCCCCATTTACTACCACTTATACTGCCTTTGGACTTCTCTCTGATACTTTTGTGACAGGAACCTTGCTGATATCATCACACTTCCCCCTCTTTCTTTTTTGTGTTGTCTTCTCCCATTAGATTGTGAACTCCTTGAGGGCAGGGTCTAGCTTTCTTATTTGCATTTGTATCTCTGGTACTTACCTCAATACCTGGCACATAGTAGGTTCTTGGCAACAGTTTTCTGATGGTCTGACTTGCCCAGTGTCACACAATTAGTACTTGAGGCAAGATTTGAATTCAAATCTTCATGATTTCAAATCTAGTTACTCTAGGAACTATATAGCCAAGGTTTCTTTAAATATCTCAGAGGCAGTCACATGGGAAATGAAGAACACTTATTCTTCTTGGTAACAAAAGGGAGTATTAGGCATAATGGGTAGAAGTAGAAGCAAGGCAAAATTTTGTTGTTTGTATTTCATTCTAGAAGAGTACTATGACATTAGGGTGATGTCATGACTTGCGGTAAAATGGATTTAAGTGAGGGAGGGCTGTGCAAAGTCACCAACCTCAATCTTTCTTCCAAAGTCATCTGGGTCCAGGGGTAACATATACATCAGGATGACTGGAGATGGCCCTCGATGTTTAAGGCAATTGTGGTTGTGACTTGCCCAGGGTCACACAGCTAATAAGTGTCTGAAGCAAATTTTACTCAATATAAAGAGGAGCTTTCTAACAATTAGAACTGTCCAACAAAGGAAGGCACTGCTTTGTTAGGTGGGAAGCTCCCTGTCTTTAGAGGTATTCAGTTTAACATTGAATGGTTGGCAGGAATGTTACAGAGGGATTCCAGCATGATGAACTAGAAAACCTTGGAAATCCCATTCCATTTGTTAGGATCTGGTACTTTTAGCTGTCTTTATTCCTGAAAAGCAGAGTTTGACCTTGGGCTTTGGGAAATAGGATTCTTACTGCAGGGCCACCTGGGCCATGCCACCAACCACCTACAATACAGAACCTGTTGATGATATTATAACAAGACTCCAGAAGTATATCCATTTGGCAAACATAAAGGTGGTCTGGACAGTGCTAAACTGTAAACTTCAGGAGGACAGTGGCTTACCTTAACTTTATATGTTCCCCAACACAGAGGACCAAACTCTGCAAACAGCAAGAAAGTCTTCTACCATTTGTAAAGCATGTGAAGGTTTACCAAAGCTTTATATGTAAATTATAGCATTTGGATCTTACAACCCAGTGAAATGCATACTCTAGGTTTATCCCCGGTTTACAAAAGAAGAAACTGAGCAGCGAAGGGAGTTATCCTTCATGGAAATTACACTGGAGCAGGAGATGAGGCACAGACATGGATAACTCTAATGCATAATCCTTCATGATAAATGCATAAAAGAGGGAGAAAGCCCAATGCTGTGTTGAAGTCTGATCCAATTAACAAGCATTCACTAAGCAGCAACTATGCACTCAAACCGAAGGAGACAGGCTATGAAGAGTGAGGTACTTCTGTTGTTACTGGGGACCTGGGGAAAAACTGACCCCAAAATATAGCAGTAAGAAAGCACTGCTCAGGAGGAGTAGCTTACCACATCAGGCACCCAGTTGTCTTTTACTTAATAAAATACACACACACACACACACACACACACACACACACACACTAACTCTGAAGAGCTTGAATTGAGGTATTTTTCTCTGTCACTGCCTGGTAGTCATGCTGTTCTCAGCTCTACTGTGACTCCCAGGCTGTCACAACTGCCTGCCTTCCTCACTCTCACCATTAATAGGGACAATAAAACTTCAGTATATGGGTGAAAAAATGGACTGACCAGGTAGGACAATTTGGTTAACCTGACACCTTTCTTAGCCCTTTTACCTATTTGTATCTCCTCCCAAGTTGCTGTTTATTTATTGTGTTTTGTGTTTGTGTGGGTGTGTGCGACTATGTACAAATTGTTTTCCTTGATACAAGGGATAGTTTAAGCTTTGTTCTTGTATTCCAGTGACTGAAACAGTCCCTGGCACATAGTAGGTGCATATCATATACTTTCTGATTCATTGGCTCACATCTAAACATACATTATATACTTTCCCATCCCAAACTCCACATCCCCAAATAGAAGCCCAAAGGGTGTGCTGAAAACGAGACTATCTTCTGAGTGAGAGAAGTCATCACTCTTTTAATCAGTTCTCTGCATTAAGAAAACACTTCCCCCCTCCCCCATGCCCAAACCTTCAACATGAAATGAGAAAAAGAGGAAAGAAGCAGTCTGGCTCACTATTCAATTCTTCATTAGCTTCCACACTGAATATATTTCAACTCTGGTAGCGGAGGCCTGGTGGCCAACACTCAGCATATCTGCATTTGATGTACAGAAAACTGCCTGCCGATCTCACAACATGTTTTCAGATGGAGAAGGTCAATGACTATAAAATCAGTGGCAGAAATTTTAGAGAAATCTCTTCACTGATTTCTACCCAGTGAATACAGCACTGGATTGAACAATTCAATCATATATAAAAGAGGCCTTAAACAAAACACAACAATATGTTTCTGTACACATACAAACACACCCTCACTCGCATATACGTATGTATGTGGATATGTGTGTATATATGTGTGCATGTATACACCCATGTCATCCCTATGATGGGTTTTGTCCTGGCTAATGGAAAAGGATATTGTAGTCATCAGTAAATCTCTGGAAATTCAGATCACTAGGGATTTGTGTCTGAGACAGGATCAGAGGTTTTCCAATCATTCCTTACCCTCACTCTTACCTGAGCTAAGAAGGATGGCATTCCTAATTGGAGAAACATTTCTCTTGCATTTCAGCTTCTTCATCCCTCCAAAGATAAATCTTCAACATTGCCTCTAATACAATAATGTAGGGTCAGCTAATCAAATTTCACCTTTGCCACAAGTCAGGAAAGGATCATCAAGAGATCATAAGGTCAGGTTCTACCAGACCCATCAAACTCTGTTTGCCTAAAATCACAGCATCTCATACTTGGAAGAGAACCAAGGTACTCTCTATTTCATAGCCTAGCCCTGGACCATGAGCACTATGAGGGTAGGAAGCAGGTCTTATCTAAACTTTGTACTTCCGCCAGCACAAGACATAGTGGATATTTGGGAATTCTTTGTGGAAAAGGGATGAGTTTAATTGAATCATCCTTTAGGTAGGGAAAGCCAAAATGTCAGGTGGGCACTGTCATCAAATTTTCAATACAATAATCAACAAATGTTGTATTTATTCCCTGATCATGTATATGCTTGGCCCTGGAAAATTACTTATAGAGCAAACATATTTGATATTTCATTCATTAGTTATTTTTTTAAAGGCAGGGCAATGAGGGTTAAGTGACTTGCCTAAGGTCACACAGCTAGTAAGTGTCAAGTGTCTTATCCACTGCACTACCTAGCTGCCTCCAATAGTTATTAATTAAGAACCTCTTAGGTAACAAGAATTGTACCAGTTGATGATGGCTATACAATGATCAAAATAACAAAAAAATAAAATAGCCCCTCCCTTCAAGGAGACTACAATCTAATGAGAGAAACAGTGTGTGTGTGTGTGTGTGTGTATACGTAAGTGTTATTTAACATATATAGATGTATGGATGTATATATCTGTGTGTATATGTAGGTGTGTAATACATATATATTTATATGTGTATATATAGATATATACGTATATCAATATTAATATTTACGTAGCTCTACATCTATGTACCTGTCTACTTCTTTATTCATCTATTTGCCTGTCTGTCTATCTAAACATATATTGTTTTTAATTAATTCATTCGATCAATAAATATTTTTATTGTCTACTATGTCCAAGTATGCATGCATGTGTGTATATTATATACACACATATACATACATAATACATAAGCACAAATACATACACATCATGCATGCACACATACATATGTACGTTTTTATGTTGTCTCCCTTCATTAGATTGTACCTCCTTGAGAGCAAGGGTTATTTTTCATCTTTTGTATCCACAGTGCTTAGCACACGCCCATACCCCCCCCACAAGATATATATGATTGATATACAAGATATGAGATATATGGTATAGCTATATATGCTATATGTAATCGATTTGATATCTATATCTATCTATCTAAAGTTATATACAGCACAAATAAGAAATAATTAAAAGTCCAAAACAATGGAATAAAGAGGGATTGGGGAATACTTCTTGTGGAAGGTGGGATTTTAGTTGGGACTTAAAGGAAGCCAGCGAGATCAGAAGGAAGAGATGAGGAAGGGAAATAGTTCAGGTGTGGGGGAGAGCCAGAGAGAATGCCTAGAGCTGAAAGATGAAATAGCCAGAAGGCCAGTTTCACTATATTGAAGAGTACATGTCTGGAAGCAAGATGCAAGAAGACCAGAAAAGGAAGGAGGTAGATTTTTGAGGGCTTCGGATGTCAAACAGAAGATTTTGTATTTCCTCCTGGAGGTTATAGGGAGCCATTCAGGTTTAATGAGTGAGGGGGAGAAGTGACTTGTTCCGACCTATATTTTAGGAAACTCATTGAATAAATGAGAGATTGGAGTGGGTAGGTATGCCCACCAGCAGCTATTGCAATATTTGAAACATGAAGTGATGAGGGACTATTCCAGGGTGGTGGCACTGTAAGAGGAGAGAAGGGGGTATTTTTAAGAGATGCTGCAAAGGTGAAATCAACAATCTTTGGGTAACCTTATTATGGTTTAGTTGCCCATTGCTATTTCAGTTTGATGCCATCATACTGGGCTAACTTCACCACTTTAGGAATCACATTCTATTGAATCCTCGTATCTTCTCTAGCACTTAGCACAGTGATCTGCATACAGTAGTGGCTTAATAACGGTTCTGTAGACATATCTATGTATTGTATATATTTATGTCACCTGATAGAACATAAGCTCTTTGAGGGCAGGAAGTCTTTGATTTTTGAAAATGATCCCTAGTTATCCTCACTATTAGCACAGTTCCTGGTATATAGTAAGCACTTTATAAATGTTTATTGGTCAATAGAATGTAAGTTCTTTTAGCATAAGGATTGTTTCATTTGTTGTATTCCTAGTTCTTTGAATGGTATCTGCAACATAGTAGGAGCTTAATGCTTGTTCTTTGGCAGAATGATTGAATGAATGGGTGGATGAGTAAATTAATGAAATAAAGTATTGGTGGATCTATAATATGCGGGCCAATCTTCTGCAAGGCCAACTCAAGATATGAATAACTGAGGTGAGGGAAGTATAGAAGATGACAAGGATTTTTTTCCTATAAAAATATACTCTTCATTAAAATACCAAGTATAATTACTCACCAATTATTAACATTTGCATATTTTAAAATAAAGCTATAAATTAAAATAAAATTTAAAGATATGTGAACACTTAGGCACCTTCCTCATTAAACTGCAACTGATACTAATCATTGCTTATTCTAACCCTGGTATTCACCCAGATCTAATTTGAAAACTCACCTGGAACCTATACTTAGAACTAGAAACTCAGTGACTCACACCAGTCATTACTGATGAGGATAGAGGTTGGGATTGGATCTGGGATTTCACTGGCATTGGAAATTCCTGTGTAAAGGCATCTAAGTAGCACAGCGGATGGAGCACTGGGCCTAGAGTTGGAAGAATGGATTTCAAATTATACATCAGATATTTACTAGCTATGTGACACTGGGCAAGTCACTTAAACTTATGTCTCAGTTTTCTCAACTGAAAAATAAGAATAATAATATCACCTACTTCCTAGGGATGTTGTGAGGAACAAATGATAAAATATTTTTAAAGCATTTAGGATGTCTCTTATACAGTAGATACTTGCTTGTCTCCTTCCTTCCTGGATAGAAAAGGAAAAAAAAAACTTCTTTTGACTGATATAGGTAAGTACTTTCTCTGCAACTTATAGTATGAGACCCACCTGGGACACTGAGAATAAGTCTTTTACACAGAGACATCTAACCAGTATGTGTCAGAGGCAAGACTCAAAGACTGGTCATTCTAGATCCAAGGGCTGACTCTATCTCCATTATATCATGATTCCAATCTCATCAGAGATAAGGCATTGATTTGTTAGCAGAGACCACATTACTCCCTCTTGGTTCCTTGCTTCTTGGCTTTTTGATACAATACATGAGACATCATGAGACATTCTGTGCATATGCATATATGGATATCCAGGGTTTCTTCCATTGTGCTTCCCAAAGAGGAGAAGGTTTTCCTGGGAACCATCCTTGCTGATGCCACTCAACTTTCTCCTTCTTCCCTCTTCCGCTTCTATCAAAATGATAGGCTGGTACAGAAGGGACTTTAGAGATCAGCCTATCCTGGCTTTTGAGCAATACTGGCATACTCTCTATGGCTTCCCTAGCCAGAGCTAGAAGGAACCCTACAGAACCTCTAGTCTGAGCAACTTATTTTGCAGAGAAGGAAACTGAGGCCTGAAGAAATTGAATCATTTGCCTGTGGTTGTCAGCTAGAAACAAAAGGGCTGGTATTTGAAAACAGGTCCTCTGACTTCAAAACCAGTGTGTTTTCTACTATACCTTGATGCCTCTCCACAGAGATGGGCACACAAAGGTAGTGACAAATTGTGAAAAGCATCAAATGCTGAGCAGGGGAGACAATAGGGAACCATTGAAGTCAATGGGGAGCCACTTCATTCATCAGCTGTTATGTGTTTGTTACCAATGAAGTGACCCGACCCCTTGAGGAATCTATTTACTTTTTTACCAGAATGAAAGAGAGAAGGCCAGACTCTCTGAGCTTAAAAAGGGACTAAGGAGGCCCTCCAGTCTGAACTGTAATCAAGGATAAATCTTGACTATAACATGCTAGATAAATCATCCACATTCAGGCTTTACTTGAAGAATTGTAGGAAAAGGGCAAGAAGGGGGAAATACTTTAAGTTGTTCTCTTCCACTTCATCCTTGCCCCATCCCCACCAGCCTGAATTTCTTTCTGTGCTTCAGATGATACCAAGGAAGGTACCAAGGAAAATTGATGTTTTGTAATCAGGTACACAATGGAAGGGATTCAAATGGGAATACTTTGTGGTATGTTCTGTCCATATCCTTGCAAACACAAACAAAGGGATCCCCTTGTCTGGCATGACTGGGCTTTTTTGTTGGTTTGATCTCATTTGAATCATTCCTGACTTGGCAGAGACGAAAGTTTCCCCTAGGACCAGATCGGGTCTATAGAAACTTGGAGGGGAGGGATACACTAAGGAGTGTTTATCGTATGACCCAAACCTGACTTGGAATCCCCATTAAATCGAAAATCATTGAGTAAACATTTATTAAGCACCTACTATGTACCAGACACTGTGTTAAGTTCTGGAGATATAAGGAGAGGCAAAAGACAGTCCCTGTCTTCAAGGAGCTCAGAGTCTAGTGGGGGAGAGAACAAGCAAACAAACAAATACAAATAAGCTAGATACAGGAGAAATATACAATAATAAAGAGTATTAGGGGAAAGCTTCTTGTAAAAGGTGGGATTTTAGTCAGGACTGGAAGGAAGCCAAGAAAGGCAAAAGGAAGATATGAGCTGGAAGAATATTCCAGGCATGAGACACAGCCAGAAGAAATGCCCTGAGCCAAGTGATAGAGTGTTCTGTTCATGGAACAGCCAGGGTATTAGTGTCACTGGGCTGAAGAGGATATGATAGGGAATGAGGTAGAAGAAGACTGAGAAGACAGAACAGGGCTGGGTTACAAAAGATTTTGAATGCCACATGGAGGATTTTGTATGTGATCTTAGAGTAAAAGGGAGCCACTAGCATTTATTCAATACGGGAGGTGACATGGTCTGCACTTTAGGAAAATCACTTTGGTGCCTAAATGGAGAATGAATTGGAGTGGGGGGAGACTTGAGGCAAGCAGACCCACTAATATGCTATTACAATATTCCAGGAATGAGGTATTTGGAACCTGCAGTAGACTGGTGGCTACAATAGGGAGGTGAAGGGAGCATATTTAAGAGATGCTGAAAAGGTGGAATCTACACTTCTTGGAAACAGACTTGGTGGGGTGGGAGGTGGTGAGAGATAGTGAGGAATCCGGGATGACTTCTAGGTTGTGATCCTAAGGCACTAGATGGTTGTATTGTCATCTACAGGGATAAGGAAGTTCAGAAAGGGAGAGGGTTTGGGAGAAAGATCATGAGTTTGGTTTTGACAAAACAAAAGCTTATTCATGAAGTGCTTGATAGTTACAGCATACTTTCCTATTCATTATCCCATTTAATTCTCAAAATGACCCTCTGAGGCTACGCTGACCAATTTAGAGCATAAGGAAACTGAGTCTCAGAGAATTCAAGGAGTTACCCAAAGTCACCCAGCCGGGAAAGGGTAGATACACAATATCATACTAAGGCTTTTGACTCCTAACCCTCCTAGGAAGGTGTTCAAGTTTACATAGAGGCCTTCTAAAATGTGGCATTTAAATGTGAGCTGAGCACTTCCCTTTTACAAAGTTAGCAAAAAGGAGAGAGGCACATCCATAAATTTCTAAGCTTGCTTTTCACCACTTTTGAATTTCAGAAGTTCCTCTTACAACATTCTGCTCCCGTCCCTTCCCACCTCTCCAAGGGATCATTTTGGAGGAAGCCTTCCATCTGCCAAACAGTTGAAGGAAAGCCCATTCTTTCTTTTCTATTGACATGAGTGACATTTCTTGGGAGGATTCCTAATGGGGATTGGCTCTTACAGACCATGTCCAATTAGTTTGCTGAGAACAGGTCTAAAATGAGGTTTTCAGAGAGGAGTTTTCAAAGTCAAGCTCTTCATTAAGAAGTTTGTTTTTTATTTAAAGAAAAAAAGAATGGATTCTCCCCACCCTAGACACACACACACACACACACACACACACACACACATACACACACACACACATACACACACACATACACACACACACATACACACACACACATACACACACACACATACACACACACATACACACACACATACACACACATACACACACACACACATACACACACATACACACACACACATACACACACACATACACACACACACATACACACACACACACACACATACACACACACACACACACACACACACACATCTAAGTTAGTACTTTAAAGTTGCTAGTAATAGATACAAGAACTGGCATTAAAGACCTGGGGTTGAATTTCAATTTTTTACAGGCTGTATGACCATGTCATCTCTCCTCTCTGAGCCTCAGACAATAGAGAAAGTTGGCCTTTAATGAACACTTACTCTGCGCCAAGAACTATGTAGGGGATACAAATAAAGACAAAAACAGTCCCTAAGCTCAAGGAGGATGGTAACAAGTAAGGTACCAAGAAGCTCAGTATAAAGGGGGAAAATATGAAAATAACTATGTACATATGAGATGTAAACAGTATAAATTGGAGGTATTCTTAGGGGGATTAGGAGAGGAGGAGGACCAAGAAGGCCTCCTGTGGTAGGTGGAATTTTAGTTGGATTTTGAAGGAAGCCAGGGAAACTAGGGAAACATTTAAGGTATGGAAAACAACCAGCAAAAATGCAGTCAGGAGACACAGTGTCATGGAGGGGATCTTAACTTAAAAAAAAATGCTGGCTAGGTGGCACAGTAGATAAAGGATTGGTCCTGAATTCAGGAGGACCTGAGTTCAAATCCAGCCTCATTCATGTGATACTTACTAGGTGTATGACCCTGGGCAAGTCACTTAACCCTCATTGTCCTGCAAAAAAAAAATGCTGTACCCCTTTGGTCATCTGGGGAAGCTTATGAAACCCTTTTTAGAATAATGTTTTTAAATCCATAAAATAGAATAGAGAATTTCAATCAAATCCATGTAATGATTGGAATGACACCACCTGCTGGAGACTTACTGTAGGAAAGCTCCACCATGAGGAGAAGGTGCCTGAGGGCAAGACATGGCATCAGAAATTGACTTTGCTGGTGGGAGGAAGAGGGGGTGAGGCTGGCTCTCTCTCTCTCTCTCTCTCTCTTTCCTCAGGACTCTGGTGGAGAGTGGAGCTAGAAATGCTCTCTCCCTTTAATAGACAGATGAATCTAGACCTTTCTCTCTCTCTTTACCAAATTCTTATTCTCCTTAATAAATGCTTAAAAGTCTAACTCTTGCTAAAGCTTATAATTTATTGGCGACCACTCATTAGATATTTTAGACAGACTAGCTAGAATTTTAGCCCCTTACAAACAAGTATATGGAAATATAGCTGTCAAAATATTTTTTACAAAGTTCATAGACCTTAGGCTAAGAACACCTGGAGAAAAATAACAAACAGTGCATAGAGGGGAAAATAAGGTATATAAAGACCAACAAGATAGGAAGGGGCCAAGTGGTGAATGACTAAAAGTCAATCAGAGGTCAGGGCAGCTAGGTGGCGCAGTGGATAAAGCACAGGCCCTGGATTCAGGAGGATCTGAGTTCAAATTTGGCCTTAGACACTTGACACTTACTAACTGTGTGACCCTGGGCAAGTCACTTAACCCCCATTGCCCTGTGCAAAAAAAAAAAAAAATCAATCGGAGGTACATTTGATGATCCTGGAGGTAGTAGGGAACCAATTAAGTTTATTGAATAGGAGAGCAGATGATTAGGCTTGGAAAGGCACTTTGGGAGCTGAGTGGGAGATTGACAGGAGTGAGGAGAGACTTGAGGCAAGAAGGCAAAGTAGAAGGTTCTTTATTGCAATTCTAGGCAATAGGTGATCAGGACATGAACTAGGGTGATAGGTAGGTAGAGAGGAAGAGGTCTATGGGAGAGATTTTTTTTTTTTTGCAGGGCAATGGGGGTTAAGTGACTTGCCCAGGGTCACACAGCTAGTAAGTGTCAAGTGTCTGAGGCCGGATTTGAACTCAGGTACTCCTGAATCCAGGGCCGGTGCTTTATCCACTGTGCCACCTAGCCGCCCCGGGAGAGATATTTTGAAGGTAAAAGAAAACAAACAAACATAAAACTTGGTACTAGATTGGATATGTGGAATGACTTTGAGAAAAGAGTGGATGATAATAGTGAGGTGGAGAGCATAGGTGACAGGAAGTATGTAAATGCCCTTGACAGTAATAGGAACGTTGAGAAAAAGAGAAGGTTCAGTTTCCTCATCTGTCAAATGAAGGTATTATTATTAGCACTAACTGCCTCACAGGGTTATTGCATGTATCATAGAGTTTGATGGAAATACTCATTACCATCATCATTACATTTCTTCAAAATATGTCTACCGTGTGGTGAGAATATCAAAATGTCACAGCCACAGAGCTAGAAAGGAGTTCAGGGGCACAGAGTTCAACCTGTACTGGACAAAAAATCTTCATGGAATCTCCCCCACAAACAGTCATCTAGTCAGTACATAAATATCATTGGTGTGAGGGCACCTACCACATCTGAAGGCAGCCCACTCCATTGTTGACTAGCTTTCATTGACTTTTTTGGTGTGTAGGCATATGTGTATGTTTGAGTGTGTGAAAAGAACAGCAGAGTTCTTTTGCATAGTGCTTTTTAAAATCTGATAAATGTTTGATACATATTTTCTCATTTGATTGAATAAAGTGACCCAACTATGACAATTAAAAATATGAGAGACATAGTTTCTAGGTAATTTAATCATTTTTATCAATAGGTCAGCCGGTTTTTCATAAAAGGATGGTCATTGGACATCTCTCCCAGAACAATGACCCCTAATGCCCAGTAGGTCACAATTTATATACCCTTCTAACTGTAGGAGGTCTATCACATAGCAATCAAATCTAACTGGTTGTTATGATTTGAAGGTGTGTTATATTAAAATGAAGTCTAGGATAGGAGACTTTGACCACTCAAATATTGGTAAGAATGATATCAGAGAAAGACTATAAGAACCCATTCAATCTGATCATAGTACAATATTTTCCACCTAGATGTGGTTATACAGACCAAATCTCATCAGTAAAGTCCTTCAACTATCTAGATGATGGCTTTTTAAACTTTTTCTACTCCAGACCCCCTTTTTGCCTGAGAAATTTTTATGTGACTCTGAGTATAGAGGTATATAAAATAAGTATACATAACCTTTTATTGTTGCCAATTTTCTTCCCCAACCACACATTTATTTACATGACCCCATTTAGGGTCAAGACCCACAGTTTAAGAAGTTAGGATTTAAACAAATGGATCTCTTTCCACCTAAGACTCTTTTGATACAGATGAATCTTACTTTCAAGGAGAACTTGCCTTTGGAGTGGGGGTGGGTTGGAATAAGGACTAGGAAAGAAGTAGAGATAACTGGGTCCCGTAAGATAGTAATTATTAATAATTATTTCTCACATAAGAAATATGATGCTGTTGCCACATTTAAGTATGATCTTTAAAACAATCATACTTGTGTGATGCTAATTTAGAATTTTTAAATCAATAATAATAACTCACCTTTAAATAGTACTTTACTTTTTCAAAGCACTTTCAACAGCTTATCTCATTAGATCCTCATAATGATCCTGTGAGGTACGTGCTATCATTATTCCCTTTTCACAGTTGAGGAAACTGAGGGTGAGAGAAGTCAAGTTACCTGTCCAGAGATATAAACCTAGCATCTGAGGAATGATTTGAACTCAGTTCCCCCCCACTCCAATCTCAACGCACTATCTATTGCACAATCTAGCTTCTTCATAGCCTTTCTCTTTGATCACAAGTGTAATACTGCCCTTCCCAAGAGTAGAGGGCTCTCATCAACAGTAAGGTTTGCTGTATGCCATTACGTGCCTATTTTTCTGCAGTTGCTTCCATTGACCCTAATTCTAGAATGCTGCACTCTGGGACCAAATACATTTTCTACCTTGAGGCTGCTTTCACTATAAGTTAGGGGTCAATGGGATCAGTTTGACATCAGGGGGCTCTCAGGAGGACCTCTGAATTAAAACTTTGTAAGATAATATTCATTTATATAGAGCCTACAATGTTCCAGATACAATGTTAAGTGCTTTTAACAAATATTATCCAAAGGGTAGAAACATGTGATAGTGGGGATACCATGATATCCAGTCAAAGGGTCTGAGTTCAAATCCCAGCTCTTCTATATACTCTCTGGATGACCTTTGGGAAGACTCTTTCTTTTTCTGTGTCTCAGTTTCCTCTTCTGCAAAAGGAAGCTATTGGATTCACTGAGAGAAAGGGAGTTTAGCACAGTGGATAGAAAGCAACTATGGAAATGTCTTCTTGTCCCCCCTTGAATGGAAGCTCTTTGAGGGCAGAGTGTGTCTCAAATGTTTGTACTTGTTTCCTAAGAAACCAATACGGTAACTCCCACAGAGTAGACATTTAATAAATGCTTGTTAATTATTTATTAACAAGCACTTTTGATTGATAGAGCTAATGCTTCTTGGAGAAAATACGAGCAAAATGTCAGGGCTAGTGCTGGCCAGGCTAAAAGGAATAGTACCCAGCTGATTATAGCCTCTTTTGAGACATTCACTTGGGAAATATCCTGACTGGGCTGACTAGAACAAGCCATGATTCTGAGTAGACACCCCCAAAGCCACCTGTCCATGCAGGGATATTTCTGGAGAAAAAAAAAATTTCACCATAAAAGGCTTCAGCCCTTGCTACTGATCACCAGTGGATGCAATGGGGAAAAAAGTAATTTCGAGACATGTCACCATCCAAAGGCCTATTAGTCACCCCTTGTGGGACTCAATTAACAGCCTCACAACTTTTCAAAGGTGTGAGGAGTCCACAAAGGAAGCCCAGTGCCCTGGCGTAGGGATCGCTTTAATTATTTACAGAGGATCCTGGCTTTTATTAGGAGAGTGATTACCACTGCCATCCTCTACTTCCTCCACACCAGGGAAGTGGCTGGTCGACTCACCCTCCAGCAAAGAATAACATTTCAGGTGATGGATGGGTCTGAGTTGACATCCTGAAAACCATTTCAAGAGCACTGTTATTCCAGAAGTCAGAGAGATTTAGTTACCCATCCAATTTTTCTCTGATGAGACATGTCTGCTCCCATGGGCTGATGATAATGAATAGATATAGCCTAATGGGATCAACTTATTTCTTAGGCCATGAATATAAACTTCACCACCCCTGTGCCATGTCAACTTGTTGTCATTCTATACATTGTTACTTCCGATCTGAAGCCTTCCCTGATTGCCCCAGTGGATCTTATATGCTATCTCCCATTGAAGGAAATGTACATTTATGACAGGCTCCATGATAAAGACTTTGAAAGCCAGAAGAGCTTTTGTTTTTAAGTGTATTACTTCTTATTTCCTTATTATACTCTAATTTCTATTATTATCATCAATGTAGTTGTACCTCTTCCTATTAGATGTTCAACATAGGTTAAAAAATCAGCAAACATTCATTTAGTATTTACTATATGCCAGGCACTGTACTAAGCTCTGTGGATGCAAAACAAAAACAAAAAAAGCCCAAAACCAATTGTAACAGTCTCTGATCTCAAGGATCTCACAGTCTAATGGGATAATGGGAAAAAGACAACACACAAAAGAGAAATAGAAAACAGAGGAGAAGGTGGAGAGGAGAAGGTGTTGTAGTGAGCCAAGAAAGGAAATAGCAGAAATGAAAGATGACTGACCTGGGCCCTTCCACAACATGGTCATTCCAGAAGAAACTGACCAAAGGGAAATGGAAGCCATGGAGGGGAGGGATGTTCCAGGATGAGAAGGCCACAGAGGACTGAGGGAACTTCCAAAGTGAAGAGAAAGCTTAAGCATGGTAGTGAAGTCTCGTATGTCAGAGGCAGATCCTACAGAAGAAATTGTCATTCCAAGACATATTTTAATTGCTTTGACTTTGCATCATAGATAAAGAAACTGAAGGGATCTGAACCTTTACTTTACAGAGAAGGAGACAAGCCCAGAGAGGAAGGTGATTTGGCCAACGTCACATAGGCAGAAAGGTACAGTTGGGGGCAGCTAGGTGGTACAGTAGATAAAGCACTGGCCCTGGATTCAGGAGGAACTGAGTTCAAATTCAGCCTTAGACACTTGACACTTACTAGTTTGTGACCCTGGGCAGGTCACTTAATCCTCATTGCCCAGCAAAAAAAAAGAAAAAGAAAAAGAAAGAAAGAAAGAAAGAGAGAGAGAGAGAGAGAGAGAGAGAGAGAGAGAGAGAGAGAAAGAAAGAAAGAAAGAAAGAAAGAAAGAAAGAAAGAAAGAAAGAAAGAAAGAAAGAAAGAAAGAAAGAAAGAAAGAAAGAAAGAAAGAAAGAAAGAAAGAAGAGAAAAAAGAAAAAGGTACACAGCCATGATTTGAACTGAAGTACTCTCAGTCCACATGTTGAGCTCTTTCCATTGATACTCCTAGTACCTGTCACAGGACCTGAGAGATCATCTGGCCTTAATAAATATTTGCTGAGTGAAAATTATAGTGACACTCATTTTGAGTACTATGAACACTCAGGAAATTGTCTCAGATTGGTGGTAGACTAGGAAACTTATTCTAGAGCCTCACAAATATGGAAAAGGCTTTATAAAATCACAGAAATCTAGAACTGTGTAGGACCTCAGAACATAAAATTTTAGAGCATAGACTATGAGTTGGTACAACTGGGAGGAACCTTAGAATATATATCATTGACTTTTAGAGCTAAGAGAAAAATTAGAAAAGAACAGAATATTTCAGCCAAGAGGGATCACCAAATATTAAATGTTAGAACATAGAGCATTAGAACTGGAATGCTCCTTCATACATGGAATGTTGAAAGGAGAAGAACTTTTAGTACAGTAAGAATACAAGATATAAAATGTTAGACTGTAAAATGTTACAGCTGGAAAAGCACTTTGAGCTCATCTACAAACAACACCCTCATTTTACAGGTGAGACAACTTGTAATCAAGGCTATGAGTAGCTGAGGTTGGGAACCTCTCCAGAGGCTAATTTAGAACAAATATATGTGCAATCACATAAGAGTTAATTAAAGAGGGCACTGAGAGTTGAATAAGAGGAAAAACAAGATTACAGATCAACTTGGAAACCATACCAGTGCTGGACAATCAGAGAGAAATGTGCTGCAAGGCTGTGAGTAGATGTGTGGTAATTGAAACCTCAATGGCTGACCTCGCACCAAAGGGGTGTTGGGTAGTAGTGCTTGGTAAAGGGCCATTTAGCCCCTTCAGTGACAGGGAGTTCAATACTTTCCATGCATGTTTCTTAACTGTTTCATCTATGATCATGAAAGGGAGATCACAGACCTTCTCCTCCCTGACACCTTTAGCTTCATATCAAAAACCTACATTTTATTCATGGCTGATACCCAAAAGTAACCGTTGCCCAGTGGAACAGGAAAAGCACTGAAGTAGTCATTAGAGCACCCAGGTTCAAATTCTTCCTCTCCTACTTATTAGTTATTTAACCTTGGGCAAATCAATTCTTTTCTCAGAGCCTCAGTTTCCTCCTCTGGAAAATGAAACGTTTCATTTAAAAAATTCCTTAGGTTCCATTCAGCCCTAAAGCAATGATCTTTTCCTCATTTCTTTCCCACTGGAAACAATCTCTCTGATCTCTGAGCTCCTTTATTTTTAAATTCTCCATTCAGTTACAATAATAGTTGTTTGTCTTCATGGTGTCTCCCTCCTATTCAACAGTAACCTCTTTGAGGACTGAAGGAGTATTCAAGTATTCATAAATACATAGGAGGAGGACATATGTCCTTATATACCTCATGGTATTCTGTCTAGGATAGACAATTAAGTATTTTATGAATAAATCAATCCAAAAGATGACTTCACCTTTAGAATAGAGGGAATGGTTGAGATGGGGTAGAATAAATGGAGAAAATATGTACCTGACCACAGAATACTGTATCCAATATGACATATTTAAGGATAAGGAAATGAACCCACTTTTCACCCCTTTCTCTTCACTCTTTTTTTTTTTTAGTGAGGCAATTGGGGTTAAGTGACTTGCCCAGGGTCACATAGCTAGTAAGTGTTAAATGTCTGAGGCCAGATTTGAACTCAGGTACTCCTGACTCCAGGGCCAGTGCTCTATCCACTGTGCCACCTAACTGCCCCTGTCATCACTCTTAAGAGAATTATAGCATCTCCAAGTTGGAAGGCATAGCTGTGAGACCATCCATTACAGTCTAGGCCTCAGAGAGAGAGACAGAGGAAGAATATTAAGATCCTCCACTATATATTCCAATGTCCAAGACAACATTGTCCCATAGTAGATATTCAATAGATGTGTGTTGAATGAACACATGAATTATTGAATAAAAGCCTGTCTTTGCCAGCAGTGAGCAGAGAAAGCCAGGTTTCAGAATTTGTGATCACCGTGGTGCTATTTCTTCACTAGGGGATGTTGCCACACATTGTCTGCTTGTAAGACTTATGCCACCTAAGTTTTATATCACCTTGCTCTTTAATGACCCCCCAGAGCAGCTGCTGGAATCAATCAATTCACAAATTGGTATTAAGTGCTGTGTGCCCTTAGTACTGTGCTAAGTGTTGAAGATACAACTAGGAGAAAAGAAAAGAAAAGAAAGGCAATCCCTGTCCTCAAGGAGCTTACATTCTAATAGGGAAGACAAAAAACAAAAGGGAGTTGAAGAGGGTGGGGTAGGGATAAAAGTATATGAGGGGTCGGATTCCTGTTGACTTAAACAAGTAACTTAATCCATAAATTGTAGATAAATTTCCAATCTGTACCAGTGGAGTGAATTCCCACATCAGAAACTCCTTTCACTGATAACATCATAGGTCCAGATCAAACTACACTTGGGTGCTGAGGACTCTGAGTGTGATCAGAATGGAAAAGGGCTAATCACCTCAAGAGAGGTGAGGGGTATAAGAAATACATGCATTATTAGCTCAAAAGTAAGAAGCCCTTGGAGTGAAGAGGTCCTTAGAAGTTACCTACTCCAATCTCTTTCTGAAACATGAGTCTCTTTTGAAGTATTCTTGAGCAGAGGGCACCTAGTATCCACTTGGACATCCCTACAGCATGAGTGATGAAAGCAAAGTGCTAGGGATGGGAATCAAGCAGATGTGGAAAAGACCAGCCACAGATGGGGAAAATGCCATATTGAAACATGAGGCTAGAGAGGAATAGGAATATTGGGCATGGGTGTTGTTAATTGAGGGCCCTGGTATGCCAGGGTGAGAGGTTAGCTTTATGTTTGAAACCTACCAATGTAGAAGTAATGGAAAAGAAGAGAAATCAAGATCAATCACTTGCCAGCTATTTATCAAGCACCTACTCTTTGAGAAATGTGCTTAGGCCTGGGAATGGAAAAGAAAAGAAGAAATACCTTCCCTGGAGATGCTAACTTATTTAATGGGGAAGACAGCATAGATATAGATAGATATAGATGATATGGGCTTAGGCATAGAAATAGATATAGATAATAATATAATGTTTTAGATACAGATGATGTAGATATAGATTTTATAGATTGATAGAGACATATTGTATCTATGACTACATATAAAGGAGAATTATAGACTCTATTAGAAGAGAATTCTCTAGTATCTGGGAGGATCAAGAAGGGCATCCTGCATTGCCAGGGTTTGACCTGAATCTTAAGAGGAGCCAAGTATTCCAGGAGATAGAGATAAAGAGAGAATTCAAAGTATGGGGGCCAATCAGCTCAAAGGCACATAGATGGGAGATAGAATGTTATGAGAAAACCAAAAATCAGAGCAGTATATATCCCCCACCAAATGTACAAGAAAGCCATTTCTATAACCACTTAACCTAATTTCCTCACAAAAGCCTCATCGTGAAAGGGTGCATGAGCATTATTCTCCCCCATTTTATAAATGAAGAAACTGAGGCTCAGAAAGATGATCCCCAGCACTAACATGATGTATAGCATATTAAGTAAGTGCTTAATAATTGCATATTAATTGATAAATGCAGGGACTTGTCAGAGTTTATGGAACTTGCAAGTGGCAGAAATGGGACTTGGATCTGGCTTCTTTGATGTCAATTCATCACTCTTTCCATTCCCTCGACAATAAGCTTAAGCTGGAGCAAAAAGGACAAGAAGTGAGAGACCATATTGGACCTTTCTAAACTCATTCATCTCCTACATGTGACCTCCACAATCAGCCATATGTAACGTCAGTTCTCCTTGCATGATGAATGCTAGAAAGACTTAAGTGGATGTGATGGGTGAATTCTCAGATGCCAGATACACAGACTGGGGGCCACAGATGCTGGTCGTCTCAAACAGCTGATCTCCTATGGCTACTTTTGCTTGAGAACATTTCTTTCCACAGGAGACAAGATCCAGAAAATAGAACCTGATCATATATATTTCATTATTTCCTACCATTATTTAATTAAGCTCAACAGTATTGGAAGGCTGGACTGGCTTCAGGAAGACCTTTGATCAAACCCTGTAGTGGACATACACTATATGACCTTAGGTTAGTCACTCCACCTCTCATTGCCCCAGGGAAATCTCTAAACTTGGCAAAGCAAATGTCAATCAGTTGAACAACGTGAGCAGAATCAGGGTATCACTGGACATGGTAAAAGCAATATTATAGGGGGCAGCCAGGTGGCGCAGTGAATAAAGCACAGGCCCTGGATTCAGGAGGACCTGAGTTCAAATTCAACCTCAGACACTTTATAGTTACCAGCTGTGTGACGCTAGGCAAGTCACTTAACCCTCATTGCCCCACTGAAAAAAAGCAATATTATAAGTGGTCGATTATAAAAGACTTAGCCACTCTGATCAATACAATGATCCAAGACATTTTCAAAGGACTCACAATGAAAATTCTTCTACCTCCAGAGAAAGAACTGATAAAGTCTGACTGAAGAGTGAAGGAGTTGTTTTTTTTCACTTTATTTTTCTTGCTTTTTATTTTTTTTTGCAACATGGCTAATATGGAAATATGTTTTCCATGATTCTGCATGTATAATTCCTGTCATCTTGCTTGCCTTCTCAATGAGTGAGGGAGGGGCTGAAGAAAGAAAGAGAATTGGAAACTCAATTTTTTTTTAAAAAGAAAGTTAATGATGATTATAAAACAGAAAAGCTAAATTTATTATGCTTGAATGAATGTACTTAGTCTGGTCTTTAGTTACTTTGATTAAAATATCTAAATTATGCCTCCTTGAAAATGTGTTTGACTGTAATTCATGTTGTTGGGATTTGGGAGCCATTATTGGACTGCAGGGGTTGTTGATAAGTAACTTGTGTTCATTATTTTATAGAATCATCTATATCAATTTTTTAAATTTAAATGACAGATAATCCTAATAACTATATTTGGAAAACCATTAAAAATTTCTTGTGATGTTTCAAAAAAAAGTTAAAAGTAAATAATAAAAATTTTTAACATCTTAATCTGTTTTGGTATAAGGAGTTTCCTCACCAAGAGTTCCTTGAGTCGGCAGCTAGGTGGTGCAGTGTATAAAGCACTGGCCCTGGATTCAGGAGTACCTGAGTTCAAGTCCGGCCTCAGACACTTGACACTTACTAACTGTGTGACCCTGGGCAAGTCACTTAACTCCCATTGCCCTGCAAAAAATAAATAAATAAATAAAATAACGGAAGAGGATGTACCAGAATTGTTCAGGATGGATTGCTATCTGTACCAGGTAGAGAACACCCACACTGACACCTCCTAATTCTGGTGTCAGTAATCTGTGGACATAGTTTATCTTCCTTCTGTACTGCAAACTCAAGGGAGAAGGGATGGAGGAGAGGGATGGTATGATATTCATCCTTGCACTTTGCACTACCACCCCCATCTCAGAGCACAGAATTTTGCACACAGTAGTCACTTAAGACATGTTTAGAGAATTGAAAGCAGGTCCACTGGTGTTAGTGTATGTTTGTGCATCTTATTGTTTCCTCCAGATTTCTAAAGTAAATTTATCTGAGCAAACAAACTTTTCTGTTTGCATTACTTTCAAACATAATTTGCCATGCAAATAAGCTCTTAATAAGAAGGCAGGGAATCCTTGGAGGAAACTCTGAGAATTTAAATGCTCATGCCAGTGGTGTGATTCCTACTATTAAAGTTTGATTCTCTGTGCCCATCCTCCCCTCATTAGAAGGCAAGCTTTTTAAAGGGAAATGGAGCAGTGATGTCCTACAGAGTCTTGGGTTCAGAAGACCCGGGTTCAAATCCTATTTCTGACATCTTCCAGCTGCACAGCCCAGCTCAAATCATTTTGTCTCTCTGTGCATCAGTTTATGGATCTGAAAATGTCGGGATGCTTTCATCCAATGTCCATATAGTATATGTCTACCATGTTCCAAGCCCTGTGTGAATAATATGATCTGTATTTCACAGGATTATTGGGAGGCTTAAGGTGATTGGTAAGCTATAGAACACTGTAAATGGCAGATGCAAGGAGTTAAATGTTACCAAGGACACTAATTAGCTTTCTGATCCTAGTCAACTCATTTAATATATCCCAGCCTCAGTGACCTCATCTGTAAAATGAGAATCATTGTAGCATCTACTTCTCAAGGTTGTTATAAAAATAAAATGAGATAATATTTATAGTGTATTTTATATACCTTAAAACACTATATAAATATTTTTATCATTATTATTGTTACATTTGCATCCCTAGTGTCTAAAATAGTCCTTGACACATCTCATAACAGGAAGTTAATCAATGCTTTTTGTTTTTTTATTTATATTTTTTGTTTTGTTTTGTTTTGTTTTTTATTTTTTTTGTTTTTTTTGCAGGGCAATGAGGGTCAAGTGACTTGCCCAGGGTCACACAGCTAGCAAGTGTCAAGTGTCAGAGGCTGGATTTGAACTCAGGTCCTCCTGAATCCAAGGCCAGTGATTTATCCACTGCACCACCTAGCTGCCCCCAATCAATGCTTTTTGAATGGACCTGAATAAGTGTTGTCAAAGGAGAAAATTAAGAAGGATGTGATCATATGTCACAGGGTGCTCAAGGAAGGCTTCATGGGGCAGTTAGAAGCAGAGGTGAGGCTGAAAAAGGTAGAATTTGGGTGGTGGAGAGGAAGCAAAGGGATTACAAGAATGGTCCAAGTTGAGTCAAGTGACAATGTGGAGATACAGAATGACAGGGATTCTGAAAGTGGTCAGTACAAAGAAAAAAACTGACCAGACAAATAGGGGGAAGGGCAAGTTCTCAGTCATCAATCACTTCATCAATAACCATATATTAAACCCTTGCCATATGTTGATTATGATATAACATTGATTGATAAACTTATTTATGTTCCTCCAGTGGAATGTAAGCTATTTGAAGGAAGGGAATGTATTATTGTTGGCTTTGATTTCCTGTTGCACTTAGGGTCTGCCACATACTTAAACAGGCATATCAATGAATCAGTAAACATGCATTTATTAAACACTTATCAGGCACAGGTGTGAGTGATAAGACAAAAAAGACAAAACCCATCCCTGCCCTCAATAAGCTTACATTCTACTGGTGAAAGAGCATGTCTTTAAAGAGATCTATACAAGTTATATGTAGAATATATGGAAGGAAACCTTAGCAGACAAGGCACTGCTACCCTCACATCTCAGAAAGGTCTTCTGTAGGAGTTGGCATTTGAACAGAAGCTTAAAGCAATAGGCTGGAGGGGGCGGGGGGTTTACATGCATCATACACTTAGTCAAACACCACCAATGAATCTAATCTAAGACCTCTCCCATACCAACATGCAAATGACTCCAAGTTTTGACATCATGTGACCGCTCCTCTCTGTTCTCTAGCTAGAAGGGTAGATTCTTTAAATCGGGAGGGGACCTAGAGATTTTGTTAGGCCAACCCTTGCCTGAAACAAAATTACTCTCGACCTTCCTAAATAAAGGGCTATCCGGTTTCTCCTTGAAGACCTTCAGTGACTGGGAACTCCTGCCTCAGACAGTTCATTCTCTTTTAGAAGGATTCTAATTAACAGACAATTCTTGTTTTGATTTTCTGATTCTTAAGAAATAACACATTCTCCCAGTAACTTTCACTTAGCTGTCATTATTCTCCTTTCTGGAATCTCTGTTATAGTTCTTCATACATTTGAAGGCAGTTATCATGATATCCTTAACACTTCATTTTTCTGTGTTTGGGACAATTCATTCATTCACTCACTCACTCCATTCATTCATTCATTCATTCATTCATTCAGCAAGCTGGTATTGAGTCTGTATTATGCAATAAGCAACAAAAGATATCAAGTGTCTCATGCAAATGATGCTTTTTCTTAAGATTTATGAAAAACAAAACAAACAAACAAACAAAACAACTCCATTCCAAGGAGAACCTCTGAACATCCTGTGAGTCAGGCACAGTGCCAGGTGATGGGGAAATAAAGACAATAGTGAACTAATCCCTGCCCTCAAGGAGCTTACATTCTATCAGGGAAAATGATATGTATCCGCATAGGCAAATATAAAATACATTTAAATGAAGTACAAAATCATTTGTGGAGGCAGACAAAGACAACATAGCAGATCCCTAGATCCAAGCACCCAGAGGTATTTAAAGACACTGATTCCTTCCCACAGAGGAATTGAATCCTTCCCTGGGTCTTCCAGGAGGTTTGCTTGACAGCTTATATGAGTAATTTGGTGAAATAGCCCAAATCCCATATCCTATTGCACATTAATCAAAAATAAGGTGCCCTCTAATTAACATTTAGCTGTTCCAAGTGATAAAAATCCTGGGGCACTCACGTTGATCTAAGGGAATTGCTTTTAATATATAAGAGCTGAACAGATCAATTTTTAAGACCCAAACTCACTAACTCTGAATCTGAAACTGACTTTCGTAAGAGATGATGCATGGTAGAGCTTCCCTCTGAAATTCATCTCAAATCCATCCCAACTCAAACAGTTTTCACTGGTGTCTATTGTGCTAAGACACCAAGGATAGAAGAGAGCATGTAGTACAAACCTTCCTGGCCATGCTGACAAAAGCTCTTTGTAAACATTAAAGGGGCATGAAAATGTGATTGCTCTCATCGATCACACGATTGCATTGATCAGAATGAGAAGCAAAGTGATGTAGTGCTTAGGGAGATGGTCTTAGAATCTGGAAGACCTGGATTCCAATTCTGTCTCTTACACAGGAGAGCTATGTGACCAAAGGGAAGTCACTTCACTTAATCTCTCAATGCCTTCAGTGAATCGTCAATGGTTTTGAGGGACCCCAAGGATTATTCCTTGGTATTTCCCCCCTGGTCCTGGAGCAGAGCTGGAAGGCAGCCATTTGGGACAGACCCTCTTGTTAGAACTGATTTCCATGTAGCAGTTCCAAAGAGGACCAACGTCCCTCTATGAGTTTGAAAGGCTTATTAATGCCAGCCAAGGATCTCTTGAGCCCTTTAACAATCTCTGTGAAGTTGCAAATATTAGTAATGTGAGAATGCAATGGAGCTTTGCTGAACAATGCACTCCAAGTGAGGGCCTATTAGTGTGGCTGATTGCCCAGAAGCACCTCCTTCCTGAGCCCCTGCTTCTGACTCTCATGAATCCATCTAATCAAGACAATTGTGCCTCATTGTCGTGATGCTCAACTTGTGGCACAAATAACCCACTCAGTGCAGCTCAGAGCGGGAGCCTGGAGAGATTCCCCAGTCAAAGAGATGTCTGCAGGAGGCGTTTTAAACGAGACTGAGTATATACTGCTGGCAAAAGTCATGGGAAGGGGCAGCTAGGTGGCACAGTGGATAGAACACCGGCCCTGGAGTCAGGAGTACCTGAGTTCAAATCTGGCCTCAGACACTTAACACCTACTAACTGTGTGACCCTGGGCAAGTCACTTAATCCCAATTGCCTCACTAAAAAAAAATGTCATGGGAAGAGCTTTGTCTTTAGCAACAAAGGATATGGGTTCAAATCCATGTTCTACCAGAGGAATGGGGGTTGGGGCAGGGGGAGTCACAACTTCTCTGGGCTTCAGTTTTATCATCTATAACCTGAAAGAATTGGACTAAATGACCTCTGAAATTCCTTCTAACCCTAAATAAGGGTTTTCCTGGGATCAATGAACTAAAATAATAATAATTATTATTATCTCAATATAGTTCATGTCCTTTGTAGTCCTATGTATTTTATTTTATACTTTTAAAACCATGATTCTAATGAGATGATAGGCTTCACCAGATACTGCCCAAGGGGATTGGGCCACAGAATAGTGGCCTGGCTTTGTGGATTGATGACCTCATGATTCTTCTACCTCCAATCCCCACAGTGCTCTCAAAGTCCTGACATATCCCAACCTTGTCTGTGTAGCACAAGCCTGCCTAGTGTTAAGGGAAAGGATTCCTTCCTTTGTAAGGCAATTTAGACAAAGAAGGGGCTGCTTCACCATTATGTTGGTGAACTTGTGTAGGGCTTTATGGATCAGATGTAAGCCACTTACACATTTGGGGGATGGGTTTGTGAAAAGGCATCTTACAATGGAGCTCAGAGAGATCTTAGATGATTGAAAGGATGATAAGACATCAAAGCATAAAATTGTAAAATGGGGGTTTCTTCACTTAGTCTTTGCCATGTCAGTAAGTCAACCCCTACCTGCCTTGCTCCAGGGGAACAGTCAACTCCTAATTCCTGTTCTGGGAATAACTTTCTTGACAAAGCATCCCACCCAAAATATTGATTAAGAGGGACACTGGAAAGTCATTCAATATAAGCCTCCAATTTCAGATGGAATTAATTTTCCACCTTTAACTTATTTTGATCCAACTAACCAATTAAAGGGTGGTGTAGAATACTGAGGGAGTGAAGGAAATGGCCCTTGGCTATTTGGAGTAAGGATGGGAGTTTGGGGAGTCCAGTTCCAGACTCTGGCTCCTCTCCAGATCTCCAGCCAGATGATTCAAGTTTTAGAGCCTAGGAGCAGGGAAGTTTCATGACCATGTGGAGAAACATGGAAGAGGCATTAGTCTTGGAGGAAAGGGGGAGAGAAAAGAGAAAGAAGGCACCTGAGCCTTGGAGTGAGTTGAGGTCTGCCTTTAAATGCACCCTCCAACACTCCCTAGCTGTGTGACCAGGGCCGGCTTCTTTCCATTTTCTAGGCTTCAGTTTGCTCATCTCTAAAAAAGGGCTAATAATGCTTGTATTATCTACTTCATAGGAATTTAGTGGAGTCTAAATGAACTAATGTTTGCTATCTTCTGTGGCAGTGCAGTGGATAAAGTGCAGAAACCGGAGGCAGGAAGATCTGAGTTCAAATACTACTTCAACCCTTTATTAGCTGTGTGACTCTGAGCAAGTCACTTAACCTTTGCCCGCCTCAGTTTCTTCAGCTGAAAATTGGAATAATCATAGCATATACATCTGAGGATTGGTGTGAGGGTAAAGTGAACCGATGTTTGTAAAGTACTTTTCAAATCTTAAAGCACTATATAAATGCTAGTTATTAATAAAGTAAAAATAATAATAACCATATGGACTCCAGAGAAATGTTGTGGGAATAAAATGAAATAATGGATGGGTAAACACTGAGAAATACTAAGTCCCATACAATTATAAAAAGGATTACTAGAGGATGGGGTGAGGTTTGGGAAGACAATTAAATAAAGAATGAGCACTTCTAAGTTCATTCATTCTTCTGTCAGTAAGCTCAGGAATAGCTGCCAATAACTGGCCTCTTACAGTTCATATGGGGAGAAGAGAATCCTCTGCTGCCCAATGAAAAGCAATGATTCTAAATCCACATTTGTGGGGTCAGGGACACAGAATTATAGAATGTCAAGGCTAGGAGTTCAAAGGCTGTAGAGTCAAAATTATTCCTTCTTTTTTGGAAGTGGCCTCCAGCCATTGCTTGAAGACCTCAAGGGGTAAGAAGGGTATGAGGGGACTTGTTAGCTCGGGAGGCAGCTCAACTCTCTTTGGACAGGTCTAAAATTAAGGATTTGCCCTTAAACCCTGCCTAAATAGACCGTCAAAACTTCTGCCTATAACTCCTGGTTTTATCCTTTGTGGTCAAACAGTACAGATCTAATTCCCTTTCCATTTCCCGTCTTTTAAATCTTTGAAGACAGTTGTCATACCCTGTTTGAGACTCCTCTTCTTCAAGGTAATTCTCCCTACTTCTTTCTTTCTTTTTTTTTTCTTTTTCTTTCTCTCTCTCTTTTTCGGCAATGAGGGTTAAGTGACTTACCCAGGGTCACACAGATAGTAAGTGTCAAGTGTCTGAGGCTGGATTTTAACTCAGTCCTCCTGAATCCAGGGCCAGTGCTTTACCCACTGCGCCACCTAAGCTGCCCCAAAATGAGGATATTCTTTATCTGCTTACCTTGTACTTCGTAGTTGACTTCTTCCCATCAGGCATAAACTTAGAACTGGCTAAGATTAAAACTCCCTAACCGAGCGAGCCCTTTTCTCTTTATTTGAATTGGAGGATGAAGGACTCCTTCATTCAGACAGGCAACACTGTGTGGTAACTGGGGAAGGTCTGAGGGTTACCTTCATCCCCTTCCCCCCTCAGGTCATGTAGTTGTGAGAAATGGGCCTCGGGTTTGGGCCTTTTCTTTTATTCTTTTCCATTCTAAGTGAAGGGACAGGAGTCTCTGGGACAGCCCAGGAGCATGAGGCCTGCAGAGATCCCCAGAGAGGCCTGAGTCCTTGAGAACAGGAAGTGATGTTTGCTTTTCTTTGTATTCCCAGTGCTTAGAACAGTACATGGGTCAGTGATGAATAAATGCTGGCTGATTGACTGACTGACAGGTCAGCCCAGCAGCAGCACCCTAAGGAACAAGGGGCAAGGGTCATGAGCACAGCAGAAACCAGCACTGCTGGCTTCAGTCTTAAAACTGCTGTTTTCAGTGCTATGAAGGCATTTCAGGAAACTGAACCTAATATCCCAGCCTCCCAGACCAATGTGGTGTAGAGACGATTGAGTCCCTGAAAGTTTTGGGGGAAATTGTTTGTATATTTGTTGTTATGTCTTTGAATATTTCTCTTGTAAAGGCTAATTCAATGTTACTTGGTGAAATGGAACTGGCATACTAGTCACTGAGCCCTAAAGACAATAGGGAACACCTTTTGTGGTGAAAAGAGAGGAAAGAGATAATCTCCAAACTCCCTTGGTGTATTAGAAAATAGGGATGTGTAAAATGTAAGAGGGCAGCTAGATAGCACAGTGGATAGAATGCCAAGCCTGAAGTCAGGATGTCTCATCTTCTTGAGTTCAAATCTGAACTCAGACACTTAATAGCTGTATGATCTTGGGCAAACCCTGGCTGCCTCCGTTTTCTCAACTGTAAAATGAGCTATAGAAGGAAATGCCAAACCACCACAGCATCTTTGCCAAGAGAACCCCAAATGGGGTCAAGAAGAGTCACACACAACTGAAAAATGACTGAACAACAAAAAATGTAACAAGGATGTCAATGAAGAAATGGAACAAGAGTTAACCATGTTATATTACTAATGATCTCTGAATTGCAAAATACAATGGTCTTTTCTTGGTGCTCATCTGTTTTTGCTTCTCTCCTATGTTTGACACTTCTGACCACTCTACCCCTTCTCCTATTCCTTACTTCCTGAGTTTTCATGCCATTGCCCCCTATAACTCCTTACTCCTTTGATAGCACCCTCCTTGTTGTCTGTGATCCTTCCAGGGACTCTGTTCTTGCTTTCTGTGAACTGAAATGTTGTCCATCTGAACTTGTTGCCTCAAACTCTTCCAAAGTAGTTATTATTCCTGGAGCTGCCACATTACAAATTATTCCTCACAATGACTGTTTTAAGGTAGATACTATAAGCAACATAAACCCCATTTCATGGATGAAGAAAATGAGGCTGAGGAGCCTGCCTAAGGCCAGTCAATATCATAGACAACCCTAACTGGCCAAGATGGAATAGGCTAGAAATATGGGCAATGTGCTCCATCTGTCCCATTGATCTTTTCATTCTTATGACAATTTTCCCTAGATCTTGAAAATATAATCATCCTTGAGTGGTCAGAAATGAAATTAAGAGAGCAGCCTAGATTGGAGCTTTCTGAGAAGGCACTGGTCTTGTTTGTCTCAAATCCAATGGAAAATGGCATTCTGTCTTAAAGATGAGTAGGGTCAGATGGCAAGTCCCTCTAAAACAAGACAGCTGTCTTCATGTATTTGAAAGGCCGTCATGTGGAAGAGGAATTCTATTTGTTGTGTTTGACCCCAGAGGACAGAAGTAGGAGCAGCAGAAACAAGTTGCAAGGAGACAGATTTAGGCCTGATATCAAGAGACTTCATCATAGGGAGCACTTTCCGAGAGTAAAATGGGAGTTCTTGAGACATGATGGGAGAGCCCTTTGGTGGAGGTCTTCAGAGAAACATTTTGGGATCACTTTCTGACTCTTTTCTCCAGGGGATTCTCAATCAGGTAGAGATGGAACTTGATGGCCCTTGAGATAATTTTGAAATTTCACATGTAACAAAGGAAGTGTGCACTTACTTTGTGGACTGGGGATTTTTACTCAAACTTCACATTAGGCTAGGAGAGTCAGCACGGTGTCAATAATCTTGGAGACTGGATCCCTGGGCTTCAAATTCTACCTCTGATACATGGTGACTGTGTGACCCTTGACAAATCAACATACATCTGTGTTCTAGCCAATTCTCTTAGAAAGGCGTTCTTAAGCTGGAATCTGCAAACTCTGTGTGTTAAATATTGGTGACCAGATTTCCACATAATTAGTTTCTTTTATAATCCCAGTCATTTAATTTTATGTATTTAAATATATTATTTTGGGAAGCGACTTCTCCAGATAGACAAAGGGATCCATTACATGTACAAAAATGGTCAATAACCAACCCCTGTGATAAGACTAAAACTTGAATAAAAGGTATCAGGCTGCACTAGTACAGGGAGTTTCCTGATGCAGAAGCTGCTTATGCCAATGAAATTACAAGTCTGGTACCCATCCATAGCTCCTTCTGCTAATTTGTGCTTTAAGAGGGGCACTAAACTGACAACTTGGGTTTGCATCCTACAATTGACTAGTATAAGGGCTTCTAGAGATGTCACGTCTATGAGCCCCAGCATCCTCATCTGCAAAATGGGCATAAAAATTTATGCTATCCTTCTCTAATGGTGGCTTCAAGCATCCTAATAAATAATGGAAGTAACGGCATCATGGTGCCTTAAAGTCCAATACAAATGCATCATGAGGATGATGATGGTGGTGGAGTTGGGCATGAAGCATCCCATCAACTGAGGAGGTAGAAGTTGGTCTCTGTCTTCAGGAATATGGCAGTGGTGAATCCCCTTAGAAGAGCCTGAATCGGGTCACAGACAAGCTTGGTCAGATGGCTAATGTCAAGTGACTAGGATGGATTGGGGTTCTTTAAGGAGTTTAGCAGATGGGAAAATGTGATCAGTTGTAATTTTGTCTTTGATTTATCTAACATACCCACACTGAGGTTTCTGAGGACATGGACACAATTTGAAGAAGAAATTAAGTTGGAAAACATATGTTTGACAGATTCTGAATGCCAACCGAGTCTTGCCTAATTACTACTCTGGCTCCCAAACATGGAGATGCCCACTCAGTCACCCTTATCTACAGCAAATGCTTCTATGAAACAAAAAGCTGAATACTATGTGATAGAGGTCTCCCTGGTTCTGGTCTGCCAGACAAATAGAGCTAGAAAATCCAACTTTGAGCCTGGAAAGAACTTGTGGTGCATCCCTGAAATAGAAGGGATACATGAAATACAACCCAGAAGAAATGGATTTCCAAGATGGTAGAGTGGATAGCATTCTGAGCTGGTAGTCAGGAAGACCAGGGTTTGGATCTCACCTCAGTTACTTATCAGTTCTGTTACCCTGGGTAAGAGACTTAAGTAAGCTCTCTGTTCCTCAGAATCTTCATCTGTAAAAAGAGGAGCATTGAACTTGGGGAAACTTTAAGGTCTGTTCCAGCTCTTAATTGATGAACCTAAAATCCTAAGGGCCCTTGGCAGCCAATTAGTCCAACCCTGACCTGAACAGGAACATATAAGGCTAGGCTCCTAAGCTCGTCTTGACTTCAAGCTTCAGTTTGTTCTTTGTAACTTTTGTCCATTGGTCTGGGTGTTGCCTTTCTAGTTCTGGAAAACAGCTTTCAGTTTCACCCCCAGGTCTTTTTTTTCCCTTCAGGCCAAACATCTCCATTTCTTTCTGAAGGATGAGCTTGGGACCTTTCACCATTCTAGCTGCTCTTCTCTGGGTGCTTTTGAGCTTATGTAAGGGTCAAATTTAGTATGGGAAGAGTTAATTGGGTGGCTGTAATATCGGGGTAAGAAAGGAGATTAACAGCCTCTTTCAAAAAATAAAGCAGGGTTTATTAATGGGAACACATTAAAAACACAAGTGAGGTTAATAAAACTCAGGACAATGAAAAAGGGAAAAGGGGAAGGAAAAAATACAATCCACAAATTCACCACCACCCAGAAACAGCAGTTTCAAAGAGAACCCAGTGTACCACATTCTAGCATCTCAATCCCTCTCTCATGCCTCCAAAGTGAAAGCTCTCCTCCCTTCTCTCTCCCAGAAGCCCCCTCTCCCACAGGAAACAGGGCCGACCACACACACAGCCCCAAGCTAATTGGCTGGCAGCCCTGATTGACAGAACTAACAAGCGGCTTTACAGAGACAAGCCGCCCAGCTTCTGGACACTGAAACCCACCAGACTGCCCTCACCAGGCTTCCTTCATTATAGTTTGTCCAGGCCCATGCAGGTGCATGTGTGTCCAGTGCAAGGCCAGTGCGCACAGTGCACGCTGGGGCCTCCACTCCCAGCCAAAGATAGGGTCATAGAAACCCCAAGTCACAACCAATTCCTTACACTTAGCAATATTCTACCTTGACTATGGTCCACACACCTGGACATAACAGTCCAGAGGAGGTCTGATCATTCAATGTAGTTATTTAGGGAGCAAATAGGTTCAGGTATCCTCAGTAAAAATAAACAAACCAATCCCTCTCAGTGATCCAATTTCTAACAATTTCACAGCCCTTTTATAGCCATGATTTCACTGGGCTTTCACAAGAACCATCTGAGGATGCTTGTCCTGATAACTGCAGCTCATTACTCCTTTACTCAAAGCTATTCTTTGTTTCCCTCTTTCTAACTATTATGCATTGTCTTTAGCTTGGCATTCAAGGCTCTCCTCAAACTAATGTCACCCTACCCTTCCTAAACAACCTACAAATACTGGATAGTTAAGTGGCACAGAGGATAGAGAGCCAGGATCTATCTATACCTGAGTTCAAATCTGTCCTCAGACTCTTACTAGCTGTGTGACCCTGGGCAAGTCCTGTAACCTCTGCCTGCCTCAGTTTCTTCATTTGTAAAATGGGGATTATAATAGCATTTACCTTTCTGGGTTGTTGTGAGGATCAAATGAGATGAAGATGATGTTATTAGTAATCATCGTTCCCACCATCATCATCTCTTATGTATCGCTAACTACGTTCCAGGCAATATGCTTCCCTCCACAGACCCTCCATTCCAGCCAATATAGGCCCTTCACTCTCTACAAATAGAAGCTTTGCCTCCCTATCTCTGTGATTTGGGTGATATTAGTATTCTGCCTAGGATACAATTGCCCTTGCCTTATACCAATTGTAAATCTAACATATTCTTTGAGACCTAGCTCAAATTCTATCCCTCTAATTAGTTCTGGGCCTAGAGTCAAGGAAATGAAGAGAACAAATAGTAGTTATTAAGCACTTGCTATGTGGCAGGTAGTGTCCCATGGTCTAAGGACATAAGTACAAGGAAACAAGGCAGTCCCTGCCTTCAGAGAGCTTATATTCTTTATTTGGGAAGACAACATGTATGGGGAATGAGAATTAGGAAGCCCTTGGCACAAGCATCACAACAATTTTATGTGGGTGGTGTTATAACTGTTCCCCTTTCACAGCTGAGGAAACTGAGGCACCTAGAAATAAGATAAATTGACCAAAGCCACAGAGCTAGTATGTAGAGACAGCTAGGTGGTGTAGTATATACAGTGCTCACTTGGAGTGCGGGACTTGAAGTCATGAAGACCTGAGTTCAGATTCTGACTTTGACACTTACTAGCTATGTGATATTGGGCAAGGCCTCTGAGTCTCATTTGGCTCATCTGTAAAATGGGGTGACAATAGTACCTCCCCTTTATTGTAGTATTGAAGATCAAATGAGATAATATATGTAAAGCACTATGCAAACCTAAATGCTAGCTATTCATATTATACATCTGAGATAGGATTTGAATCCAGGTCTTCCTGTGATCTTCCATGATCTCTTTGACTCAAAGTCTAGTGGTCTGTCTATTCACTGACTTCATAATCTCTCTTACACAGTACCTAGCACAGTCCCAGTTCATAACAGAAACACAACAAATATGTGTTGAGATCTTTTCTTTGAATTTCTTTGGCATTTACTCCATAGACCCGCACAATTAGCAAGTTGTTATATACAATTTGATTTCCTAATTGTCCCTAACACACAATTTACTTCTTTATTATATATTGTTTTGCTCACTAATCACACTGAGTTGGTGGCTCACACAGGGCAGACAGATGAAAACACAACCCTGGTAGGGCTCCCTCAAGTACAGACATCCATTTCCTATCCTGGCAGCAGGCCCCAAACTCCCTCTATTGTCTACTGACTTTTCTTCCACTCCATGTTCTGAAACTTTACAGATTTCATATGCATAAAATTGAGAGCTGAATGGGACCTGGGAGATGATGCCATCTACTACCTACATGCCAGTATTTCATTGTGGCTTGGAATAACTGTGGGCTTTCAAAGGCTATTCAAGTAGAAAAATACAACCTAAATTGGTCTTATAAACCTGGGTGACTCCTCCCATCCAGGTACAATGATTGTGTGTTTGTTGCCTGAGGACTCCAAATATAGTTTGGAGAGGCTCATTTCTGGTCTAGAAGCAGACTAACTGAGCAGTTTTTGGAGATCCATCCATAAGTCTCAGAAGGGTCAAGATTTGCATTAGCAGAGGAAATAGCAAAGTGGAGGAAGCCATGAGTCCTTGAGGCTTTGAAGTAAGAAGACTTGGATTCTTGCCCATTCCTGGACATGCCTTCCAGGTTTTATAAGTGGTCCATGTCTTTTTTTCCAATTCAGCCACTATTTGATTCTCTTTTCAGCACCATATTCCTATCTCAGAATTGAAAAGCTCCTTTGAAGCCATCTCATCCAATCTATGAGAACAGGAATCCCCTCTACATCTCAAGAGGTGGTTATCCAACTTTCATTCAAAGAGCTCATCGAGGAGAAGCCTATTATATGCCAATGCAGCCCATACCACTCTGGGGAATTCTCACTGATGTCGTCTACATTTCCTACTTTTCCTATAATCTCCTACTTTTTACTCCTACAAAGGTCATATGGAAGCAATTTAATCCTTCTTCCACAGGACAATGCCTCAGATTCTTGAAGATAGCCCTAATGTCACCAAGTTATCTCTGTTCCAATACTGTCCCATGCTGCTCTCCATCTAAGCTTGGTTCTTTCTTAGGACCCACAGGCTCAGGTCTAGACAGAATTATGAGCTAGGGCTCAGGACATTTCTACGACTTCCTCATTGCCTTGTCTATCACTGGGCACTACACAAGGTCAACAATATTTGTTAATTTATTGAAAAGTTAAATACTGAAGATTCTGACATTGGTAATTTTTATTCCCTTTTATTATTATTTTTTAAAATTTGAACCTTTTTATTTAATGTATTAATCAGAGTAATTTTGTCCCATGATAAACTCTGAACACTTAGCATTTAGTTATTTATATATGTGTGTCACATGCATTTGTATAATTTGAAAGTGAATTGGAAGCTCCTTGAAGGTAACTCTAATTTATTTTTGTCTTCCTATCTCAAGCAACAAGTTGAGTACCTGAAACACATTAGGTGCTTAATAAATGATTTGTTAAAAATCAGATTGAATCACTCATCTCAGTAGTTGTGGAAGCCCTAGGGGTAACAGTAGCCCTTAGACCACTGCTCCAGCTTCTAGTCCAGCTTCACGTCTGACAGCTAGGGAAGTAAAAGCTATGAAGAAGAGGCTAGCCATTCCCACTAACTGCCAACCAGGTGCCACATATGGAGCAAGAAAATTAGCCTAGTTGAAGTATCAAGGCACACTAAGGAGAGAGGCAAGAGGCAATGTGAAGCATTTAGGACAAACTACCATGAAAGAAATTAAATAGTGTCACAACAGAAAAATACTGTTATCTCAGAAAAATGAGACAAGGAGGGAGTCTGGGTAAGGAAGGAGAATTGCAGAAAAGGCCTCAAGGCTAAAAGAGAGTGTTGCAGATGGCTAGAAGTAGATTATATAAGGGGGCCTCAAGGCCAGTAGTCTATCTAGTCCAAGTGTGCCAAAGGTTAAAGCTAGTTTGTACTGTGCTTGCTTAATACACTTATACATATTAACTGTCAATACCCCAAAGGTGGAGACTACTGACAATTTCAAACATGCAATATATGTAAATGGGAGGGGGGGCATGTTAAGGGGAAATATGTAGAGATATTTGGGGAAGATTGTACACCTTTAGCACTGAACCAGTGAGGTGAAGAGGGGAGGGACCTTTGCGTTAGGGTCAGGGATAAAAAGAAAAGTTTGCCCTGGCAAAGCACACCACTTTTCTTTATAGGGTGTACCCATTCTTTTCTTTTCTTTTTTTTTTTTCAGGGCAATGAGGGTTAAGTGACTTGCCCAGGGTCACACATCTAGTGTCAAGTGTCTGAGGCTGGATTTGACCTCAGGTCCTTCTGAATCCAGGGACAGTGCTTTATCCACTGAGCCACCTAGTTGCCCGTGTGTGTACCCATTCTTGCAAGAATGTAATAAAACCTTTATATATTCACCAAAAGGGAAAGTCAAGTATTTTTATTTTTGACAACCACTACTATCTTTCCTCAGATCTTGATGGAGGCATCCCAGAAGTCTCTACCCCAAAGCCTTGGGAATAGCCATGTTTGCAGTCTAGTGCATCAACCACCATCCTGGGAAGTAGCTCCTATGGAGATACAGCCTGGTGATCACTCCTGCAGGGGCTCTAGTCATAACTTATGAAGACCCAGAACAGAGAATTCTTGCCACCATAGTCCTTGGCCCTATTAAGTGATTTGTTATTAAAAAATAAAAAAAGATAGGATCTGATCAGTGGAAATGACATTAACGAAGAAGCATGAATATTTACTTTGGTGGTATAACCTAAGGACCATGGGACCTTTCCATCTGACTTCCAGCTAAAACCTTCCATATATGGTACCTCCTCCTTAAGAATCAAACTTTTTTGAGAGCAGGAACTGTATGACTTTTCTATTTGTATCCCCAGTGCTTAGCACAGTGCTTTGTCCAGAGAAAGTGCTGAATAAAGGGTTTCTTCATTCATTCATCTCTCCACTTTAACATCTAGGGTGATTAATAATGCCACCACAGATAGCAATGGACAAGGAACAAATGAACAAGGAGAGCTGGGTCCCAGTTTGGGCTCAGGCACTGATCAGCTGTAAGACCACTGGCAAAGCAGTTCTCTCCTTGGGAGTTTTCTCATGTGTATCATGAGGACATTGGATACCTTAGGAATTCTTAAGAAGGAGATTTCAAGGGGCCCATGAACCTGGATGGAAAATAATTTCATTACAATTGGCTTCCTTTGAAATCATATGCTTGTTTTCAGAAATAGGCCATAGCTTTCAACGGACTTCAAAAGCCTTCCTTGGCATACAAATATTGTCAAGAAGGCCTAGCTCAGCCAATCCCTATCATTCCTTCTGTCCCAGAAATGCTACCTGTGAAACACCTTCAGCTTTACCAAAATGGTCTCTGTTCCTTCCCCTTGATGTCAAATAAAATATGAGAGAATTTAGAGGTGGAAGACGCCTGAGAGATCACTTAGAATATACTCTATCTTGTGGTCTATAAGACTTGTTCTATGTGTGTGTGTATTATTTATATATATATATATATATATATATATATATATATATACACACACATACATATATAGACACACACATATATAGACACATACATATATGTATATGCACACATATATACATATATGCACATATATGTATATATGAGAGAGAGGAATGCTTGTATTTCAATATAATTGGTTGCCTTTGTAACCCCATGTATTTGTTTTGTGGATTGAAAACATGTTTTTGAGAAGGGATTCTTAGGATTCACCATACTGCCGAAAGGGTCAGTGACCAAAAAAACAAAAAATGAAGAAATTCCTGATCTGGAATATTATTTTGGTCTTAGAACTATGCTGATATATTCCTTTCTTTCTTTCTTCCTTCCTTCCTTTCTTTCTTTCTTTCTTTTTTGTTGGGCAATGGGGGTTAAGTGACTTGCCCAGGGTCACATAGCTAGTAAGTGTCAAGTGTCTGAGGCCGGATTTGAACTCAGGTACTCCTGAATCCAGGGCCAGTGCTTTATCCACTGCACCACCTAGTTGCCCCTTATGCTGATGTATTAACAATACAAGTAACATAACTCATTGAAACCTTGATAGGTAGCATGTTCCCTATCACTTGAAATATTCAAGCATAAATTGTATTGTGCATGTCAGGCATTATTTCTTCATAGAGGAGACTAGAGGGCTATGGGAGCTTATGGTTATAGTTTTAGAACTGAAGGAGACTATCTAGTTCAACTTCACAAGATGAGAAAACCGAAGTCCAAAAGTAGTTAATGACTTTGCCAAGGAGATACAGGTGATAGGTAGCAGTCAGGTTTTGGCTTAATCCAGCAATATTTCCATCTAGCCATGCTAAGCAAGATGAAATATGGTATTCTATAACTCTAATTATACCTTTTCCGAAAGTAATGGGTAATAAATGCTTTCACCTCAAATTTCTCACAGCACCCAAGGCCAAAGACTTTATGTTCCCTCTAAGGGAAAACTAAAATAAATAAGAATAAGCATGTTGTCCATTCCCTTTAACCCCTGGCTTTGGTTTCTAAGGTTTCTAAATTCATTCCTTTTATGATTTCATTTTTCATTTCCCCCTATCTTACCATGAAGTAATTTGTGTGTGTGTGTGTGCGTGAGGCAATTAGGGTTAAGTGACTTGCCCAGGGTCACACAGCTAGTAAGTGTTAAGTGTCTGAGGTCAGATTTGAACTCAGGTCCTTCTGACTCCAGGGCCAGGGCTCTATCCACTGCTCCACCTAGCTGCCCCATCCATGAAGTCATTTTCAAGATCAGTTGATACATCTTGAAATCTTATGCTAAAAACCTCTGAAGGATGCTCTAAAAGTTATGATGCCTATAGCTAGAAGATCCTGTTGTTTGTTTGAGATGATTTTGGTGAATGTTGGAAGAGGAGGTCAAGGATGAGATTTAGCAACCCTCATGGCATGACTGGAATAGGATGCCCTTAAGATTGAGTCCAGGACTTTGTGTTAGAGTCAGATTCTTTCATAATTCTGTGTTGTTACTGTAGAGTAGACTGAAAACTGAGGCCAGGAGGAAAAATCACAGGACTGGGAAGTCCATAGAACTCTACTCTAGTGGTGATTCTAAATTGTTTAACTCTAATTAGTCAGCAAGTATTCATTAAGCTCCTACCATATGCCAGAAGCAACTAAATGGTGCAGTGAATAAAGCACTGGCCCTGTAGTCAAGAGGACCTGAGTTCAAATTTGACCTTAGACACTTGCTAGCTATGTGACCCTGGGGAAGTCATTTAGCCCCCATTGCCTTAAACATCTGGGGCCATCTCCAATCATCCTGATCTATATCTTGCCACTGGACCCAGATGGCTCTGGAGGAAAGAGTGAGGTTGGCGACCTTGCACTGCCCTCTCTCACTAAAATCCAATCAGCTGCAAGTCATGACATCACCTTGATGTCATGGTCTTCTTTAAAAAGAAAAGACAAACAACAATGACAACAACTATATGCCAGGCACTGGATATACCAAAACAAAAAAACAATGCCATAATCCCTACTTTCAAGAAGCTGCCATTCTCTTAACCTTGGTGTCATGGATAAAGTTCTGCCCTAGGAGAAAGAAAGACCTGAGTTCAAGTTAATCCTTTTGTATCTATTCGCTCTGTGACCCTGGGCAAGTCTTTTAACCTCTGATTACTATAAAACAAGGTAGTTACACTCAGTAACCTGCAAAGCCTTTTTCAGTTCTAAATTTATGATCCTATGAGGTCCAAAGGGTGAGTTTGTTAATAATGTGTGATGGGACAGACTGGGGAGGGATTCCGAGAAGACACACTGGAGGAGGTGTCCTTTAAGTTAGGCTTTATAGATAGGGAGGAACTAAAATAGTAAAAGAGGGAGAACATAAGAAAGCCTGAGGAAAGTCAGAGAGGCACAATTGGGTAGTGGTTGACAAAGCATCATGTGAAAATGAAAAATGTTTTCTTGCTTGCTTTAGTGGAAAATAAGACTCCATGTTGGTATTATAGGTAAGATTAATAGCAATGCCTTTCTGGGCTTACATCAGAATGAATGAATGAATGAATGAATGAATGAATGAATGAATGAATGAATGAATGAATGCATGAACAAACCAAGACCCTCACAGCAGGGAGCTTTTGTTCTAGTGGAGTTATGCACAAGTATATACATACATATGTACCTACTTACATATATACACACATACATATGCCATAAATAAATATAATAGATACCTATTACTTAAATAAAAAGTAGTTTGGTAGGAAGGCACTAGCAGTTATACACAGTTATATTTAGCTAGGAGTTTGGACAAAGGAAATCAAGGTTTAGGTATAGAACAGTAGCAACCAGTAAGCAAAAAACCCAAAGCAAAGCCCCCAAATGAAGGGACCTTTCAGCTTTGGCCCCTGTAGCCCCTCCTTCTGGTTGGGTGGCTCCTCCCAGAACCTCCTTTTAAGAAGAATGTCCAGGGGGCAGCTAGGTGGCACAGTGGATAAAGCACCGGCCCTGGATGCAGGTGTACCTGAGTTCAAATCCGGCCTCAGACACTTGACACTTACTAGCTGTGTGACCCTGGGCAAGTCACTTAACCCCCACTGCCCTGCAAGAAGAAGAAAGAAGAAGAAAGAAGAGGGGGAGGGGGAGGAGGGGGAGGAGGAGGGCAAGGAGTAGGAAGAGGGGAAGGAGGGGGAGGAGGGGGAGGAGAAGGAGGAGAAGGAGAAGGAGAATGTCCAGACTGGATATATCTTACTCCTAGGTCTTCAAGCTAGGTCGCTTTGTTTTTTTCAGCTTCCATTTGTGTGTTGCCTTTCCCCCATTTGAATGTAAACTCAGTGAGGGCAGTGTGTGTGTATATGTGTGTGAGTGTGTGTCTGTGTGTGTGTGTGTGTGTGCACTTGCTTATATTTGTATCCCTGGTGCTTAGCAATAGCAAGATGCCTGGAACGTCATATTAACTTATTAAATGCTGGTTCTCCTGGACCAGTCTGTGAACATGAATGCACACAATACAGGGAGAGGAAACAGGCCAGCTCCCATTTGGACTTTTGCTCAGCCCTTCATGGGTTGGTAGACAAATAGAGGGGGGATAAGGTATCTCTTAGAATTGTTCTCGGGAGAGGGCTTTGTAAAGGGTATGACAGAAAGCAATCTCTGCTATTTCCTAAATGATGTAGGCTGTACTAGCCAGCTGTGTGACCTTGGACAAATCTCGTCCTCTTTTGGGTCTCAGTTTCTTCATTTGTAAAGCAAAGTGATTAGGCTAGATTATTTTCAAAGTAATTTCTGGCTCTACCATTAATCCTGTCTCTCTGAATTTGGGTAGCATGGGTTCCACTGTGGCTGGCGCATTCTTTTCAACTTGCTCATGGTGCCTTCTGAGAGACAGACATTTCTAGAAATTACAAAGTTCAGCATTTCCATTGTGATGTCACTCGTGTTCTTTCAGGAGGCCTCCATACATGCTGGCTACTAACTCTCCAGCTAGGATGATTTCCAATGCTCACATAATTCATTTCCTTTACTGCAGAGTTGCCAGACTGAGGACTAAACCTTTGTGCCCACAATCGAGACTGAGCTCATTTAATTAATTACCATTCCTCTGATTTTATTCAGAGAGTTTTGATGGGAAATTCCACTGACCTATAGCTTTGTGGGACCTGCTGAACCGAGGGAAAACACACCACCATCAACAACAAAAAAAGTCATGTTGAAGCTTTAAAATAATGAAATCTTAAATGATGAGGATTTTTTTGAATTGGAGCTCTCTTTGAAGCAGGGAATTAAATTGTAATCCAGGCTGAATAAACGAGCTGAATCAAGCAGTTCTTTCAAAAAAGCTATTTCCTGCTATTCTTCAAAGCGTTGGTAAGAATAATAATAAATGATTTCAAATTATTTTGAGTTGCTGTGTGTGCCACTGACAAGGGAAAGAGTAAAGTGGGTGATTTTTGTTAACTAAGGAGCTGCCTTCTCTGAGAAGCTAGTCTGATGAATTTCTGCCCTGCCTAAATCTGATTGGATCAGAGACACAGGAGCTACTTTGTAAAATTACCTTCTTTTGGAGAAGAGGCGGGGGAAGAAAAAAATCCCGGCTCAAAATGAATAAATGGGTAATTGAAAAGACGATTGTATTATGGATGGAGGACGATAAAAATAAATGTAATTAACAGAAGGCCAAAGATCATCTCTGACGGGTACATAAATGATGAATATACAGGAGGTGAAGGATGAACATTCTGAGGATGTCATTTGCAGCAAACCTGTGTAGGATGAGAACAGACGTGGGGCTGTAGTGGTGATCGTCAAAGGTTAGGCCCACACAGTCCTCCCTACATGAGATCTAGCCCTAATTATCATCCCACCCCAACGCCTAATTAGAGTAGTTGCTCTTAAAAGTCTTCTGACAGATTTTCTAGGTGACGTATGGGCAAAGCTGTAAGCCCTGGAGTTGCTGAGAATGAGAGAAATGGAAAGAGGAGGCCTGGCTGGGAAACCCCAGTTCAAATTGTCATCCTCAGCACGCCCACATGGATGGGGCATCTCTTTCACCAAAAAGCTATTCTCCATAGGGAAGGTGGGGCCTTGGGCAAATTGTAAGGTAGTTGTGGATAAAAAGATTTCACAACAGTGGGGCAGCTAGGCAGTGTATAAAGCACTGTCCCTGGATTCAGGAGGACCTGAGTTTGAATTTGGCCTCAGACACTTGACACTTACTAGCTGTGTGATCTTGGGCAAGTCATTTAACCCTCATTGCCCTGAAAAACAAAAAAAAAATTAAAAAAGAAAGAAAGAAAGAAAAGAAAAGAAAAAGAAAAGAAAAAAAAGAAAAAACAAAAGATTTCACAACAGATTTAAGAAGTGATGGGTTTTGCCTATGTTAACTCATGAGATTATTTTAAAGGAGGGGAAAAAAAAAGTCGCCAATGTGTAACCCTGGGAAAATCACTTCTTTGTGTGCTTCAGTTTCCTTATCTTAGAAATAGGGATAATAATAGCTATACTGCCTACTTTTAGGAGCTTACCTGTTTTTACTGCGATGAACCAGGAAGGCTGAGCAGCAGCATTGACCACCAATGAGCCGGGTGGGGGCTAATGTAAGGGATTTTCTTTCTGGGTCATCTTTGTTAATGCCATAAATTAACAGCTGAGGCCAAGTTACTTTTTGGCTGTCTCAAACTGATGGCAGGGAGAGTAACTCATTCTGGTTTCCAGCTGGAACAGTAGTTTTCATTAAAGAGGGTCTCCAACAAGATAGCAGTTGAGGAGGTAACTATTTAGAATAGAGCACACACCCCCCCCCCCACCCTGATTCAAATATGTTTCTCACTGAGTTATGTGGACCGGATCAAAGAGGCAGCTTTCTGTTTATTGATGAGCAGAATTTTCTCAATTCCAATTGACATCTTCCTTTGAAAAAGGGGACGGACACTCACTGACTCTTGAATTTGGCAGCACTTGGAAGGTAGAAGGTAGATGTTGTTTGTTCCAGCAAGAAGGGCTGCACATGGGTGAGCAGGTGCAGGTCTCAGAACAAGAGGCCTGAGTGGAGTGGAGGTGCTAGGCAGGGTTTTGTACGTCAGTTTTCAAGGATCTTTCTTTGACTTAACTTCCATCCCTTCTGGCAGAGAAGAGGAACAGATTCTTTCCTACTTTCCTCCTCTTTTCCTACTTTCTCTCCTTGCTCTTCCACTAGGCATGTGCACACTCTCCCTCTCTCTTCCTCCTCTTCCTTCCTCTGTCTGTCTGTTTCTGTCTTTGTCTGTCTCTCTTTCTCTCTGTTTCTGTTTCCAACTCTGTCTCTCTCTCTCTTTCTCTAAGCTTGTCTTTCTTTCTGTCTCTGTATCTTTCTGTCTCTCTCTCTCTCTTCCTCTCCCTTTCTCTATCTTTGTCTGTCTGTATCTCTCTCTATCTCCAACTCTGTCTCTCTGACTCTCTTATTCTCTGTCTCTTGTTCTCTCTTCTTCTTCCTTTCTCTATTCTTGTCTTTCTTTCTGTCTCTATATCTCTCTGTTTCTATCTCTTTCTATCTCCATTTCTGTCTGTGTTTCTATCCATCTTTTTTATTCTCTCCAACTCTGTTTCTCTGTCTGTCTGTCTCCCTGTATCTCCATCCATATCTCTCTCTCTCACTCTTCTTTTCTCTGTCCTCATCTTTCTTTCAGTCGCCATAGCTCTCTTTCTCTGTGTTTCGGTCTCTTTCTCTCCTCCATCTCTGTCTCTCTGTCTGTCATTGTTTCTATCTCCATTTCTGTCTCTCTCTCTCTCTGTCTCTCACTCTCCCTTTCTCTGTCCTTATCTTTCTGCCTCTATATCTCTATCTCTCTATTCCAGTCTCTGTCTCTCTATTGCTGTCTGTCTTGTCTCTCTCACTCTGTCTCTGTCTTTCTCTGTCTTTCTGTTGCTCTCTGTCTTGTCTCTCTCTCTCTGTCTCTATCTCTCTGTCCCTCTATCTCTATGTGTCCCTCTCTCTGTCTCTGCCTCTCTGTTGCTGTCTGTCTGTCTTGTCTCTCTGTTTCTCTCTATTCCTCTCCCTTTCTCTGTCCTTGTCTTTTTGTCTCTATACCTCTAGCTCTCCCCTTCTATCTCCATCTCTGTCTGACCCTTTCTATGTTGTCTGCTTTCCTCCATCTGTCCCTCTCTTTCTCTTTGGGGAGGGAGAAAGTGATCTCCTTGGTGTACTCATATCCTTCTCAGGTGACTGCGTCAAAGGCCCCGCCATCCCTAAGACCAGTATTGATCGGTAATCTATTGCATCCTCCTTTCAGGAATCATTGCCTGCCTTACAGTTTTAGGATTATTGTTAAGGCTTTGACTTCCATTACCTATAAGTCAGTTTTGATGGAGCTGCATGTTTGCATTGAGCAGGAATTTCCCCAGTGACAGTCCACGGTCTCAGCAGCTCCCCACTTTTAGAGGGATTGTTCTTTATGTTTGTACTTGAGATAAGCATTCCCCCTCTCATCTGTGTCCTTCACAATCCCCATTAAATATCTCTATCTCTCTGTCATGAGAAAAATCGTGCCTTTATTATGTGGGGTTAAGCTTTTCAGAAAGTGTAATGTCCAGTGCCCAGAAGACTGAATGAGTCCTGGCTTCCCAAAGAATTTGAGGAGGAACAGACTGGCTGACAATAACTCACAGTATTGTTGTGGGGAAAAAGAATTAAATTAGATATAGATATAGATATAGATATAGGTATAGATATAGATATAGAGATAGAGATAGAGATAGAGATAGAGATAGAGATAGAGATAGAGATAGAGATAGAGATAGAGATAGAGATAGAGATAGAGATAGAGATAGAGATAGAGATAGAGATATATATAAAGTACCTTATATATTTCTAATAATATTATAGGGCAAGTACATGGTGCAGTAGAATGTTAGGCCTGGAATCAGGAAGATTCATCTTCCTGAGTTCAAATCTGGCCTCAGATACTTACTCGCTGTGTGACCCCGGGCAAGTGACTTTACCCTGTTTGCCTCAGTTTCCTGATCTGCAAAGTGAGGTAAAGAAGGAAATGGCCAACCTCTCCAGTAGCTTTGTCAAGAAAACCCCATGGACAGTGGGTTCCATAGGGTCACAAAGAGCTGGACATGAGTGAACAAGGGAACGTGCAAGTTGAAGGTCCCATGCTGGGTGCTGGGCATGGTTCCTGTCCTTAGGAAACTTCTATCTACACTGCTGCTCTTTCTACTGCTCTGTGTCCTCTCTTCCACTTTTAGCTAAGGAGACCCACTAAGACGACAATGGAGGGCCAGGAAGAAGTACGGCCCTGCCCCCTGCTCATGTCTCCTCTAAAACATCCAGAAAATGCACCAGACTGAAGTCCTGATTGGAAAATCCAAGAAGGAAAAATCAGAGTCATTTTTCCAGACCAGGTAAACATAGGACAACAAGCAGAAAGGTCACTAGGTGGGGTCTAGAATGAAGCAAACTGCAGACAGCCTTCCAGCATGGGGGCTGACCATAGGCCTGCTTGTGGCATTGTATCCAGGAGAGAAGATGTCCTAGTCTGGCATGGAGGTGACTGACCTTGTGGGGGGAAGCAGGGACACATTCCACCTGGCAGCTCTGTTGCTCACACCCCAGAGCTGGGTCTGGTCACAGATCTGGTGTAGACTGAGGAGGGGACCTGTGCCTAGAGTGAGAAGACCAGGGCAAGGAGCCTGGGGGTAGAAATAGAGGAGATAAACCCAGGCAGGGAGGAAAGAAAATGATCGCTTTTTGCAGATGATATGATGTTTTACTTGGAGAAATCTAAAGAAACAACTCCAAAATAAATGGAAACAATTAACAGCTTTGGCAGTGTTTCAGGCTATAAAATAATCAACATAAATTAGCAGCATCTTTGCATACTGCCACTTCTTCTAGCACACTGCTGCCCATAGTGGGCACTCCATAAACGTGTCAGATGGATTTGAGCTCCTTGAGAGGAGAGAGTGTTTGTATTCCCTGTATTTGTACCTTCACTATCTGCCATAATGTTTAGCACACAGTAAGCACTTAATAATAGCTATAATAGGGAGCATTTTTAGAGCACTTTAGGATTTCCAATAGAATAATAACAATAATAACTACCATGTAGAGAATACTTACTTTGTGCTAATCCCTTTGTGATTCTCACACCCCACCCCCCCCCGTAGTTAGGTAGGCACTATTATTAACCACCCCCCTTTACATATGAGGAAACTGAGGCAACAGAGATTCAGTGACTTACCCAGGGTTTCACAGCTAGTAAGTGTGTCTGAGGCCAGATTTAAACTCAGTTCTTCCTGACTCCAGGTTCAATGCTCTATCCACCACACCATCTACCTGCCCTGATGTATATATAAGGCCATCTAATATAATTTATGGTGTGATTTCCCACAATGATCCTATGAGGTAAACAAACACTATTGTTATCCCCACTTTACAGATAAGGTAACTGAGGCTGAAAGAGCTTGATTGTCTGATGCAGGACTTGAAATTAAGTTACCCTGGCTTTAAATCTATTTGTTGATTGATTTTTCAATGAATGAAGTCAGCAAACTTTTGAAAGCCAAACCTTTTTTTTTTTTAATTCCCTTCAAATGAAAAAAAAATCTGCATTGCAGATGAGGTAGGAAGCAAGAGAGCCAGAAATTCAGCCCAGGCCTACTGATTCCTTGCTCAACCCTCTTTCCACTACACCGGCTTCCTTTATCCAAAGATTTTTTACTTTAAATCAATAGACACCCTCAAGTGAGCTAAAATCCCAAATAAAGGATAGTGTCAAAAAACATTCACTTGAAAATTTCTGCTCACCACCAATACTATTTTAAGATTCAATTTCTTTCTAAGGCTGTGGGTCCTAGCCCATTAAGTAGCTCTATCATGCCATATGACTAAAATGTGAAACCCATAAATTGGATGCAGGAAATCAAGAGAGACAAGTCATCATTGAGAAATGGAAAAGCAGGAGAATGTCTAAGCAAATAGTAGAGACTGAGGTGATGTGTATCATTTATCAACAACAGAAGTGAATTCATGCAGTAACCACATGACCCTGTTGATTTCATGGCAGGAAAGAGTGAAGCCATTGAGGTGATGGACAGTTACTCAATCAGAGTCCCAGGTCATGCTGTAGGGACTAAAGGAAGCAACAGGAGGTTTTTTGTTTGTTTTTTTGTTTTTTCAGAAGTCGCAACTTTCTCTGGGAATCTACAGGGCCCTTACTTAAGAGTAGGACTGGTGAGTGCTGCCAAAAGCAGTATATCATTACTTAATGTGCTATAACTCATCTGAGGGAAGGCATGAGAATTAAGGGTCAATTATATTTGGAGAACATACAAAATGGGGGTGGGGGAGAGAATGGAGGGAGAGACAAGAAGCATCTAATCAATCCAATAGAATTTATTATGCAAGACAAAAAGTTTGATAGAGTTCATGCCCTCAGGGGGTTTACATTCTACTGAGGGGATGCAACATGAAAACAGATGATTATGCCCATATGGCAAGAAGAGAACCATAAGCAGAGAGACAGAAAGACAGACAGAGAAAGAGACAGAGACAGAAAAACAGAGACAGAGAGAGAATCAGAGAAAGAGAGACACAGAAAGATACAGAGACAGAAAAAGAGATAAGGAGCCTCCCATACCCCCTATGTGGTGGCCTATCAGCTGAGCCTTCAAGGAAGCTAGAGATTTTAAGAATTGGAAAGGCTCTCTAGGCACGAGTTGCAGCTTGTTCAAAGGCAGAGAAATGGAAAATGGAGTTCTGGGCTTAGAGAACAATAAGTAAGACTCTACTGTGTTCCTAGTGCTATGCCAGACACTACAGATACAATGACAAACCCAATCTATCTTGGCTTAGAGGCTATGGTGACTAAAGGAGAAAAGGTGGGGACAGAGAGAAGGGAACAAAAGGACACAGGATGAAAGTTGTAGAGCTGGAATGGACTTTGGAGGTCATCTGATCCACTGCCTAATCTTGTGCCTGAGGAAACTGAGGACCAGCAAGACTAAAAGACTTGCCCAAGGTCAGGAAGTTAGTAAACAGCAGTGAGGGGGTTGGAATGCAGGTCTTATTATTCTAAATTCAGTCATCTTTTCATTGTATCTATATGGCAGGTAGAGGAAGGAGAAATATCTGGACCGGGGTATGGGCAGGGGTTAAAATGAGGGAAGGCTCTAGAACTAGAAGGGACCTGAGATATTATCTTGGACAACTCCTGTATTTTACAAGGGAGGAAATTCAGATTCAAGAATATGAAGGGATTTGCCAAGGTCATATGAGTAGGAAGCATCAAGCATCAGAGGTGAGATTTGAACTCAGATCTTCTAACTCCAGAGATCTGTGTGTGTGTGTGTGTGTGTGTGTGTTTTTCCATTGTGCCACAACTGTTTCCCAAACTGAGGGCTTAAAGGAAGAGAAAGTTCTAGAGACAGACTTTCTTAGGAAGTGCTTTGCACATAGAAGAGGTTTAATAAGTGCTTATTGATCCCAAACTCTACTAGACTATCTTAAGTTCACAGCCTTAGAGTTGGAAGTGCCCTTAAAAGTCAGCGAGTTCAGCCCTCTCCTTGTATTGATGAAGCTGAAGCCAAAGAAGGCTAAAAGATGTATGCAAGAATTCAGGGATGGAGAGCCAAAGGGAGGATTTGAACTCAGCCCAGAGCTCTTTCTACCAGATCCTGCTGCCTTTTAGCTGTCCATGAGGTTCTTGAGTTATTACATTGCTCAGTCATGAATAAGAAATAATAGTTGACATTTATTTAGCTTTGGTGGGGGGGTAGCTAGGTGATCCAGTGGATAGAGCACTGGGCCTTGAGCCAGGAAGACTCATCTTCTTGAGTTCAAATCTGGCTTCAGACACTGACTAACTGAATGATCCTAAGCAAGTTACTTGACCTCATTTGTCTCAGTTGCCTTATCTATTAAATGAACAGGAGAAGGAAATGGCAAACCACACCAGTATCTTTGTCAAGGAAACTCAAATTGGGGCCATGCAAAGTTGGACATGACTGAACACCTCAAAACGTAGATTTTTTTTAAAATTTGCAAAGTACTTTAAGTATGTTATCTCATTCTTTCCTCATTACAACCCCATGAGTTAGGGTCTACAGTTATCTTCATTTATAAATGAGGAAAACTGAGGCTGTGAGAACATGAGTGACTTGCTCAGGGGGTCATATAGCTAGCAAGAATCTGGTTTCAGATTTGAATTGAGGTCTTCCTCACTCAAAGTCCATAGTAAGTCACAACTATTCAGCTAGACTGATTTAACCTCCAACTTCCAGTGGACCTGGTGAAACCTATTGGCTCATAATTCCAGAGATCTACTGTGATCAACTCTGGGAGTCCCAGAGCCAGCCCAACCTTGGGTCACAACAGCTATTTTTTTGAGAAATTTGGTATTCTATTGCTGGCCAGTAAATCAACCCAGCCTTCTATCCTGTCCTCCACCTGCTCTCAGGGATGTGCTCAAGCTCTGTGAGATCTCAAAACAGTGGAGAGGTATCAGGTACAGGTCTACTAAGGGATTGTCTGCAACTAGATGCTACAGTGCACATAGTACATTGGTCTGTAGTCAGGAAGATGGTGGGAGGAGGAAGGAAAGAGGAAAGAAATAAGTATTTATATAGAGTCTACTATGTGTCAGGCCCTGTGCTAAATGTTTTTTTACAAAAATTATCTCATTTGATCCTCACAACAGCCTTATAAGGTAAATGCTATTATTATCCCAATTTTATAATTGAGGAAACTGACACAAACAGGGATTTGCCCAGGTCTCACGATCAGTAAGGATCAGAGGTAAGATTTGAAATCAGGTCTTCCTGACTGCAGGATCAGTGCTCTATCCACTGTGCTACCAGCTGTTCTCAGGCAAAGGTTTCCATTGAAATTCTGCTTGAAATATTTACTAACAAGGGATCCTGGGAAAGTCAGTATATCTCAGTCCCTCTGATCATAGTCCCTGGCACTTAAAAAGAAGTTTTGGGTTACTAGGGAGCCAGGTTCCAAATAGGGGAACATCCCCTTCCAAGACTAGGGTTCCCCAGTTCAGCCCATCCTTCAAGGAAACATATCTTTACCCAATCTACAAGACAGATGATTGACATGTGTATAATTGATGTGTAGGATCTTAGTGTCTTCTTAGAATTCCTACTTTTCTTCAAAGCTCATGTCAAACATCATTTTCCTAGTTCCCCCAGCAGCCAGAACCATCCTTCCACAATTATTATGGATCTATTTTTATAGCCATAAATGAGTGTGTGTGTGTGTATGTATGTATGTATATACACTATATATATATACATATGCACACATATATATATACATATATGTGTATATCTCTCTCTCTATATATATATATATATATAAATTGTCTTCTCCAACTTGATTATAAGTTCCTTGAAGGCAGGGATTTTTTTCCCTTTTGTCTTTGTATCCCTAGTGCCTGGTACTTAGTAGATTCTTAATAAAAGATTTATTGATTGAAACACTTTACTTCAAACAATGATGTCCTCGTATGGGATCTGACACAGACATGACAGATAAATTGGGGGGTGGAGTACAGAAAGCATCATTCATCATTGAGTGTCATTGTGATCCCAACTCTGGTGAATACTGTACCTAAATCCTCAGGACACTTGTAGCATAACCCAGGGATATACAAATAACAGAAGGAAACACAACAAAAGTGATAAAGACAAGTCGACTTCTCAGAGCTTCACTGCCCTCAGACAAAATAATTCCATCTAACTCTCCAGCTCTTGCTAACAAACTCAGTTCTACAGTAAAGGGGCCTCTTGGGAAGAATGGGTAAAAAGACCTAGGCTGTCGTCAGTCTCTAAGGGAGGGAGGGTGTGATACCCTTATCAGGGCAATTGGCAGCAGCCGATACTTACCTAGGCCACTATTCAACTGCCCTAGATTCCAGAAAGTGGAAACAGATGGTGCAATTTGGGTACCATGAGAATGTGGCTTATTGGGTGTGGGGAATGCCAAGGCCCTGTAGAAACCCCAGCTTGGGGTTAATTTAGGGATACTATATAATCTAACCACTCCTCCATTCTGAAGTCATTCCTTTGTTGCTGGCATTACTTGGGGAAATGGAAACATTCTATGTTCTATCTTGCAACGCTCAACTCAGAGTCATCCTGGATTCCCCATTGCCCCTCCCCAAGACATATGTAAAGAAGTTTACTAATTTGGAAACCTCAAAGAACCGTGTAAATGGTGCTAATCATCATCTTTATCATCACTAGCCAATCATTTGCCAAGTCCTGTCAATTCTATCTTCCCTGCATTTCTTATGTGTTTCCCTTCTTTCCACTTACAACTACCAATGTGCTTCAATTTCTAATCACTTACCCTCCAGACTGCTGAAATAATCTCCTAATAATTCTTCATGACCCCAGATTCTTTCATTTGTAATACACTTGCCACATACTTACAAAATTTATATTCCTAAAAGCAGAAGTCAGAATGTTTCACTCTTTTGCTCAAGAAATTCCATTGGCTCCCTGGTGCTTCTGATAAAATACAAACTGCTCTGTTTGGAATTTCAAGTTCTTCCCCAAATGGCTTTCAACTCTCTTCCTGGACTGATTTCCAATTCAGTGCTCTACGTTCAAAACTGGCTTACTTTCTATTTCCTATGCACAGCAAGTACCTCTGTGCCTTTGTAAAGTGTCTCCCCCATACCTGAAATTCACTCCCTCCTTGCCTCTCCATCTTGGAACCTCTATCTCTCTTCAAAGATCTGCTCAGACACCATATTTTATAGAAGTATTTCCTTTATTCCTCCAGAACTTAGTGATATTCCTCAAAAATTACACTGTATTTACTGTTTATATAACATATTTATTTATCTGGGTATGTGTCATTTCCCTCCAGTGTAATATTAGTTCTTTTTTGTTTGGTTGGTTGGGTTTTTTTTGCAGGGCAATGGGGGTTAAGTGACTCGCCCAGGGTCACACAGCTAGTAAGTGTCAAGTGTCTGAGGCCGGATTTGAACTCAGGTACTCCTGAATCCAGGGACAGTGCTTTATCCACTGCGCCACTTAGCCACCCCAATATTAGTTCTTTTTGAGGGTTGTTTTTGTCTTTGTATTCCCAGGACCTTGGCCAGTTCTTGGAACAGAGCAGTAGATGCTTGATAAAATGATGATTGGATCAGACTGAATAGACTTCTGTGTGTTCCTTCTATCTCACTGTTCCAGATGTCTCATTATCAATAACTCTTAGCCCCAGTTTTGTAACACTTTATTGTATAGATAGGTATTTTCCTCATATAATTATCTCCCATTTAACAGATGAGGAAATTGAGGTTCAATGAGACCAAATGACTTTCCAAGGTCCCAGTGACAGCAAGTGACAGAATCAGGATTTGAAACCAGACCTCCTGGGCATGGGACTCTTGCTTTGAGCCCTGACTGCTCATTCAATTAAGAGGCAGATCAATGATTCCAGATGACCAATGTTTCTGGTCATGTTCATGATGGAAGCTTGTTGAGCTGGGAGGCAAGCTAACTGATGACTTGGTGATTGAGTAGCAGCTGACCTGGCCAGGCAGGGAGATCCAGCCTAAATCTCCCAAATGAGATGCCCAAAGCCTCCAAACCAAGTTATTACCCCATTAGCAGCAAGTACAACCGACTTCCCCTCCTTACTCCATAAATCACGTCCCAGGCAGTTCATTAGCTGAGTAATGTTTGAGTCGTCAGCCACAATCGGCTTTTATTTTCTGGATTAAGTGGAAAAACAGCTTTCTGGACTAATCCAAGCTTCAAGCTTCTTTTTCTTTGAATCCCTTTAGAATCCCTTCCAAATTGAGATTTTCAATTTCAAAAAGGAAAGAAAAAATGGTAAAGGAAGTTCAGAGCCTACAGCCTGACTTAATCTAATGATTTCACTTGTAGAATAGAGTAGCTATTGATAATTTCACTGACAGCTTCAAAAATAATGCCTTCTGGGGCAGCTAGGTGGCGCAGTGGATAAAGCACTGGCTTTGGATTTGGGAGGACCTGAGTTCAAATCCAGTCTCAGACACTTGACACCAGCTGTGTGACCCTGAGCAAGTCACTTAACCCTCATTGCCCTGGGGAAAAAAATGAAAAAAAAATAATGCCTTCATACCTGTGTTTCAGGAAATAGTTTATTTCTATCTACAGTCTTGACTTCTTTCCTTTTGGTAAATAGAACATGGACCACAGAGCTGACAAGGACCTTAAGGAACCATGAGGCAAACTGAAATAGGAGAAAGAGCATTTACCTTGAAGTAAGAGGAGCAGGATTCCAATCCCATCTCCGATACTAACTACCTATGGAGCATAGTCCTGGGATTTCACATTTCTGAGCTGATTGCCTCATCTGAAGAACAAGCAGGTGATCTCCAAGGGCCCTTACAGCTATAAGTCAAGGATCCCATGGAGTCCAACTTCTTCATTTCACAGATGAGCAAATCAAGGCCTGGGTAGGAGGGTCCCACTTGCCATCTTACATCTAGTAAGTGATAGAGCCAACACTACAGCTCAGTCTTCTGATTCTCAGCCAGCATTCCTCCCAAAACATCAGCTTTCATTTGGCCTCAAATGCATAAAATGGGAATTCAAAGGTGGTAGTATTTTAATATTGTAAATACCAACATTATCTGTAAAATTAAGGACCATAGCATCAGAAATGTAGGGTTGGAAGATACCTTAAGCCATTGAGTTTATCCCCCCTTTTTTATACTTGAGGATACTGAGGAAAACAGGCAGGATTTGAAATGAAGTGTATCTGGTTTTAGGCTCAACACTGTCTCCATTAAGTCCTGTTCACGTATGAGCTCAACTAGATAGCACCTGAAGTCCATTTCCATTCTAGGATCATAATTATATTATCTTAATTATTATATATATATATAATATAATTATTAATTATACATTCTCTTATTTATTTCACCATGTTATTATTAATTTTAGACACTCAAAGTACATTCAACTCTTAGATAAAGTCAGCCAGATACTATATTGGCTTACATATAGGTCTTTCCAAATATAGGCTTCATTCCTAATGTGAGATCTCTTAAAGGAACAATAAACACACAATATAGCCACTTATCGATATACATACATATCTATGCAATACAAACACTGAAGAATACATGTGTTGTGAATAGGCATGTGTGTGGTATACAGGGTATGCATACATTATATGGTATATATTCATCAAACACCTTACCTATACATGTGTGCATGTATGGATATATACATTTATACATACATATGTGTATATATACACACTCATATATCTTCATATAAACATATGGGTGTGTATGTATGTATTTGTATATATATATGTGTATGTCATATATCTATATAAATATCTATATCTATCTATATCTATCTATCTATCTATCTATCTATCTATCTATCTATCTATCTATCTAAAATTAAATACCCATTACATAGGGGCAGCTAGGTGGCACAGTGGATAAAGTACAGGCCCTGGATTCAGGAGTACCTGAGTTCAAATTTGGCTTCAGACACTTGACACTTACTAGCTGTGTGACCCTGGGCAAGTCACTTAACCCTTATTGCCCTGCAAAAGAAAATTTTTAAATTTTAAAAAATACCCTTTAGGTTGCCAACTTCTGGAGAGCAGAGACTGTTTTTTGTTTTATTTTGTTTTGTTTTGACCTTTGTTTGTATCTCTAGCACTTAGCACAATGCCTGGCACATGGGGGCATATCATAAGTGTTAGTTGACACATACACACACACTCACACACCCTCTCTCACACACACAAACATACTTACACATATATTTACATACTTACACTGGTTATAATTGGGTTTTATACAAGTCATATGGGATGGGTGTCCTATATTTATTTCAAATTAAACATATGCAAAAATCATTAAACCCAAATCAACTTTGGAGCTGCTGGCTACATCACATCCATAGCTACTACGGGTGTATGTCCTCAGTAGGCCCTGATTAAATATGCCATTTATGTTGCGCCTAAAGGCAAAGATTTATTCTAGACCACCTCCTAGCTTGTTTCTTATGCCCAGACCTTGAGGCAGTCTAGTAACATGGTGGCCGACATAACAGCCACCTTCAGGGAAACATATCCATCATACCCCCTCTGGATCCTTGGTGCGAATGGCTCGCATGTCAATGAGCATAGAAACAAATAAGGGAGGAATTTCAAGATGGAGAGAAGGCTAACAATGAAGGGAGGGGAGATTTAGGAAAGCTTTTATGGTGAGGTACACAAGAAGGAAGCTGGGGATTGTGTGGATTCTGGCAACTAGGTGGTGCAGTGGATAGAGTATCACATCTGGAGTAAGGAAGACCCATCTCCCTGAGTTCAACTCCAGTCTCAGACACTTCCAAGTCACTTAATCTTGTTTGCCTCAGTTTCCTCAAATGTAGATTGAGCTGGAGAGTGAAATTGCAAGCCACTCCCATATCTTGCCAAGAAAACCCCAAATTAGGTCATAAAGAGTCAGACACAGGGGCAGCTAGGTGGTGCTGTGGATAGAGCACCAGCCTTGGATTCAGAAGGACCTGAGTTCAAATTTGACTTCAGACATTTAACACTTACTAGCTGTGTGACCCTGGGCAATTCACTTAACCCCAATTGCCTCACAAAAAAAATTAAAAATAAATAATAATTTGGGGTGGCTAGGTGGTGCAGTGGATAAAGCACTGGCCCTGGATTCAGGAGTACATGAGTTCAAATCCGGGCTCAGACACTTGACACTTACTAGCTGTGTGACCCTGGGCAAGTCACTAAACACCCATTGCCCCACAAAAAAAAAAAATTAAAAAAAAAAAAGAAAAGAAAAGAGTCAGACACAATTGATACAACTCAGCAACAACAACAACCAAAAGGGATTATAAATGTGGGAGTTGAGGATCAAATGCATTTTAGAGCCGAGTCCATGTGGACAAAGACATAGAGACCTAAGACACACTGGCGTCTACAGGGCATGAATTAGAGTTTGCACAAAGGGAGTAATACAAAGTAAGACTGGTAAGGTGCGCAAGGAGGATTTAGATCTTGGAGGAATTTAAATATCAGGTCAAGGAGCTCTTTACGTATTTTGGAGGAAATAGGGAATCCGTGAAGATTTTTTTGTATACAAAAGGTACAGGGAGGCATGGTAAGTCTTGTGTTTCAGGAAGATCAATTTGGTATCTGTGTGGAGAGTGGATTGGAAAGAGTACAGAAAGGTGGTAGGGTGATCAACTAATATTGGGTGAGGTCCTAGTGTAGAGTTTGATTTGTTTGAGGGAAGGAAAAGAGATGAGTCTGAGAGATGGAGAAGAAGGAGCAAGAAGGCTTGGCATGTGCATGGATTGGAGAAGCTTGGAAAAGGGAAGAGTCAAAGATGATGGAAGTTGGGGAACTGGTTGGGCAATAATACAAATTATGAATGTACTTCATGGTGCCCACTGGGATATGGATGTGACTTCATTGGGGTAGCCAACTCCTTAGGAGTAAACTCACTTGACCAATGCTGATCAGCACCTTCTCTGTAACTTACAGTCTTAAAGAGCTGCCAAAGCAATTTGTTTAGGGTTCCACAGCCAAAGCATGTCATAGGAGAGTCTTGAATTAAGGGCTTCCAGATTCTAAGGCAAGTTTTCTATCCACTGCACCACAATGTCAAATACAATTAGAATATTCAAACACAACATTTTAGATTCCACATTATGGATACTTCCTCCACCAGTGTATAGTTCAAAACTACTTTGTGGTTGGCATAGTAAAGAGTGAATTGGTTCTGGAGTCAGAAGAGCTGGGTTTCAATCCTACTACTCATTATTTTTGTGGCCTTAATCTCCGTGAGCCTCAGTTTCCTTATCTGTAAAATGTGGTGAGTAGATTAAACTACCTCTGAGGTCCCTTCCACCTCTAGCATTCCCATTAAGTGATTCTTCATGAATTGTTCTGGCCAAAATAATATTAATCATCTGGTGAGGAGCCTGCTGATGATAATTAAAAAGTACCAACCCATTATATTGTTATTGTGTAATATATTTGATTAGTCATCGTGATAATAATACGAACAACTCCCCAAGGGAGTTGTTAAAGTACTTTTCTCACAAGACCATGAGGCAAGTAATGCAATTCTTAGTTACTGTTTTTATTTTACTTTATTTTATTTTTGTGAGGCAATGAGGGTTAAGTGACTTGCCCAGGGTCACACAGCTAGTTTCAAGTGTCTGAGGTCAGATTTGAACTCAGGTCCTCCTGAGTTCAGGGCAGGTGCTTTCTGCACTGCAGTGCCACCTAGCTGCCCCTCTTAGTGACTATTTTACAGATGAAGAAACTGTGGCTCAGGGAGGTTTAATTAATTTTCCAGGAGTACACAGCTTGTCAATGGCATTTGAGGACTTTAGTCCAAGCCTTTTAGCTCTATGTAAAGTGCTTTGCAAACTTTAATAAATTGTATAATGTAAAGAATTAATTGTTATTTGAGGTTTTTATGACCCCATCTTTTGGCTAGAATTAAAAAAAACAACAACCTCAGCATGCACTGGCCTGGGGCTCATTTCACTTTAGTGCAGTATGTTGATGATTTACAATATGTATATATATATATATATGTGTGTGTGTGTGTGTGTGTGTGTGTGTGTGTGTGTGTGTATGTATATATGTGTATGTGTATACATATATATATAAATATATAATATATATTATATATGTGTGTATTTGTTATATAATCATCATCAGCGTTGTTGTTAATGTTTTAGTTCTATATGGTACCAGTTCTGTATCTTAGTTTATTTATCTGTAAAATGAATGTACAACTGCCTGTCTCAACCACATCCTATGATTATTTTGCGGGTCAGGTGAGCCAGTGGGTAGGAAACAAGTTAAGGGGCACAAAATGCTCTAGGCATTCAAGATGCCTGGGAGTGCTGGGGAGAAAAATGTCATCCTGGCATCCCAAAACTCCAGCTGCCATTTTATACTTCCAAAGTCTGCCTGGGAAGTTTCATGCCATCCCATGCTCCTCTTTGGTGCTTGAAGGTCAGATAGTAGAGCCACTGGCACAAACCCTGCCGGCATTCACTTTACTGGCTTGGAGGCACTCTATCAAGGACACTCTTTCAGAGTCAGATAAATCAAATTAAAATTGCCCAACGAGGCTCAGTCAGTTGGATCCCTTGAATGGCTAAAGAGCCCAATACATCTTTTTGAGGAAAGATATTGGCTTGTGCAGTGGGACAGATAATGGACCTTTTGCTGGTCAGCATTGATGGGAGGGAGAGTAGGTCTTTAAAGATTCTATTAGGGTTTGATAGCTCTTTGTAATTTAAAGAGAGAAACAAAAAAGGAACCATTTGTAAAACAGTATCTGAAGACAAGTATGTTTTCAAATGGATGGTTTTAAGAACTTGAAATGAGAGTGGAAAAAAGTCAGCCAAAAATGAGTTAGGGGTGGGAAGAGAAGCTAAGGTGATGTACTATTTAAAATGTAGGGCCTGGATTCAGGAAGACTTGAGTTTAACTCTGGCCTCAGACACTTTCTTGCTGTATGACCCTGGGCAAGTCACTTCACCTTGTTTGTCTCAGTTTCTTCATCTGTAAAATGAATTGGAGAAAGAAATGGCAAACCACTTCAGCAGCTTTGCCAAGAAAACTCCAGATGGGGTCATGAAGAGTCAGACATGACTAACATTAAGCACAATTAAGACTATCTTTATTGCTTTATTATTTTGAGAGGATTTAAAGGACAAAATTTCCTTGACTGGGAATCCAAGATGTTTCCTCCCTATATGAATTGCAAAGTCATGGGACTGTCTTCTTCCAACTCATGTCATGTCACATCATATATGATATATATGATATATATCATATCACATATATAGTATATAATATGTGTATTTCTCAACTGAAAATTAACCCATCATAAAAGACAAAGTTGCCCAGCTTCTTGGCACTTTCTTCCTAGGTATTTACCACCTTGCTCCTTATCTTTTACTAAGGCAAATGAAAAGGTTATTTAAGATAAACTTAATGGCCGAGTATAGCTTACTTTGCTTCTCTTCTCAGAAAATGTGTTTTTAATTGGAGAAGCATCTGCAGATGAGGGGGTGGAACACAGTCCAGGCAGCATTACAATTATTAGCTTCCACATCCTGAGGGTTGGGGGGGTCACCCCTGCAATCTAGAAAACCCGCATATAATTTTGGTTCCTTCCTTCATACCAGAGAAGAAGTCTGAATTATTATGGTATTAAAAGATAAAATATGTTGATATTATACAACACTATACATAAATTTTATGCATTTCTGAGTTTCCAAACTTTTTCTGTGCCATCCACCAGCCTTCATGTGTCATCTGCAGCGTCTGCAAAACTCCCCCAAAGTTCCCATTTAATTTCTTATGCTGACCCACAATATATTGAAACTGTGATGGGAAAAGTTGCAAAGTGGAAGGGATAACTATAGTCGGAAGAAGACTCATGAAAGATTTATTCAACTATATGAAGGTCTTGTATGTGTAAGGGAGATTAGATTTTTCTGTTGGATAAAGAGGGCAGAACTAAGAACAAAAGATGAGAAACAGGGAAGACAAATTTAGGCTTGATGTCAGGAAAATCCCTAATCATGAGACCCATCCCAAAGGGGAAGAGACTGCTTCAGGAGGTTGGGGCTTCCTTCCTGGGAAGTCTTCAAGCAGAACCTGAATGACACTTGTCAGGAACGTTATAGGGGTGACTGCTTTGGGGTAGTGTGGTTTGGCCCAGATGCCTGCTAATTTACTTCCAGTGTTTCTTTGAAACACTCTAGAATAGTGAGTGGACAAGAACTAGGCCTGATATGGGATCAAAGAATTTCACAGAATCATAGATTTCAAGTAGGTGACTGGAGATATTGATTTGATGATTATTGACTCATTGATTTGAGCATACGAAAGGTACTCTGGATGATATTCATGAATCATGAGTTCTAGGGAGGGAAAGGGGACAAGAGTTAGTGGGCCAACAATTGGCACTTCAGATTGTGTAGGGCTTCCTACCAAATTGGTACAATTTTGGAGTCTAGGTTTTCTTGTTTTATGGAGGAGAAAACTTAAGCCCAGATAGGGAGTCAATAGATAGTGATGAAATCAGAAAGCTCTGATGTCAAATTCTGCCTCAGAGACTTAATAGCTTTGTAACCCTGGATAAGGCACTGCCACTCAGCCTTAGTTTCTTTATCTGTAAAATGAACATGACAATAGCACCTGCCTTCCAGAGCTGTTGTGAAGATCAAATGAGATAACATATGGAAAAGCACTTTGCTGAGGGCAATGTGTTAATCTTACTTAGTAGCTGTTGTACTAGTACTAGTAATAAAGAGAAGCCTGAGGAATTGAGTCCAGGTCTTCTATCTCCACTGCCTGCATTCTTTGTCACCAGTCTTCCTCTTCCCATCTCTGCACCAAGAGATTGGAACCAATAGGGTTTTCGTGACAAAATAAGCCACTTGAGCCTCATTCTATTGGTTGAAGGGCACCAGGACCACTTGAGCAAATGAAAGTCCTGTCTGTCAGCCTTGCAGCCCTGCTCCAGCATTCATTCAACATGCAAATACCAGGCTGCTCCATGGAAATGGCTCCACTGATGTATTCATTAGGTAATCCAAGCCCAGGCTCAGGGCTGCAGGAGTTTGCATAAGAGCTCTGGACCTCCTAAGAGCTGGGAGGAAATACCATCATCTTGACGGATTAATTTAGAGGCAAAAAGTGGCAGAGGAAAGATTGCAGGGAAGTTTCCCTGCCAAGACTGGAACTGTGTATGCCTGGTGATGAACCACAGGGCCAAGTATAGAGGTCGCATTCCAAGATGGGAGATGGACCAAGAGTGGACTTACTCTGAGAGTGTTGAACACATTCCAATGGATGTCATGGACTCTAATTAAGAGGCAGCAAAAAGGAGAGAGGTGGAGGGAGCTCACTGCCTGTCCCTGGGAGGAATATTCATTCTTAATGCAGACCCCTCTTCCCTTATCACAGGGAAAAGCTTGAGGGAGTGTCTATATCTCCTCCAGTGTGGCTGAAGACATCAACTTTCCCCAGATGGGCTAATCTGAATTTAATTATGATTTTTAAACAGACAGCAGAACAAGATGAACAAAGATCATAGAGTCTTGAGCTGGAAAGGACCTTAGAACACAGACTATAAGAGCTGGAAGGAAAGTTATAGGAGAATATAAGATCTAGGAGAAGCCAAAGAACAGGGAAGGTCAGAGCTGGGAGGGGCCTTAAAATATAGACTTTTAGAACAAGGAATGTTGGGATATAACATGTCCAAGTTGGAAGGGAGCTTAGAATAGAGAGTATTAGAACCTAGAATATTAGAGCATGGAATGCCAGAGTTGGTAGATACTTTAGAATATACAATGTTACATAATAGGAAAAACAATATTAGCAATAATGTAATGGTGACCAAGGAGTTAAATTAGTTGGGTAAAATAAGGAGAGTGGGAAGCTATGCATAAGAATTAGCTGAGGCCTCTTTTGGGAAAATCACACACACATATAGAAACTTGGGATTCTTTTTGCTGTGGAAGAAGCCATAATGCCCTGGTCTGGTCACTAAGGCCTTTTCACTAAAATGAATCCTTTTTACCCTTGTCATCTAGGGTCTTTCAGCTTTCGAACTATGCAAACAGAAAGCACTGATAACTACTTGTTGAAATGGCTGCCCATAATGTTGGCATCAGTTCCTACTTTTAGCCACCAAGGAAAGACTTGAGACAATCAGAAAAGTGAGGTCAATTGTGCCTAGAGCAAAATCTGCACTTGCAGATATTTGGGTATGCTTTATGGCCAAGCTGAAACGTTATTCTTTCTCCATCCTACTCAGGATTTCTTTTTTATAGAGAAATAACCTTTTTTTTTTTTTATTATTAACAAAGAGAGCTACTATAGCCTCCAGTGTATAGACACTGAATTTAGAAATAGCTGGCATGCCTAAAAGCCTATTGAGGCAACTAGTGGATGGCCTTGTATACCATTTGTTTTATTAGACATACAGTTTTTCCCCCAATAGAATATAAAACTCTAGAGGGTAGGGACTTCATTTTTTATCTTTGTATCTCCAATGCCTGGCATACAGTTGGCATTTAATAAATGCCTATTGATTGACTGGCCAGTGGCATAGAATAAAGAGGAGTAGATGAGAAATTGGGAGACTTTTGCTTAGGTTCTGCCTTTGTCATGGGCTCACTATGTGATCTTGGACAAATCCCTGAACCAATGTGGTTCCTCTTCAGGAAGATGAAAGGGTATGACCTGACCTCCCCTCCCCTCCCCTCCCCTCCCCTCCCCTCCCCTCCCCTCCCCTCCCCTCCCCTCCCCCCCCCCTCTCCTCTCCTCGCCTCGCCTCGCCTCGCCTCGCCTCTCCTCTCCTCTCCTCTCCTCTCCTCTCCTCTCCTCGCCTCGCCTCTCTTTCTTTCTTTTGCAGGGCAATGAGGGTTAAATGAAGTGCCCAGGGTCATACAGCTAGTAAGTGTCAGGTGTCTGAGGCCGGATTTGAACACAGGTCCTCCTGAATCCAGGGCCAGTGCTTTATCCACTGTGCCACCTAGCTGCCCCCGACCCATTCCTTTCTAAGGTCACTTCCATCCCAGGAATGCCAGGGTAGGGAGAATCTTGACCTCTTTCTGTGGGCATGATGCTCTTGGGGTAGCTACACTTAGAGACTGTAGACCTCACTTTCTAGGCAGCCACTGTTGTTGGCGTAAGGGAGGATTAGGTTTTTGTAGAGGCCTCAGTTCTAAGTCCCAATTCATTCTATAATAACAACAACAGCAACACATATTTATATTCTGTAAGAAAGTCCCACTTGGTTGTCATAGAACCTGGTGTCTTGAAGACTGTGCCAACAGAGGCCAAGCTCTGTCAAGTCCTCCAAACCGGGAGAGGCATTGAATGTGAGTCAGCAATGGGCTGCTTGCCTATTGTCCAAGGGATAGCCTCCTTTGTTTGGAGAGGGCTCATATCCAGGTCTGCCACAGATATATGAATGTTTCAGTCACATACACCCTCAAAGACCCTTGACCAAGTCTTGGGTAGAAATCTCAGAAAGAGCATAGATTTAGAGCTGAAAGGGACCTTAGACCAAATCTTTAGAGCCCAGGCCTTATGCATTACAGACCACTGTCCTTTAAGACACCAAACTATCTCTTTAATTAGGCAAAAGTTCCTTAGATATCTAGTTAATCAGGCAATGAATGCTTATCAAACACCTCCTAATTCCCAGGTGTTTCGTTTATTGCTTGACATACAACAAAGATACAAACAAGATCATCTCTGTCCTCAGATGTATCTTATATTCTAAAGGGGAAAATTCATTATACTAACAAGTCCCATTTCATCATGGTTTAATTTGGTGCTTGTGGGCTAGCCTGGTAATGTTATTACCTCTTAAAATTATTTTATTTTCAGTTATAAAGTGGTTTTATTCTCCTTCGCATAACTCCCTTTTTGTACTGGGGATAGGGAGGGGAGAGAAAACCCTTGTATCAAATGACCATAAGCAAGAAGAACAAATGGCCAAACCAAGCCATGTTTCATTCTGCATATTAGGCCATCCCCTCTGTGATCAGTCCTCCAGAATAACGATTAGTCATTGCATTAATCAGAGTTCTTGAGTGTTTCAAAACGGTTCATTTTTACAATGTTGTTGTTATTTCATAAATTCTTCTCCTTGTTCTGCTCACTTCATTTGGTATTATTCACACAAGTCTTCTCAGGTTTCTCTGGAACTCTTCCTTTCATCATTTTTTAAAAACACAATGAGATTCTATTCCATTCATATATGATGACTGGTCCAGCCACTCCCTATTTGCTCAGTCTCCAGTTCATTACCACCACAAAAAGAGGCCATAAATATTTTTGTACTTATCTGTCCTGTTTGTCTTTCTCTGATCTCATTTTGGTTTAGTTAGTTAATAACTTACCTTTTTAAAGATTTTTCACCTATGGGGAAATACACTGTGAATTCTAGACAAAAGGAGTACAAACAAACTTCTGTAACACAGGTGGCTTCTTTTTTTTTTTTAGGCAATGGGGGTTAAGTGACTTGCCCAGGGTCACACAGCTAGTAAGTGTCAAGTGTCTGAGGCTGGATTTGAACTCAGGTACTCCTGAATCCAGGGCCGGTGCTTTATCCACTGCGCCACCTAGCTGCCCCACATAGGTGGCTTTTAAAGTAAGACCAGCCTGTTTGTCCTCAGGATTCCTGGGAAATGCCTGTGTGTAAAGCTCTGGGACTCCAAGAATAGATGGAGGACGAAGTTCTCTATTCTCATGTTGTCTCAACCCACTCTTTAGCTTGCTTACTCCAACCACACATTTTTGGTGTTTTCTTTAAAAAATAAAAAATCCCCTCCCTCCCACCCCATATACATATATACACACAAGACACCCAGAACAGCCCCTGCTGTGTTCTGCTCACAGTTATTTTTCACAGGACTTGAAAGCCTTCCAGAAATGCTTTTCAAAGCTGACATATTCTAATATGCAAATTCAAAAACTAGGTTATCCATCACAAGGAAAAAGTTCAGAGCCGACTGCTAGTTTGGCCCTAACTCATTCCACCGAAGCAAGGCATTGCCAACGGGTCAGGCGGGATTTAGATTAAATTTCCAGAAGATAATTTTTGAAAAGAATTTTTTTTGAACATTTGGTGTCCTTTTTTTCTATTCTTTTTTTTAAAGAATCAAATAAACAAAAGGCATCCGACCCTCCCCCCACACCCTACTCTGTGGAAAATTGTCAACAGAAATGTCAGGGAGAAATGGGATCGTAGCAACGTGACAGATAAACCTTGGCAAGAATGGTAAGATAGATAGTTTCCCATCCAAAAATCCCCTCTGTCACCTCCTCCAGTCTCCATGCAAAAATGTCACCCCCCCACCCCATTCTAGCTACTCCTTTAAATTAATCTGTTTGTTCCTGCCTATGAATGGCTAGGTTTGCCAAGTATCTGAATTCAATTCAATAGAGTCATTAGAATATTAGAGTTGGAAGTCACCTATGAACATAGAATTTTAGTATTAATCAATCAATAAGCATGCACGAAGCACCTATCACATGCCAAGCACCATACTGAGCATCCTAAACATAATTACAAACAAGAGAGACAGTTCCTGTCTTCATTGGGTTTACATTATGATGGGGAAGATGACACAGAAAGGGAGAGCTGAAAGTGGGTGGAAGTATGGGGGGAAGGTAGTTGGCAATGGGGATGATAAGAGGCAAATTACACACACTTTCACAGAATGAACCAGGCTGCTTCAGGAAGTCATGCATCCCTTCTCTTTGGAGGTCTTTAAGCAAAGTGTGAATGACCACTGACCGCATATACTACAGAGTTATTTGAGGTACCTGGTAGATGAGATGAACTCTGAGATCCCTTTGGTCTCAGAATTCTTTGACTAGATGCTATTTTTGGTATCTTCTAAAGCTGCCTGTCTATCATCTATAAAATAATCTAATTAATGCTGTCCAAGTCCCTTACACGTATCTCCCCGCCCCCCCCCCTCCTGCATCTTCATATGAATGCATTAAAAGGCTATTTCACTGCAGAGAGAGGGTCACAGAGCAGAGCTGGGGAAGAGAAAGGCTGATGGCTAAGGCTTTGTCCTGAGTAACTGTCATCTTCTGCTAAACTCTTAACTTTTAGGTGCTTTAACAAAACTAATCAGTGCAAAACCTCATCACTGTTCCCCTGCTTTGAAAGGAGAGGGAAGCCTTTGAGATTAACACAGATACAGGATGATGTAGGACCCTTGTACACCCTTCAAGCCTTTGTACTATATTTGTTGATGTTTTATATGCACTTATACGTGGCTCAGTAGATAGAGCCTGGAGTCAGGAAGACCCGAGTTCAAATATGGCCTCAAACAGTAGCTGTGTGACCCTGGGAAAGTCATTTATCCCTGTTTGCCTCAGTTTCATCATCTGAAAAATGAGATGGAGAAGAAAATGGCAAACCATACCAATTTCTCTGCCAAGAAAACCCCTAATGGGGTCATGATTAGTTGTACTTGACAGAAATGAGGGAACAACAACAACAATCTTAAATGTCAATTGTTTCCTTCTACTAGAATGAAGCTGTTTGATATGAAGGAAGTTTCTATTATTTGGGGAGGGGGGGGTTGGGCAAGGGTCTTTGTATCCCTGGTGTCTAACAAGTAGTGGACACCTAATACATGTTTCTCAAATGAATGAAGCTAGAAATAAACACAGCTCATTTCTTCTGATAATAGGATTTATGTTCTAGAAACTAAAAGATACTGTTGCTGTTTCTGGCTCCTATTTATCCCTAGAGCCTACATCTGAACTGTACTTCTAGTGAGGGTAATGGATTTGCCCTGAGTCATCAGAGGGGGCCACTGTATAGTATGGAGTTTGGAGTCAAGGTAATTTGGGTTCAAATTCTGCCTGAAATGTTTACTAGGGAAAAGATCCTAGGCGAGTCATGTTGTCTCTTAGGATTTAGTTGCTTCATCTTCCTCATGGAAAATGAAAGCTCAAAAAAGGTGGAGGTGGTGAGGAGGGCAGGTAGATGGCACTAAAGTGGATAGAGCACTGGCCCTGGAGTCAGGAGGACCTAAGTTCACTTACTTCCTTAGACACTTACTGCCTGTGTGACCCTGGGCATGTCACTTAACCTGGATTAAAGGAAGGGGGAGAGAGAGAGAGAGAGAGAGAGAGAGAGAGAGAGAGAGAGAGAGAGAGAGAGGGAGGGAGGGAGGAGGGAGGAGGGGATAGGGAGGAAGGAAAGGAAAATGAAGGACATTTAGACTTCCTGACTTCCATCTTAAAAATCTATGATCCTGCAATACTCTAAACTCTCACTGTTTGTTTTACCTTTCTCATTCAGTTGGAGAGAGAACAGCATAACGTTTTGGGGAAAAAAACCTGGATTTGTCAGCTAGAATAGGGCTTCAGTTTGAACTGTAGCTCTGCCATATACTTACTATCTGCCTGACCTTAAGCAAGTCACTTGACTTCTTTGAGACTCAGTTTTCTCATCTAGAAAATGGGTATGATATCCCTTGCCTAATCTTAATCCTAGGGTTGCCCTGAGGAATGGGGTTGGTAAATCCTAAAGTATTAGAAATGAGATCTATATCTTAAGCTATTATTTTTTTTGCAATGAACAAGCATTGACTTTCTGTCTCTCACTTCCCCATTGAAAAGGTAGAAAGAAATATTATGGTTCAATTAGCATCTATACTGCACGTTCCTTTTTTTTCCCCTGAATTTGGAAATTAAAAAAAAAAATTCCTGGAGCATATATGCTTAGGCAAACTAAAGCAATTCACTCATTGGACATGCCTAAATACATCTGACTTCTTCTGTAACCTGAGTCCATTTCTTCTCTGTCAGAAGGTAGGTAACATGCTTCATCAATCATCCTCTGGAATTCAAACACTTGAAGCCATTTATTTTTAATCATTTATAATATTTTGTCTTACAAATATTAGGACCCTATTAGACTACAGGTGTTTGAGGCCAAGACCTTTTGGTATCCCTAGCATATTGCTTTGCATACACCATTTATTGATGCATACATTTTTTAAATGAATGAATTCACTCACTCGCTGACTCCCCTTTAGTGATTTAAAGAGGGATATCTTACATTTATGTATGTCTTAGAGTTCTCAAAGAACTCTCATATGCATTGACTCATTTGATCCTCATCCTAAACCTACAAAATTCGGCCAGGGATTATTCTCTCCATTTTAGAGTTGAGGAAACTTATACTCTAAAAAAATTTAAATAATGTGTTTGCTCAAGGTCACACAGGGTTTTTGTTTTTGTTTTTGTTTTTGTTTTGTTTTTTTGGGGGGGTGTGAGAGAGGCAATTGGGATTAAGTGACTTGCCCAGGGTCACAGAGCTAGTAAGTGTCAAGTGTCTGAGGCTGAACTTGAACTCAGGTCCTACTGACTCCAGGGCCAGTGCTTTATCCACTGTGCCACCTAGCTGCCCCTGTTACACAGTTTTTTAATAGCAGTCATTTTCTCCTAAGAAATCCTTCAGTGGCTCCCCATCACCTCTTGAATATGGTTTCACCTTGTCTGCCTGGTGTTCAGGGCCCACCATACTATTGCAAAAACACCATCTTTTCCGGTTTGTTTGAAATTTCTCCATTCCATGCACTCTATGAACCAAGTCGACTTGACAGCTTCCTATTCCACTGTGAATATCACATTCTTGTCAACAGTCTGTACAGGTAGGGGCAATGCTAGCTTCCCCTGTGGCCACTGCTGACTTCTGGAAAGGGAAAGCCCAATGGTGATGTATACTATAGGATGTGCTGGCCCAGAGGTGTGCCCACCTGTAGTCCTTCCCTTTGCCAGGAATGCTCTTTTCCACTTAATTCTCTCCCTGTTGAATGCTTCCTCCTCTGCAGGCCATCCTAAGTGCCACCTCTTCCAGGCAGCCGTCCTTAATAGCTCTCTTCCCCAAAGGTTTCCATTATTAATTAGCTAGTAATACTAGTAACATTCAAAAATGCATTATGTTCTGCAAAAGACTGATCTGCTAGCTCTATGAGGTTGACAAGTATGGGTGTTATGGTTCCCATTTTAGAGAAGAAAAAACTGAGAATCAGAGAATCTCATGATCACACTGTAAATAAGGGTTTAAGACAGGCTGTGAATCTAGGTTTCCAAATCCAGCATGTTCCATGACCACAACTTACCCTGGCTCCAGCTGTGTTGCCACAAATGGCAAGAGTTTATGAAGCAAATTAATATTTATGTTTTGTTTTTGTTTTTGTTTTTTTTAGTGAGGCAATTGGGGTTAAGTGACTTGCCCAGGGTCACACGGCTAAGAATTGTTAAGTGTCTGAGGCCAGATTTGAACTCAGGTACTCCTGACTCCAGGGCTGGTGCTCTATCCACTGTGCCACCTAGCTGCCCCAGAAAATTAATATTTAAACAAGATTTCAGGGAGTAGATCAAGATCCTGCCATCCTTGCTAACCATTGTCCTATATCTCTTCTTCCCTTCTTAGTTAAACTCCTTTAAAAAGCCATCTATAATGTCTCCTGTTTCTCTCCTCTCCCTCTCTTCACATTCCCTTACAATCTTGTTTTTTCCCTTATCATTCCACTGAAGCTCCTTTCTTCAAAATTACCAATGAGCTTCTCATTGCCAGATCCAATGATCTTTTCTCAACCTCAATCTCTTGGACCTCTCATCAGTCTTTGACACTATTGACCACTCTCTTTGCTTAATATACTTCTCTCTAGGTATTCAGGACACTGTTCTCTCTTGAATCTCTTTCAATGTCTCTGAGCACTCCTTCCCCATCTTCTTTTCTGGATACTCTTCCAGATTGTTGCCTCTAACCATAGCTGTCCCTCAGGGTTCTGTTCTGGGCCCTCTCTTCTTCTCTTTCTCTTCTTCACTTGGTGATCTTACCAGCTCCCGAGGATTTAATGACCATCTCTATAAGGATGATTTTCAAATCTACCTGTCCTGTCTTATACTCTCTGTTAACTTCTGATCTGACATCTCCAAATGCCTTTCAGACATTTTCGACTGGATAAGCAGTAGCCATTTCAAACTCAATAAGTCCAAAACAGAACTCATTTTCTTTCCCCCTAAACCCATTTCCCCTCATACCTTCCCTATTAGGTTAGAGGGGAACATCATCCTTCTAGTCTCTTAGGCTCAAAACTTAACTATCATCCTGGACTCTGAATTCTCTCTCACCCCCATATCTAAGCTATTACTAAGGCCTATCCATTGTACTTTTACAGTATCTCTTGAATAAGCTTCTATCCCAACCCTGACACTGCTGACACCCTGGTACACAGCCTTTTCATCTCATTCCTTGATTATTACAATTGTTGTTGGGGTGGGGATGGGAGTATCTTCCTGAAGCTCTTTGCTCCCCACTCCAAACCACCCTCCATTCAATTATCAAAGTGATTTTCCCAAAGGGCGGATTCAATTATGTCACACTCCCACTCAGTAAACTCTAATGGCTTCCTTTTGCCTCCAGATCAAATACAAAATGTCCCACCTGGCATTCAAAGCCCTTTATAACCGACACTCTCCTATCTTTCCAGTTGTCTCACATCTTACTTCCCTATCATGTCCTCTTCAATCTAGTGACACTGGCCTACTGGCTGTTCCATGAACAATATCCTCCATGTCCAGGCATTTTCTCCATCTGTCCCCCCTGCCTGGAATGGTCTCCCTGCTCCTCTCCAACTACTGACCTCCCTGGCTTCCTTTAAGTTCCAAGTAAAATCTCACCTTCGGGGCAGCTAGTGGCACAGTAAATAGGGTGTTAGATCTGGAATCAAGAAGATCTGAGCTCAAATCTGACCTTGGATACTAACTAGCTATGTAACCCTGGCCAAGTCACTTGACCCTGTTTGCCTCAGTTTCCTCATTTGTAAAATAAGCTGGTGAAGAAAATGATAAATCATTCCAGTAATTTTACCAAGAAAACCCCAAATAGATTCACAAAGCATCAGACATAAATGAAAAAAAAATGGCTAAACAACAGGGAAAGGGTGCAAGAACTCATCCCTGCAAGGCTGAATTCTTCTGTAATCATTCAGAACCTTTTCATTAATCATCCAAAAAAAAATCAAATTAGGTCATGAGAGATGTGGTTCCAGCTAAGTTGGGACAGGGGTTACTCCCAAGGGAATTTCTAGGGGCTGGTCCTTGATCCTTTTCCGTATTTCTATTTTCCCTTCATTGGTATTAGTCCTACATCTTCCTAGGGCCAGATTCCTCTGCATATATTACATGAAAGCCATGAAGATTGGACAACCTGCAGTGGTGGTCCCTCCCTAGCACTTCTCTCTGGTCTGTGTAAAAGCTAAACAAATAAATGATGGACATTCAGGTTAAATCCTCCAATAGCATCCCTTTCCCTCTTTATTTTAGTTTTTAATTAACAAGCACTCCTCTCTCTTTCTCTCCTCCCTTCCTCCCTTTCTCCTCCATTAAAGGAGACTCAATGCCAAGCAGACTTCCTTGAGGACCTCCACTGGAGACCTCCTGCTATACTTACATTGAAACAAGAACAATGACTCCTTGAGTCCAGCAATCTAGTTTGGAATCTATCTGATTACATTATTTTCTATTCCACTTTCCCCCATATTTTCCACAAAAAAAAATATGAGCTACTTTGTCAAAAATTTTGCTAAAATCTAGGTAAACTATATCAGATATATTCCCCTGTTGAACAAATATAATACTTTTATCCAATAAAAAAAGAAAGAAATGTCTCATTCTGGCATGACTTATTCTTGGTGAAGCCAATCTTGGCGCTTTGTAATCATTGATTCCTTTTCTAAATGTTTTCTAATCAGCTCTTTAATGATCTGTTCTACAGTTTTCCCAAGAACCAGAGTCAGGCTAGGTGGCACAAAAGGTCGAGGGCCAGTCTGGAAGTAGGAAAGATCTAAGTTCAAATCCCACATCTGATGTTTATGGCTGTGTGACCCTGGACAAGTCACTTCACCTTTGTTTTCTTGTGTTTTCCCATCTGTGAAATGGGAACCATGATCGAAATAACAGGCACAAAGTAGGCAATATGTAAATGTTAGTTATTATCATTAAGTGAACTTATCTCTAACTTGCACTTACTGTTGTCTTCCTTCTGGGGAAAACAGAAGCAGCATTTACTTGTCTCCAATTCTGTGGTATGACTCTCCATATTCTTTCAGGCATCACAGACAGTAGCTTGGCAGAAACACCTCCCCTTCTCTCAGAATTGTAGGATGTGATTCATCTGGGCCAGATCACTTGAATTCAAGGACAGCTAAGGCAATCTTACCATCTACTTACTTATCTTGGGGATCAATAACCTAACAGTTCCTTTGGTGCTGCTGTTTCTTTTCAGAGAAAACAGAAATAAAATAAAATGTGATCAGCTCTGCCTTCTTTTTGTTGTTAGTTATCATCTTCCCATCCACCCCAAGAAAAAGAAAAGAAAAGAAAAAAAAGGTCTCTCTCTCCTTTGATTCTTGTTCTGAGCATTGGGACAGCTAGTGCTGTTTTACCTGGATCCTGTCATGCTTGTCATCATTCTCTGTTATCTGACATTGCTCTCATCTTCAGCACATTTATTTTCTTTTTCATTGAAATGGCTGGGAGAGTTACCCACATATCCACTTTGGTCAATTCATATCTATCCCATTTTTTCCTCCTCATTTGTTTTTTTTTTCTTTTTTTTTTTCATTTTGTGTTTTTAGAATTTCATTCTTGACCATCTGCCAACCTTCCTGGCTAAACTTTCCCTGAAGCATGTTACTTCAGGAGATCCTACCTATCATTTCTCTGAATTCAGATTCACATTGGAGTACTGTTTGACCTCTTTTATTTAGAGGAGGAAACAAATTAACTCTTTGCCCTTAGGATGCCTGCCTTCTATTGGGGGTAAACAACCTATAAATGGATAAGTAAACATAAGATGTACCAAATAAAAGCCAAGTATTTTTGGAGGAAATACAATTATTAGCTGGAAAAATCAGAACAAAAAAGACTCATGAAGGAGACAGAACTTTGGCTGAGCCTCCAAAGAACCTGGAAAAGAGGTGGAAAGGAAGGGGAGCAGTTCCAGCTATGGAATGCATTAAGGCATGAAGGGGGAGGGAATTCTTGTTATGGAATGACTAAAGCATAGAGGTGAGAGATCCAATGTCATATTTGCAGAATAAGAATAGGCCAGTTTGGTTGGGACAGAGAATTAGTCCACAAGCCTAGAATGATAGGTTGGAGCTGGAATTGAAGTCAGGTCTCCAAAATTTCCAGTTTATTGTTCTCTCCACTGCCCTAGTCAGTACTTGGTTCTTTATTGTTTCACATGGAATAAAACAAGGAAAAGAAGGAAGGAAAAAGCCATTTATTAAACAACTACCCCGTAGTACCAGGCTCTCTAAAAGTACCATATTAATTGATCCTTTCAACAACCTTGACAGGTAGGTAATATTATAATCCCCATTTTATAGTTGAGAGAATGAGGCAGAAAGAAGGTAAGTGACTCACCCAGGGTCACAAAGCTAAAGCCACTTGAACTCAAGTCTTCTTGATCCCAAGCCCAGAGCTCAATCCACTAAGCCACAAATGTATCTGCTTCGAGGCAAGGGAGTAACTGAATGACTGAGCTGTGACACCAAGCCAGCTCTAATTTTAAGTTCAGGGTTCTAGCCATTAGCCTGCACTGCTTCCATCCATGATAAAAATTACCTAGTCAATTACCACATGGAAATAGTTTGCCTTCACCAGCCCCTCAGAGAAAAGGAACGAGAACAGGTGACAAATGGTGCCAGCTGTTTGGAAACACACCATTTCTTCTGCAGGCAGGGACAGCATTTTACTAGATTGAAAAGCAGAGCTTGAGTCCCCAGGGCTTCCCATTGTATTCAAATCATTTTAAAATCAGGAAGCATCAGGAGAGGTTGGTGCAACCTCCGCTTTTGAAGCTCTTAGAACCCACAGAAGAGTGAGATTTAGGTCGTCATTTTATTTTTTTTCTTCCCCCAGAGTTTTCTATAAAGTGTTACACTGAAAATATGTCATCCTATTAATGTCTCTCTTATTCCCCTTCCCAATCCTCCCAACCTTTAAGTGGATCACACTCATTTTTCCCTTTGTCAAGTGTAGAAAATGCATAGATTTTAAAATGATGCAAATACATATATTCATGTTTGACAAAGTATCACCACACCACTGTCGATAATGACAGCAAATGAAGAATACTTTGAATGTTTTCAGGTGACCTGAACCCAGGGGGAAAGCTAGAGGGTTGGGGGGGAGTGGTTAGCTCCTTCAGCAACTGGAGAATTTATTCTCACCAGAAATGGTTTTAGCTGTCTTTATATTCTTATTCCATGTGATCCAGTAAGGACTGCAGTGCTAACTAGGGCAATAGAGAGACCAAGGGAATTTGGGAGATTTGGGTTCAAATACGGGCTCTAAAACTTATCTGTTGTGTAACCTTGGACAAGTCCCTTACTGTGCAGAGACATCAGGTTCCTTATTTCTAAAGTGAAGGACTTCAGCTAGATAATGTTCAAGTTCTCTTCTAATTTGAAACCTATGATTGGAGGTAGCATATTGCATGGAGTGCTGGACTTGGGACCAGGAATTCCCAAGTATGAATCCATTTCCTAGATGCGGGACCCAAAAGAAGCCACTTAACCTCTATTACCCTCAATTTCCCCATACATAAAACAAGAATAATAATAGCATCTACCTCCCAAGGTTGTAATGAGGATCAGATGAGATAATATCTGGAAAGGCTTTCACAGACCTGGTGGTTGTTGTCCTTCATGCTTGAAGAAAACCAAAATGACACTATTACCCAGAGTCAAGGTAAAGGGTGTTCAACTGTGGCTGATCAGACCAATACAAGCTCAAAGGCTCTACCACAGATCAGGCAGAAATAGCCCATAGGAACATTAGGAATGGAGTTATCTCCAAATTTGTGCATTTCCCATTTCTTTTCAGAGACTGCAATTCTGCTTTACTCATAGAGCTCAGTGCCTTCTTTCATGCAGGCATGCCATGTTGGGCGTCTTCCATGTCATGCAATCAATTCCAAAGTTTTTCAGAGAGACTTTGAGAATGTTCTTGTATCCCTTCTTGTGACCTGTGTATGAGCATTTGATTTGTATGAGTTATCTGTAAAATAGACTTTCAGGCAAACCTACAAACCATGTGGTCAGCCATTGGAGTTGCACTACCTGACGTAGAGTTTGAATGCTTGGTAGTTCACTGAAGAAAGGACCCTAGTGTCCAGTGCCTCATATTGTCAGATAATCTTCATAAGACAATTCACATGGAAACAATTCGGTTTCCTGGCCCAGTGCTGGTAGACTGTCCAGGTTTTACAGACAGACAAAAATGAGGTCAGCACAACAGCTTCGTATAACTTCAATTTGGTAGACAGCCTAATACTTCTTTCCCACACTTTTCTTCAGATCCTCCCCAAAATGGAGTTAGCTCTGGCAATGTATTTGTCAATCTCGTTATTTATGTGTACATGCCTGGAAATTAACTGCCATGCTAAGTGAACAGCATTCAAAATTTCTCCATTTTTCTGTAAGTAATGGCTCCACATAAGAATGGTGTGGTGCTGACGAGTAGAGAACTTCTGTTTTCTTGGTGTTCTTTGACAGGTCAAAATTAGTACAGGAGGCAGAGAACTGATCCATGCTTTTTGTATCTCAGCCTCAGGATCTTAATTGAGTACACAAGCATCTGTGAACAGAAATATCATGCAACAACTCTCCCTCCACTTTAGTCTAGGCTTATAGCCTTTTCAAGTTAAGTAATTTACCCTCAGTATAGCAGCTAACCTTGATGCCATTTCTGTTCTCACTGAAGGCATCTGACAACATTGCTAAAAACATCATGCTAAAAAGCATGGGAGCAAGCACATATCCCTGCTTTACTCCATTGGAAAAATGAAAGAGTATCATTCATTATCCAGAAGCTGTGCATGCATGCCATCATAGAATTGGCATAGAATACTAATGAACTGCTCTGGTCAACCAAATTTTTCCATAATTCTCCACAAGCCCTCATGACTCATGGTATCAAAGGCCTTGGTGAAATTGATGAACATTGTGTACAAACCTCTGCTCTGCTCCTGGCATTGCTTGGCACAGTAGTTAGAGTGCTGAGTCAAGAAAACTCATTTTCCTGAGTTAAAATCTGGCCTCAGACACTTACTAGCTGTGTGAGCCTGGGCAAGTCACTTCACCCCATTTGCCTCAGTTTTTGATCTGTGAAATGAGCTGGAGAGGGAAATGGCAAACCACTCCAGTATCTTTGCCAAAAAATTGCCAAATGGCATCATGAAGACCAAGACATAACCGAAACAACTGAATACCAACAGCATAATGCAATGGAAACGGCACCAATGTCCAAATTGCACCACTTCTACTTTCCAACCTTAAGGAAGCACATAAATGCTATCATCTGTCATCACCGTCATTGTCATCATCACCCTAAGATCCCACATTCCAGGGTTCTCTCACATCCGACATGTTGTGTTCTATATTTAAATATTATGCATTCTAGAGTTCCTACCAGTTCCCCCTTTTTGTGTTCCAAATTACTTTCTATCTATAGCATTCTGCTCTAGGGTCTCTTACATCTCTAACATTCTATGTTTGAAGGTCCCTCAATTCATCGCCATTTTATGTCCTCAGATCCTTTCCAACCCTGATGTCAATATCCTGTGGTCCCTTCTAATCCAAGGAGTCTGTGAATCCCTAAATGGTAACTTCCCAGAGATTCAATTGTAAGATTGGAAGCAGCAAACAGAGGGGTCTACCTTCAATGTTGCTTTAGGGGGTCACTTACTGCTAAGATATCTTGAAAAAAATCAATTATTCCATTTATTCTTTCCTCTTAAAAATTTATTTTATTTTCAATTCACAGAACAAAAAAGCATTTCCACGACACAGTACATTAAAAATATGATTGCACATGAAACTGCAAATCTACCATGTACAACTTGTTATTCCTTTCAAATATACAACAAAGTTGTCATGAAGATTTCTTTTTCTCCTTTATCTTCCCCTCCCAAAACTGCTAGAGATGGCTCCCATTAGACACAAATAGGTTCTCATATGTGTGTATGTATATGCATATGTGTATGTACATATGTATATACACACATACACACAAACATACATGTATACACATATATGTGTGTGTTTGTGTTCATAAAATGATTCTATACATGCTTCCATTTTTTCAATTCTTTCTTTGAATGCAGATAACATCTTTCTTCATGGGCCCCATCTTTTTAACATCTGTATTTATAATAGTCAAAATGACAGTCTCTAGAAGTTGTTCTTAAAACAATATTGCTGTTACTGTATACAGTGTCCTCTTGGTTCTCACTTTGATCATCATTTCACACAACTCTTTCCATGCCTTTTTTTTTTTGTTTTAGTGAGTCAATTGGGGTTAAGTGACTTGCCCAGGGTCACACAGCTAGTAAGTGTTAAGTGTCTGAGGTCGGATTTGAACTCAGGTACTCCTGACTCCAGGGCCGGTGCTCTATCCACTGTGCCACCTAGCTGCCCCTTTCCATGCTTTTCTAAGATCATCAAGCTCATCATTTCTTATTCTTGCCAAATATTCTAAAACTGAAATCATTCCCTGACTTATATTAACTTTCTTGACTTAAGAAGATTCTCTTGCTAGTTAAAATCTAGACAAAGGTAGCAGCAGCCGTCAAGAGATCCTGGATCATTCCAAAATAACTTCCCTAAATATCTTCAGTAGGTCATTTAAGCAATTATCGGTAGAAACCTTGATAATAGGTGTTGGCAAAGGCATGATTTGAGTGTGTACATACTTCATTTGAAGGCTGTTTAGCAAGATTCCTCTTTTTCTCTCTCCGTCTTTGTCTATGGCTTCTTACTCAGTTTTGTGGTTTCAACAATCAATTCCATGAAGATGACAGTCAGATCTCCTTGTCTATTCCTTGGGGCTCTCTTGTGTTCTAGTCTTTCATGTGGGCATTTTGTCATACCCTTCTTGTAGCTCAGAAAACTGGACACATCTAAAACTGAATTTATATTCCAAATGTGGTCTGAGTCTGGGTAGCTAGAAATTCTATCTTCCTCAACACTTCATATCTATCAAGTAGCCACGTCCTGCCGATTCAATGCTCAGGCTGTCTCAGATAACCACCCACCATGTTCCATTCCTATTTTAAGACCATCATTTGTGGACTGCTGCCATAACAAACAACAATTCACATAAGTATTTTGTAGGCTATTGTAGGAGGAGACTATTATAATATTCCCCCTGACGTTAGACCAGAGAATTTCTCTCTGATATATCCTTCACGTTGCCACTGCTATGATATTCCTAAAGCACCTTTTAGGTAATTGTTGTTATTGTTGTTGAGTCATTTCACTTGTGTCTAACTCTTTGTGACCCCATTTGGGATTTTCTTGGCAAAGATACTGGATTTTCCTTGAGCATATTTCCTGAATGAAAGGTAGCTACATGATATAGTAAAGAGAATATTGGACTTGTAGTTAGGAAGTCCTGGATTAAAATCCTGCTTCAGAGACCTACTTGTCATGTACTTCTGGGCAAGTAACTTAACCACTTTTTTGCTATAGTTTCCTCAACTGTAAAATGGGAATAATAATAGCACCTACCTCATGAGATAATTATAAGGATCAATTGAGATAATATGTTGCATGACTTTGAATACCTTATTGTGCTACTTAAATGTTAACTACTGTTATTGTTAAATTTCTGCAAAGGCTTGGGGAATGAGGGCATTGGAGTAGGGAATGTCATTTTCCTGGCACAAATAAAACCTTCTATCTGATCAAAGCAGAGGGGAGTTCTATGCCCTCAAAACCTCAGGAGAATTAACAAAAAAACAAGGGCTTGAAGTTTCCCAGTTGTGAAAATGAGGCTTCTAGGTAATGGGGAGATGGGGCTATTCAGCACATGGACATGCTTAATGTGTACACAAATGAGCTGTCCCTGAGAGTGACATGTTGAGCTCACATACTCTGCCTTGCTTGTCTCTCATCACCAGAATCTTGGGATCATAAAGCTAGAGCTAAAAGGGAAAATCAAGGACATTTAGCTCAACCTCCTTATCTTACACATGAAGAAACTGAGGTCCATATTGTCCCAGGTGACATAAGTGACAGGGCTGGAATTGGAAACAAGGTCCTCTGACTCCTTTCTACTATATCAAGGAGCATTTTGGGGCCTGGTGATAACTAGACCCAGACTCTATCCATCACCTCTCCAAGCAGCACATTCTACTTTGGGACAGTGATGATTGTTAGAAAGTTTGTTCTAATAGAGAGCTTAAATTGTATTCATTGAAATTAATTTAACTGTCAATAATGACTAAATAAATTTAAGTCATCATGTTATGTTCAATATTAAGTTTTCAATAAAATATTAGAAAAACAATAGTACTGGGTGGTTGTCCTTAATAACTGGAAAAATAAAGGAAGGGCCTTTTGAAGAGAAGTAGGGTTTCTAAGAGGTACAAATGAAGAGGGAAAGCATCCCAAGCATGAGATACAAGCTGTGCAAAGATGGAGAGAAGGGAGATAGAAGGTGATTGTAGGGAAGTCAGCAAAGAAGGATAATGGGGGATTTCCAGTATATGGGAATATTGAGAGCTCATTACATGAAATCAGTGCCAAGGAAGGAAAGGACCCTGCCGATGACACAGTAAACCTGAGACCAGAGCCCGAGGTCTGGTAGTGAGAGGCATGCTGTGTGAGCCAATACAAGAATAAAAAATTCACAAAGTGTTAGATATACTCATCTAGTATAATCCGTTCAATTTGCAAAGGAGGAAACTAAGGTCAGGGAAATGATGTTACTTGCCCAAGGTCAAATATATTTTAGTTGTAGATTCGGGAATATAACTCAGCACTGCCACTTACTGTGTCTGTGACCTTGGGCAAATTGATTTACCTCTCTTGGTCTCAGTTTCCTTAACTGTAAAATGAAGGCATAGGCATTGGTAACCTCAAACATTCCTCCCAGTTCAAAGCCAATTATCCTGTGACCTAAATTTTCTGAGTCTAATCCCAGGCTTCTTTCTACAGAACTTCATCATTTCTGTTCATTGATGCTGTTGCGTTTTACATCTGCCTTCCACATTAAGGCCAATAAGAAAACATCTGTATGTGAAGGACTTTGTAATTCTTGTCTCCCTCCCCCTAAGGAACAATGTTTTCATAGAGCTCATCGGCAAGGTTCCATTCTTGGGCTGATAACACTATAAAATAATGGTACAGTTAATTATTGGTGAATTAGAGTGAAAGTGCTATCTAAATTCTTATGACATCCACATTACCATCAAATGAGTTTATTGTGATTAAAATGATTAATGATATTACAGTAAATACAAGAGAAATTAAAATTCCCAACACAAAGGCTCCTAAAGTCTTATTAGCAAGCACATATAAAGGCAAAAGTGAGTGTTTCTGCTTCTAGTTGAGTCAGGAAAATAGTGCAGGGAAAGCATTTGGAACCAAGGGAATTCCAGAATTTTTAGAGCCCATTTTCAAAGGCTGGTTCTTCTTTTATTATGTGCGATTTTATTATGTGCTATTTTCATTCAGGGCAGCTAGTGAATAGGGCACTGGGGACAGGAAAACTCATCTTCCTGGTTCAAATCTGGCCTCAGACACTTCCTAGCTGTGGGAATTCCCTTGCTTCCAAGAAATAGACTTAGGGCTTTGATCTATTTCATTTGTCCTTTTCAGTTCTAGGTGCAGGAAATTGAGTCCCCAATATGGAAGCTTGATCCATAGGAGATATTGGAATCTGGAATTCCAGGCCAATTGTTATAGCCAGATTAGCAGAGGAGCCCTGAGAAGTCAGAGAAGCAGAGGGTGGGGGTGACTTTGGACTGGAATTCAACATCACTACAGCTACATAGGAACTGAGCTAAAATCACTATTCCTTAAAGCTCCAGTTGGTCTAGGGAGGATTATGGCCCCCAGATATTGGAGGGAAATGCTTGTATGTTGTTTTTTATCATAACGACTTTGAAGTAAACATTCCTCTGAAAAAAATAATCTGACTGTTAAGTAGGGAACTGGAAATGAGGTGCTTAGACTCCCCAGATCCATGTAACGTGACCTATGGCTGCTAAAGATGATGTCAGAGTATCCCCTTAAGATACAAGAGAATGGGCAGCTAGGTGGTGCAGTGGATAAAGCACCTGCCCTGGATTCAGGAGGACCTGAGTTCAAATCTGACCTCAGACACTTGACACTTACGAGCTGTGTGACCCTGGGCAAGTCACTTAACCCTCACTGCCCCGCAAAAATTAAAAATAAAAAATAAAACAAGATACAAGAGAATGCTGGGATGGAAATGCATGTAATACTCCAAAAGCAGGGGTCAAAGAACATGTAAAATGCACACATACACACAAACACATTTGGGAGCTGGATTACATGATTATGGAGGTACCTTCTATCTTAATAACTATGATCTGATGATTCAGTCTTGTGGAAGGAAGGGCACTTACAAGTGGCACATCTGGCAAGATCTCCTACAGTAGGTGATGCCTGAGCTGTGCCTTGAAGGACACTGGGCACTCGTAGCTTCCATTCTTTATAGCACAATGATTGGCATACAAGTCAGACTGCCTGTCATCAGTGTGGCAGTTTTAGAAATGGAAAACTATGGGGACCTTTGGCCTATATTCTTTGTTTACACAGTTCAATGCTTTATATAAAACCCACTTGAAATATGGAGTGGCATGGAAGTGGTCTCGGCTCTGGCAGGTCCTACTAAGTGGAAAAGATTTTGAGTATAGATCAGTTGATAGACAATCTAACAGAAATCCATGGACCATGTGGAGAAGTTGACTATCAGAAAGACTGCTCACCATAGAATGAATCTATTTCTTTCATTAATAGTAATTTATGAGCCCAACCTTCTTATGAATCCAAAGGCCCTTCTTTTTTACTAGCAATATTCTACCAATGTTGGTGTAGGGTACAAAGACATGGAATACAATGGGCTCTGAAGTATTTAAAATGAACATAGAGCGCAATGGGGTAGCGCACAATGGGTGTGATTAGATTCCACTGTACAACCAATGGGGTGAAGTAAAGGTTAGAGATAAGGTGTAGACAGCCAAAGTGTTTCACTGCTTCCATTTGGATGTTAAGACAAAGTGAGCCAATCCTCCAGAACTCTAAACAGTACCCACAGCAGACTTAGAAGAGGGCATGGAGATGACACATATATGGGCATAATGCTTGCATTCTGTATCACTGAGAGAACATTCTAAATTGGTGACATCACAGATGCATTAGATTATTTGAATGACTGAAAAGCTCTGTCCAAAATGTGACCAGAGTGTAGATCCTGGGGCAGGCAGAAATTCTACCCCTCCTCCAAGAAATCACAAAGGTTTGAGGAATGGAAGCTCAGGTGTGCATAGTCCAAATAATACACATTATTTATCAAGTGATTTCATTATGTGGGGTTATTGAAGTGGGCATTACAGTTTGATTATTTCATACATCAAAAAAAACCCAAAAACACAGCCATATACATTATGTTCAACTCGACTTGAAAAATATTTTTTCAAATGGTATATTTCACATTACAAATGGCATTATGACTCTGTATAAGACGAAGTTATTGACCCAACAGCTATGGTAATGCTTTGTTAGTCTCCTGCCCATCCTTCAAGACCAGCACAGATCTTTCCTCCTCCTCTCCCTCCTCCTCCCAGAAATGAAGCCTTCCTTAACTTGCCCAGCCACAAATGAGTCTTTCTTCTTTGAGATACCCAAGAAACAAATCCTACAAAGAGAAGAGCCATATTTAAAATTCTTACACTTGAGGGAAATAGAGTTCAGATATAGAATGATGTAGAGGACTGCTTACCCCAGTTAAGTGGTACAGTGAATAGAGCACTGGGCTTGGAGTCAGGAAGACCAAATCCAGTCTGAGTTCAAACCCAGCCTCAGACATTAGCTGTGTGATTCTGGGCAAAGAACTTAACCTCTGTCTACCTCAGTTTCTTCAAATATAATATGGGCGTAGGTTATAATGGCATCTACCTCCCGGGGGTTATTGTGAGGGTCAGTTGAGATAATAATTGTGAAGTACTAAGCATAAAGTCTGGCACATAATGGGCACTTAATAAATGCTTATTTACTTTTTTGTTTCCTTCCCTTTCTATCACCTACTTCTCCTTTGGGTACAGTTGCAGTAAGCCCCTGGGAGGAGGCTGTTTGAAGGAAAGATGATGAGAGAAGGGGAGCATCTGGAACAGAACAAAGAGAAATAGCCTACAGGAGCAGAGTTTGTGGCCTTGACATACTTGCCATTCTGCTGAGAACTCTGTTTAACTCAAATGAACAACAGTCATCTGCTTCATCAAAACACCCTAGGCTGGCATATGAAGGTAAACCGAGACATCATCCCATTCATTTTATTCAAGAAGGGTTCATTGAGGGCTTTCTATGGGCCTCCTTCTGAACTAAGGATTGGAGAGTAAACAGGAGTAGGAAAATTATTATATATTAGCATATGTTATATTAATATTACTATATGAGTAATAATAATAACTTTAGTCATTATCATTGGTATGATGGAGATCAAACAAAAAGGTATGTCATATGTGGATTTTAAAAAGAAATTCTCAGAAAGCTGCTTGTTAAATATTTACCAACACACCTCTACCTCTGCCTCTTTGAAGACTGATTGTCCTCCAGCAGTATAGCATGTCCCTAGGTATGGCCCTCTGATATTTGAATAACCTCCTAGTCTCTGGCCCCTATATATGTGTTGAATGAGTGAATAAACAAGTGAACTCTGTCAGCTAGGGTGGGCTTCATGGAGGAGTCAGGAGCACAGGCATGTTGGGAAGGCTACACCAGATTTGCATTGGCTCCTACTGGCAAGCTTGGAGAGATGAAGCATCATGCAGAAAGCAGCAGGTTCAGCTCCTCTGGGGAAATCTTCTAGAGTTAAAGGACATTGGAACCTTGAGATCTTTATAGATGCCTGCAATGGAAGAAAACTAATAAAAACTTATTTAATCTGTTTCCTTCTCACTCAAGGATTCCAGTCTACAAATGCAGCCTCTGATGTTTCTCTCTGATAAGTCGCAAACACACCAGCACTTCCCTCCAAAGGGCTCCAGCAATCTAATAGGCCTAGGTGTTAAGTTTGATACTGGGAAATCCCTTTACAGGGAAGTCTCAGGAACCATCAAGAGCAGTGGGTCCTTCCTGAGTGTTTGTACTTAGAGAGGCAGATAAGGGACACTCCCAACCAGGGACATCTGGAAATTGCTTGGGTAGACTCAAAGGGAGCGTTCTCATTTTTTTTTTTTTAAGGAAGCTTTGGGCTATTGCTTTACTTTATCCCTTAGAATTCCTGACTTCCTTCAGACATCACCTTCTGGATAAGATCCACTCCCTTAATTCTCCTGTGCCTTCCCCTCTAATGCCCAACCATTGTCCAGTGCTAAACACAGTGCCTTACACATTTTTGTTATTGTTTAGTCATTTTTGAGCCTTCTTGACCCCTTTGGGAGTTTCTTCAAAAAGATACTGGAGTGGGGACAGCTAGGTAGTACAGTGTACCACCTTGGATTCAGGAGGACCTGAGTTCAAATCTGGCCTCAGACGCTTGACACTTACTAGCTGTGTGACCTGGGCAAGTCACTTAACCCCCATTGCCCTGCAACAAAAGAAAAAAGATACTGGAGTGGCTCACCATTTCATTCTACAGCTCATATGACAGATGAGGAAACTGAGGCAAATTGGGGAAAGTGAGATTTGTCTAGAGTATCACAGCTAGTCAGTGTCTGAGGCCAGATTTAAACTAAAGGATCAGAGCATTCCTGACTCCAGACCCCAAACTCTTATCTGTAGCATATTGCACATAGTAAACATGTAATAAACACTTGTTAAATGCCTTATGGATTGGTAGATTGTTTCGATTTGAATCATTTCTCAGACACTTACTAATTTGTTTTGTTTTGTTTGTTTGTTTTTTGGGGTTGGGCAATGAGGGTTAAGTGACTTGCCCAAGGTCACACAGCTAGTAAGGTCAAGTGTCTGAGGCTGGATTTGAACTCAGGTCCTCCTGAATTCAGGGCCGGTGCTCTATCTACTGAGCCACCTAGCTGCCCCCGCCCCCCCAGACACTTAATAATTTAACTGTGTGAAACTGGAGAAAGCATTTAACCTCTCACAGCCCTAGTTTCCTCTTCTGTAAAATGGGGAGAATTATGGTACCTACCTCACAAGATTTTTATTAGGACCAAACGAAATCCTATATTTAAAGCACTTTTCAAAAATTAAAACGTCCCAAGAGATTAGAGGAGAGAGGATAAGGACCTAAACAAAGGTAAATATTTGTGAGTGGGGAAAAAAGAGGATACTTTGAGACATCCTGGGTGGATGCAGGGATGGGATGGGGGAAATAAATGGAAGAGACAAAGGAAAGTCAAAGGTGGTGAATCTGTATGACCAGAAAGATGATGTAGCTCATTACTCAACTGTAAGTTCCTTGATTTTAGAGACTATATTTTATTCATCTTGATGAATATGACAAAGTCTTTTGTTTGTATGGTGATTCACAGTTTGGCAAAGGCAGCCAAATACTCTTTCTCTTGGCTCTTCACACCCACTCTGTGGGGTATGCAGGCCAAATATTATCCCCATTTTACACATTAAAAAAAACCCCAAACAAACAAAACCTCAGCAAGACTTGGTAATTTTTCAAGGTCAAACAAGTAAGGAAAAGGAGGAGCATTTGAAGACTTTAATCTACACCCTCTCATTCCAAGCCCAGCTCTCTTTCAGTTACATCAAACTGTTCTTAAGCATCTGGTTTAATTGTGTCCAGGTGTAGTTACTTGGTGAAGTAGATAGAGCACTGGCCCTGAAGTTGGGAGGACTTAAGTTCAAATCTTACCTCAGAGCTGTGTGACCCTGAGCAAGTCAATTAATCCCAATTGTCTTAAAATATCCAAGACCATTTCCAGCTGTCCTGATATGTGTCTTTGGACCCCGATGGCTCTGGAGGAGAGAATGAGAATGGTGACCTTGCACAGCCCTCCCTTGCTTAAATCCAATTCACTGCAAGTCATGACATCACCCCCAATGTCATGGTCCTCTTTGAGAACAAAGGGCAAAGAACAATAACAAATTCTCCCTCAGTATTTAGTAGCAAATCCTCTCTGAATAGCTGAAATTCATATTGTCAGTTGTTAGATATACAGAATCATGATGATGAAAAAACATTCACCAGCAAAACTTGCATACTTGAAGCCATATTTCTTGGGCTGAAATTTGGGGTGCAGTCAGGTTGTCCTTGGTGACAAGGTGGGCAGAGATGCAACTTTCAGAGAGACCAGAGCAATTCCAGTTTGGGGCTAAGTTCTTCTAATTTGATGGGGTTTGTCTCAGAATTTGATGGCTATGGGCATAAGTGTTAACAGATTGTTTGGAAGTGGGAGCAGCTGCAAAATGGGGGTTTGGTCTGTCCTTACACAGGAAGGAATCTAGCCCTCTAAGGTGGGCAATGAGCTTCCCTTCCATAATCCCTACTTTAAAAATCCATCTCACATTTAGCTCCTTGGGTCAGAGGTCAAACTTGGCAGTCCTTCTGCCCTGAAATTGTGAAAGCACATACATATATGCCCAGGTCTCAGACAAGAGGAGGCACCTTTAGATGAGATCTTAGAAGGTTAATTCTAGATTTTATCAAACAATAGGAATTGGTGGAGATCAGATCAATTTTAGGAATACAAGTCAATGATGAACATAGAAATTCTGGTAGTAATAATAATAATAATAATAATAATAATAATAATAATAATAATAATATGCCTATGTATATACATGCATGTATGAACCTGTATTTATCTAGATACATTACTAAATCCTACCCATCATAAGGCATATGGGAATACAGTAAATTAATTGGTATAATACTTAGCAGGGAATCTTACCTAGTTTTAATAATGACTTGGAAAACCAATCCTGAAAGAAGATAAACCCTTTATTTGTGTCCCCCCTGTGTTTTGGATTGAGACTAGTTTAACAGAAAGCAAAGGAAGATCTTTATAACAAGACCAAACAGACAAGGATAGCAATTTTGAGATTACTCTTGCGGAGGCTGGGAAGAGGGAGGAGTATGGCTCACTCTCCCATTGCTTAGGAAAAGACAAAGGCATTTTATAACCAAAAATAAAATCAGACACCCACATATCTACATACACATTCACACACACACACACACACACACACACACACACACACACACATAGAAACCCAAACATACAAATATGTACATGACTATATATAGACAACACTATTATTAAATTATTAAAGTTAGAATTGTGTAAATATACAATTTAACAGATATCTCAGTCTTACTGCTGAGAGTGATATCATGAGCCAATATTAGTTCACATTTACAGTGTTTTAAGGTTTACAAAGACTTTACATGTATTATTTCACTTGGTTGTCTCAACAGCCCTTTGAGTTCGGTACTATCATGATTCTGGTTTACAGGTAGGGAAACTGAGGCAGTCAGTGGTTGTTGATCTTCCCTCCACCACCCAGCTGGTAAGTATCTAAGACAGGCTTTGAATTGAGGTATTACTGTCTCCAGTTCTAGGATTCTATGGCGCCCGGATTCTCCAATCCCTCTGAATTATTGTATTAGAAAGGGGAAAAGGTTATTGACAACTAATTGCTCAGCTGATTGCTTTAGGGATCAGGAAGGCAATTCTCAGCCATTCCTTCAAAGTGAATACTTAAGCAACTGAAAATGTGTTTTGAGGAAGGGAGAGAAGAAAAGTCAAAATAGGTATTTTTGTCATTTTTTTTTAACAAAGGTGTTTTTAGAATATGTGGGAAGGAGACCTTTTTGAGAGGATATTTAATAGTTTGCTCTTGAAGAAAAAGATTAACTGATGAAAATGTTCGTTAGTTATTTAAAATACATATGACTTATTGTAATACTTTATATATCCTGCATTGATAAGATAGATCTAGATTGGTTGATAAGTTGTTGTTGTTTTAAGAAGAAGAGGCTAAATTTACAAAATAGTATGGTATCTCATGTAAGGCACATAATTCATGTTTACAGTTATTAATAATGTTATAAAAGGGAGGGAAGGGAATTAGTATTTATATAGTACCTACTATGTGCCACATACTATGCGAAATGCTTCACAAATATTATCTCATTTGATCCTTACAACAAACCTGGGAGTTAGGTACTGTTATTATCTCCATTTTACAATTGGGGAAACCAAGGCAAACGGTGTTGAGTGACTTGCTCAGGGTCAAATAACTAGTGTCTGAACCCAGATTTGAACTCAGGTCTTCTTGACTCCAGACCTGCACACTATATACTTTGCCAGCAAACTCAGTCCAATGATGCCTACATAGGAGAAAGATACCAGAAAATATACCAAGTACCAATGGCTATATATAGGAGAAAGGGCATTGCATTTTCATTCAGATCTGGGTTCAAATACCTACATTGCTATTTACTACCTATGTCACCTTTGGCAAGTTATTTAAATTATGTAAATTTCAATTTCAATATCTATAAAACAAAAGTGTTATGAGGGGGCAGCTGGGTGGTGCAGTGAAGTACCAGCCCTGGATTCAAAATGACCTGAGTTCAAATCTGGCCTTAGATACTTGTCATTTCCTAGCTATATGGCCCTGGGTAAGTCACTTAACCCTCATTGTCCTTCATACAAAACAAAACAAACAAAAGCATTAGAGTGGATATCCTCAAAGGTCCCTTCCAACTCTATACCTATGAATCAATGATCTGCACAATGCAGGTCAACCACAGATGGATTCTAAATTTCTTCTCAGCTCCCAATCCATAACATAGCAAGACAGAGAGGTGGGATAGAAGATAGAAAAAGTCATTTGAAATTTGGGAGAGCTAGGTTCAAATCCTGCTTTAAACACTAGCTGGGTGACCCTAACTTCTGCCTCAATTTCTTTATGTGTGAACTGATTAGTATACCTTAAAGGACTATATACACACTAACTATTATGCTTATGATTACAATTATCCTAAGAATTATTCAGAAATTCTCTTGACTCCCCAATTGGAGATATTTCTTTAATCCTTAATCTTTCAATTTTAACAATGACCTAGAGCCATTTGTCATCCTTCTCCTGCTCTGAGCAATCTTGGTATCACCTCCACATTGCAATTGTCCAGTCACTTATTTACTTAGACTTCACTTAGTGAAGTCACCTCCAGATTCTGGATATCTGGTCTTTTGGTTTCCCCCTTTTTTGAGACTTAGGATTTCTAATTTATTATTTCTGAACTTTGTAAAAATAAAATTCTTATTAAAACTCTACTCTGTAGAGTGCTCTACATTATATTATTTCAAATAATCATAGACTGTTCCTCAGAGGCCAGACACCTATCAGGGTACCATCATATTCAACTAAGACATTCATTCCAATATAGGGGAAAACACTGACAGTTAGGAGCCCTGGTTTCAGCCTCCAATCTGCTTTAAACTTGCTAATATGAGAAGCCATGCAGTTCAATGTGAAGTTGGGCACTCTGAAGTACCCTATGAGGAAGCCTGGAGCTCAAGATAGAGAGAAAGAAAAGATACCTAATTTAATTGAGGGGAAATACTTATAAGAAGAAGGACCAGTCAGGGAGTATGGAAAATGGTGGGCCCACTGGGTGCCTGTGGAAGGGATTTCCCAAACCTAGAAAATCCTATGGCCTATTTTATATATATATATATATATATATATATATATATATATATCTTATCTAGGGCAAGCAGAACCTGCATCCATGCAGTAGACTGATGGAGCTGAGAGTTTGGACTCGGGGTTCAGAGAAAGGTTTGGGGGCTCGAACTGAATCTTTTTTGTGGGGTGGGAAGATATTCAAACTACCTACTGCCATAACTACAGGCATAACTTTAGCCTGGCAACTTGAGCCCTTCTTTCATGTAGCAGAATGGGGAGGCTACTGAGGCATTATAAGAGCCAAGTCACTTCATGTTCCTAGACTTCACTTTATCTTCTGATAAAATAGAACAGTGGAGTGAATGATTCCCAAGGGCCCCATCGGCTCGCACCTCCTACACTTCCAAGATGTTATATTGTATGGGCAATCATTCTATCGTTACCAAGGACCCTTCTGCCTGCGACATTCTATGCTCTAACATCACACATTCCAAGGCCCAATCTGGCTCTAATATTTGATACACTAAGAGTCTAATGAGTTTTATTCTAAGGTCTCATCCAGCTCAGAGAACAAGGCACCTTCTAACATTCTTTAGTAACAGAGCATATTCTCTAACTAGATCATTCTATGTTCTAGCATCCCTTCCAGTTCTGACATTGTGTCCTGATTTATTTTAAGTTCAAATGTCCCTTCCCATTCTAATTTTCTATGTTGTAAGTTCCCCACCAGCTTGGTCATTCTATATGCTAAGTTTTTTTTCTAGCTCTGATATTCCTTGTTCTAATGCTCCTCCCAGACCTGACATCCCCTGTTCTAAGGCCCCTCCCAGCTCTGATATTCTATATGTTAAGGGCCCTTCCTACTCTAGTATCTTATGTTTCAATAATGTGATTTTTCAAGCAGAACCACATTTGCATTTCGTCCCATTCCCAGCCCTTAGCGTAGCATCTGGCCCACAATGAATAACTGACAAAAGCTTGTCACCCCACTAAGGTCCCTTCCTGCTCTAATATTCTCTCTCTTGGTTCATTCCCCATTCTAAGATTCTTTCTAGCTGTAAGGCATTCTAAGTTGCACAGACATCTGCCTCCTACACCAGGGCCTCTCTGATCAACATAATCAGATGAGACCCTTTGGTGTCCTTGAAGAACCCCAGACTTGGCACTGACATTTCTTGGCTGTGTGACCCAGAACAAATCTCATAATCCCTCTATGGCTCAGTTTCCTTCTCTGTCAAATGAGGGGGGGGATGGTCTAGCCCTGGATATCTGTAAACTCCCTTCCCATCCTATCATTCCATGAGAACAAAATTGATCAAGGGCCTTACTCAGGCATATGCCTTCCATGCCGGCCTCACTATTAATTATCAATTATCAATGTTTGCTTTCAAGTGCTTGACTATTTCTTGCTGGCTCTGTGCACTCTGGGAGCCTAGTGGAATTGGCTTCTCAAGCCACTTCCTGAATAAATTAGCCTATCTGAAAGCTCCCGTTTATCCTCAGCTCTTTGAAATTCACATCATTTGCACCAACATTCAGCTCCGACTGTTTCTTTAATTCCAGTCACCTGGGAATACTTCTGCCCATTGTTGCCAGTCCCTGCCTATTTGCCACTCATCTTATCCACCAGGATTTACATATCAGAAAGGTCTAATCAAAGCCTTCCTGATTGTCACATCCACCCTCAGTTACAAATATTCCCTCTAATCAAGAAACCATACATGAAATCAACATGCATTTCTTTCTTGAGTAAACCTTTTTTTCCCTGCAAATGGGAGAGTAAGAGTTACAGTTCCCCCAAACCTAGGATCCCTGAGGAGTCAACTGTGGAAGGGGGGAGTGTCTGGGAATCTATTGTAACATTTCCTGGAAAAAAATGAAAAAAAAAACCCTTTTAAATGCTACTGTTTCAGTCTAATCCAGGAATTCTCACTTGCTCTGTAGCCCAGGCTCTCTTTGCTGTTTGAAGCTTAATGTTGCTTTAACTGAGTAATGGTTTAAATGCACAAAGTAAAATATACTGGATTACAAAGGACAGCACTGATATTGAAATACATTTATTAAAATATTTTTTAGTCACATATGCCTTGAAATCTATCCATGAACCCCTTGTTGCATGGATTCCATGGAAACTTCTGGTTTCTTAGAACAGTGATTTTAAAGAAATAAGCACCCTCCCCCCCAATTGACTTAATGATTATCAAAAATAGCCATATTGTTACCTAATGATTAATCTGTTTGGAGATTGTTTGCTTTTTCAGGGAAATGTTGACAGCATGCAAAGATCATAGAGTAACAGCATTGGGAGGGACTTTATATCAGGACAGGACATTTAATTGCTCTCTGTCCCAGAGACTTTGCCTTTAAAATAAAGATACTTATTCCATATAGATCTGTGCCATGGACTGCACAGTGCTCACCTTGTAAACTATAAAATTCTTAAGAAATGTGATCCCATTAATTTTGAAGGAAAAGTAATTCAATTAAAAAAGAATGGGAAAAAACCCCACCATACTTATTAAGCACTCACTATGTGTAAAGTACCATGCTAAGCAAAAGGGATACAAATGGAAAAGTCATACAATCCCTGCTTTCAGTGAGCTCACAATCTAATGGGGAAGAAAACACATAGGTAAAGTTTAAGCTGCAAGGCCGATGGGAAGGTCCCATTATCCTTAGGGTGCAGGAGCAAAGCAGAGAGGCACAACTTTTTTTTGGTGTTGTTGTTGTTTTTTGTTGTTTTGTTTTGGTTTTCTGCAGGGCAATGAGGGCTAAGTGACTTGCCTAGGGTCACACAACTAGTAAGTGTCAAGTGTCTAAGGCTGGAATTGAACTCAGTTCCTCCTGAATCCAGGGCCGGTGCTTTATCCACTAAGCCACCTAGCTGCCCTGGGCAGATCTTTTATTTTAGTAGCATTTTTCACTGATAAAATCCTATCTATTTCTGATGGAAATTCTTTGAGAGTGCCAAGGATTTGATAGCAAGAATTTCCTTTTCTGAACTTTCTTTTCTGGGTCTTCAATAGATATGAATGTATAGCACCTAAGGTGCAATCCCAGGATGCCTCTCCACAGGAATGGATTACTTCCCAGGATGATGGCTGGGGGCACATGGATGGAAACATCATCATTTTATTCCCAAGGATCTGAGGATTATGCTCCTGGGTTGTCTTCATCAAGGTCAACTGTTGACCATTTGAGGATGACAAGTCACAAGTGGGAAGAAGTTAACCTATTTTGGATCTGACTTTCATCTGACATCATTGAAATGTACCACAATGATTCTGTAACATGCTCTTGGTCTCCTAGAACAATAAGAACCTTTTAGGGTATTGCCATGATCAGCCTAGAACAAAGAGTGTAGAAGCACAGGAATGTACAGTAAACTTGGAAATGCAATGCAGATGAGAAGAGAATGGAGATCAATGGAGAAATATATCCTTGGTTTCATAAATACTTGTTGACTTGGAAAATCATCAGAATTTTTACTCTGATTCATGGTCCTGGAGATCTTCATTATGGAATTTCTAACAAATTCACATGTGTAACCAAAGAAAAGGAAAAAAGGAAGATCTTTTGCCACAGAAAGGCAGGAATACTAGATGAAGAATCAAATGATCTGAGTCAAGATTATTTTTAATCCAGGATAGGAGGCAGAGATTGGATGGAGCAAATGGTTCTTTCAGAAAAGTGCAACTCCCCTTCCTTGGAGAGGAAAAGGATCTGTGACAAGCCCAGTCAACACCTTGGATAGGGGCACACTTGTCAGGCTGAAGATGCAATTATCAGAGAAGTGAACATTTGAAAAGTTCGGCTTTAATGGAAAACCAAGATCTGAGCCATGACGTTCCAGTTGAAAACAAACTTTTTAATATTCATTTCTTCTCCATCTTTGAAATTCACCTTCAGAGCTCCAAGGTTAACAGGGGAAAAAAAGTTCAATAATTTTCCAATCTTAATTATGATTCATCACAGGTGATTAAACACGGCCACTTGCATTTGTGGCTCAGCTTTTTCTCACAGTGGACATTTAATTTTAATTAAAAAGGCAGTTTTTAAAATTACTTCTGGTTACCCGTGGTATTTGTCAACTGGTTCTCCTTACATGCTGAGCAGTTCTGTTCCCCACCCTAGAGAGCTAGAAATGAGGAAATAATCCATGCATTTTAAAAGATTTTTCCGTTCCCACTTCAATGCCTTTGCTCAAGATCCTAGACTTGATATGTTGGTCCTGCCCTTCTTTGCCCATCACAGAATTCATTTCACTTCAAAAACAAAGAAACCAATAGTTATTGAGGACTGATGTGGAAGGGCTGGGCCCTGGGGTTAGAGATACAAAGAAAAAAGTGTCTCTGCCCTCAAGAAGCTTGCTGATAGGTGTGTGTGTGTGTGTGTGTGTGTGTGTGTGTGTGTGTATGAAATTTATTAGTTGATACTGCTGCAAAGGTACACAATGTCAGCATTGGAATAGGCTTTAGGAGCCTTGAGATCCTGAAAAGCAATCTCTTATATAATATAATTGACAAGGAACCAACTAATTTCCTCTTGAAAACATCTACTGAAGGACTTCACATGACTCTCATCTCAAATGACACCCCCTCCAAGAATCCTTCCCTTCCACTCACCTGACTGGTGCTTGCATCCCTTCTACTGCAAAAGCACATGACCATTCAGCCTCTTTTTGAATAACTTGAGGTGAGACTCTCGCCCCCTTCCAGTGCAATCTCTCTTGGGCTGTCCTATTTCTTTGAAAGCTATTTGTTGACTTCTTTGTTGTTGCTGAGTTGTGTCTGATTCTTTATGATATCATTTGGGGTTTTCTTGGAAAAAATACTGGAGTGGTTTGCCATTTCTTTCTCCAGCTCATTTTGTAGATGAGGAACTGAGGCAAAGAAGGTGAAGTGACTTGCCCAGGGTCATACAGCTGGTAACTATCTGAGGTTGGATTTGAACTTAGGCAGATGAGTCTTCCTGACTCCAGGTCCAGGGCCCTTGCGCACTCTGGCACCACTAAAGCTGCTCTTCCTTGGCCTTTGCTTTGCACTTTTCTCCCTTCCTCTCATTTCATAGTTATTTGTGCATGTATCTTTCTCTTCTATTTGACTGAAAGCTCCCTGAGAGAAGAGCCCATGTGGTGGGTGGGATATGTGAGAGGCATTAAAAAGACGAGGAAAATAGCAGTGGGTTTATTAAGAAGAGAAACTTTTGTTTGAATGACACCTTTGACACTGGCTTTGTGATCATGGGCAAAACACTTATCTCCTCTCAGACTCTATTTCTTCATTTGCAAAATGTGAGTCATATTGTTATTACTGGGTCCAGAGAACCTTGTTGGGTTCTAGACTCAATGTCCCTGTCTTCAGTTTCCACATATGCAACATGGAAATAATAATAGCATTTACCTCACAGGGTAATCCAGATAAGTTAACATATGTAAAGCCTTTTGCACAACTTGAAGTGATACAGAAATACTATTATCACATTATTACTATTACCAATGTAACTACTACCACTGCCACTACCATTACCACTGCTCCTACTACTGCAGTGAGTAATCGGGTTCCTCTCAAGGTTTTTATGAGACTTAAATGAGCCAATGACTCTAACACACTTTGCCAACCTTCAAGCTCTCTACCAGCTGTTACTATCATTCCATTTCTAGGATTGGATATTTTCTAATGTTTGCCGTTTTACATGGAATTCCATGCAAAATCTCATTCCCTCACTCTATGGGCCCAGCAAAAATGTCTCATCTACTCAATGTACCTTCCCTGTTCATTCCAACTCACATCTGCCTGGCCCTTGCCTTACAGGAAATACGGGCCAATGGGTAAGATGTGGAGTCAGGAAGCCTTGGTTCAGATCTTGCCTCAGATCCTTACTATTTGTGTGAACCTTGGACAAGTTACTGAGCCTCTTTTCATTCCAATCTTTTCATCTGTAAAATCATGGTCTTAGGTCCTTTTCAGCTCTGGAGCTATGATCTGTGTGATCCTTTTCTCCAAAAGCCTGCAGAGTCTGTGTCCCTCAGTGAAGCACACTTAATTGTATGCTGCATTAAAGTATTCACAGTCCTGAAAGGATATTAGAGGTGGAAGGATGGGAAAGGGCACCTAACCTCACGTTTCACAGACTGTGGAACTCAGACTCATTATTCTCTAATTGTTTCATGTCTTGTCTAACCATCCAGTCACTAAGGTCCATGAGAACAGAGACCATATCTTAAATGGGAAATAGTGGGATGGAACCAATGGAATTTGGGTGGGAAAGTCAGGAGGCCTAGTTCTTCCAATAGATTGTTTAGGGAAACAGAAGCCACTTCTATTCTCTAGACCTCAGGTTCCTATCTGTAAAATTAAAAAAAAATAAATTTCCATGATATATTCCTGCTTAGAAATTCTATGTCCTAATATTTTATATTCTAACATCCCTCCTGGTTTGGTCATTTCTTATTCATTGTCCCTCTCAGTGATGATATCCCATGTTCTAAGGTTCCTCCCAGCTTTGACACTTGAACATACAGAGCAAGGCTCTGACCCAGAGGGACAATGCCTCTATTTCTCTGAAGCTGAGGGGAGACAAGTAGATAACATTCCTTCTCCTCCATCTTTAGGGGAAAATAGCTGTAATCGCAGAACCAGACTAGGAACAGGCTGATCACCAGTGTCTTTGGGTATCTTCATCATTGTTACACTTGCCATGGACAATTCCATTACATGACCTGGTTCTTCTTCCACCCCACAGCAGCCTCAGGCCTATTTAGCCTAATATACCTGAAGGTGAAGGCCCAGGTCACACAGTCTCATTTTCCCAGCCTTTAAGGAAGTACATTCTCCAGGCTTACTCTCAGCACCTTCAATTTTGCTGTACGTTTTTCCAGGTTCCTTCACCTTTAACATCAAGTTTATACAACAGGCTAGAAGCAGTCATCTCCCATCAGAAATTTCTGGCTGTTACCCAAACACCTAATAATTCACATGTGAAGAGGTTTGGGGCACACCCCTCTCAAAGTGGCTTTAACACTTCTGCTATTTAGCTCCTGTTCACTGAGCTGACCTCATCTACATATTCATCAGAATGAGATGCCAAGTCTTAAATATGAAAGTTTTTCTTTTCTTTCCCTTTCCCTTCCCTTCCCTCCTCTGCCTTTCCCTGTCTTGTCCTGTCCCTTTTTGCCCTACTATTTCCCTTCTTTTCTCAATCCATATATGAACAGGGTCTTCTATACTACCTTCCTAACAAAGGGGAGAAGAAACATGAATTCTCAGAGAATGGAAAATTATACCCAACTAGTCCAACTTGTACCATAACATGCCCTCCCCCCACCTCCCCATCCCTCATCTTTAAAGCAGGGATAATAGTAGTTGTAAGAATAAAATGAGAAATACTATTTGATCAAAATAAAAATAAAAACTGTTGGGACAACTGAAAAATAGTAATGCAGAAACTAGACATAGACCAACATCTTATCCTATATACCAAAATAAGGCAAAATGAGTACATGACTCAGACACAAAGGGTGATAACATAAACAAATTAGGAGAACATGGAATACTTTACCTGCCAGATCTATGAAGAAGGGAAGAATTTATGACCAAACAAGAGGTAAAGAACATTATTTAATACAAAACGGACAATTTTGATTACATTAAATTAAAAAGGCTTTGCATATAGCCAACACAGTCAAGATTAGAAGGAAAGCAGAAAGTTGGGAAATAATTATTGCAGTCAGTGTTTCTGATAAAGTTCTCATTTCTCAAATATATTGAAAACCACTTCAAAATTTTAGAATACAAGTAATTCTCCAATTAATAAATTGTCAAAGGATATGCACAGGCAGTTTTCAGATGAAGAAATTAAAGCCATCTATAATCATATGAAAAAATGCTCTAAATAATTATTGATTAGAAAAATGCAACTTAAAACAACTATGAGATACTACCTCATACCTATCAGATTGACTAATATGACAGAAAAGAAAAATGATAAATATTGGGAAAGATGTGGAAAAATTGGTAAACTAATGCATTGCTGGTGGAGCTGTTAACTGATCCAACCATTCTGGATAGCAATTTGGAATTATGTCCAAAGGGCTATAAAACTGGGCATATCCTTTGATCCAGCATAACACTGCTTGGTCTATTTCCCAAAGACATCCCCCCAGAAAGGGAACAGGAACTATTTGTACACAAATACTTATAGCAGCTCTTTTTGTGGTGGCAAAGAATTAGAAATTGAGGGAATGGCATCAACTGGGGAATGGCTGAACAAGTTGTGTTACATGAATGCAATGTAATGCTACTGTACTATAAGAAATGATAAGCAGGTAGATTTCAGAAAAACCTGGCAAGACTTACATGAACTGAATGAAATGAGCAGAAGCAGTAAAACATTGTCACAATAACAACATTGTGAAATGATCAACTATGATAGACTCAGCTCTTCTCAGCAATACAATGATCCAAGACAATTCCAAAAGACTAACAAGAGAAAATGCTTTCCACATCCAGAGAAAGAACTATGAAGTCTGAATGCAGATTGAGGCACACTGTTTTCACTCTTTTTTTGTTTGCTTTTCTTTCTTGTGGTTTTCCCCTTTTGTTCTGATTCTTCTTTAGCAACATGTCTAATGTGGGAAAGTGTTTAACAGCATTGTATATGCATAACCTATATTGGATTGTTTGTACTTGGGGAGGCAAATGGGGAAGGAGGGAGGTAGAAAAATTTGGAACTCAACATCTTATAAAAAAATGAATGTTGAAATTTTATTTACATGTAATTGGAAAAAATAAGATACATTTACAAAAAAAGAATAAAATGAGATAGCACATGTAAAATAGATAGCAAACCTTAAAACTCTTTATAAATTCTAGCTGTTACTATAATTACTATGATGATGATGATGAACCTACCATGTGCCAGGCACTGTACATGCAGTCACACAGAAGTTGTCTTCCAGATTTCAGTTGAAGAATTCCAAGGGGAGGGGAGGTGTTTGGTATGGGGGCTAGAGCTCTGGAGTTAGAAGACACATTTGAATCCACCCTCTAGGGAGGACAGGCAGTGACTCCTCAGAGCTCTTCTGCAAATCCCTCCAAATATCTTCAAATAATGCTATAGGACAATTCCTGGAGCAACAGAATCCACAAAGGGATGGGGTGAGATAATTTTGCAGCCAAAGATGGCTTGGGAGGTTGATAGGAAAGGTCTGTTATACCAGGGTGAGAGTGGAGTGCAGATCCAGTCTGCACCACACAGACCTAGCTCTAGCCCTAGAGGATCAGGGCTGCAGAGCCTTGGAATCAGCTGAGGCAGTGGCTACTTCTGGAACTCAACTCACAGACTGGTGAGGGGGTTGATTGGTTGGCTAGAGGGAGATTGCAGGGGTCTCTGCTAGCACTGAGGCATAACTCTGTTGTGTTACCCATGCTCAGAACCAGGTAGTCGTCTTGAGTAGTGGCCCACATTGGGTAGGGTGCACAGGCATGCATGAGCTTGCAACCACAGTGAAGCAGAATTCTGTTCCCAGGTTAAAGAGCAAACAGGTCCACAGGCTAGGGGAGTGTAGAAAATGTCTCTTTTTAAATTGTACCACCTGGGACCCCCTGAAGCTTGGGACAGTGTGCCCTGGAAGCAATGCCTCCCTTTAAGAAGGAGTTGAAAGTCAAGAAATAGGCTGGCAAAATGAGCAGACAGAAAACTATGTGGACCCTAGAAAGTTTCTTTGGTGACAAGGAAGATCAAAACACACCCTCATAAGAAGATAATAAAGTGAAAGCTCCTACATTCAAAGCTTCCAAGAAAAATATGAATTGGTCTCAGGACATGGAAATATTAAAAAGGACTTTGAAGATAAGGTAAGAGAGATGAATGTTATGAGGGAGGGTCATGAAAAAAAGTCAACAGTTTGAAAAGTCAAATGGAAAAGGAAATACAAATGGTCTCTGAAGAAAATAACTGCTTAAGAATTAGGATTAAGCAAATGGAATGTAGTGACTTTATGAGAAATCAAGACACAATAAAGTAAAACCAAAAGAATGAAAAAAATAGAGAGAAATGTGAAATACTTCCTTGGAAAAAAACTGACCTCAAAAATAAATTCAGGTGAGAATATTTGAAAATTATTGGATTACCTGAAAGCCATGGCATCATCTTCCACGAAATTGTCAAGGAAAATTGTCTTGATATTTTAGAAGCAGAAGGATAAATAGAAATTGAAAGAATCCACTAATCACCTCCTGAAAGAGATCCCAAAATGAAAACCTCCAGGAAGATTATAGCCAAATTCCAGAACTCCCAGATCAAGGAGAAAATATTGCAAGCAGCAGAAAGAAACAATCCAAGTATGGTGGAGCCACAGTCAGGATAACACAAGATCTAACAACTTTTACATTAAAGGACTGGAGGACTTAGAATATGATATTTGGGAGGGCAAAAGAACTGGGATTAAAACCAAGTGTCAACTACCCAGAAAAGTTTAATATTCCAGGGGAACAAATGGGAATTCAATGAAAGAGAAGACTTTCAGCATTCTTGATGAAAAGACGTGACCTGAATAGAAAATTTGACTTTTAATTACAAGACTCTAGAGAAGCATAAAAAGGTAAACAGGAAAAAGAAATCATAAGAGATATTAATAGGTTAAACTGTTTACATTCCTACATGAGAAGATTATATTTGTAACTCATGAGAACTTTCTCATTCTTAGGGCAGGTGGATGAAGTATATTTAGACAGAGAGTAGAGGTGTGAGGTAAATATGAAAGAATGATGTCTTTAAAAAAATAAAATTAAGGGGTGAGAGGAATGCACTAGGAGAAAGGGAAAGGGAAAATTGGAATGGGATAAAGTATCTCACATAAAAGAATCAAGGAAAAGCTTATGGAGTGGAGGGGAAGAAGGGAGAGGTGTGGGGGAGTGAGTGAGCCTCTACTTTCATCTGAATTGGCTCAAAGAGAAAATAACATACATACTCAATTGGGTATAGTAATCTATCTAACCCTGCAGGAAAGTAGGAGAAGAAGAGGATAAGGGGGGAGGAGTGAAAGGAAGGGAGGGAAGATTGGGGAAGGTGGCAGTCAGAAGCAAAATACTTTTGAGGAGGGATAGGGTTAAAGAAGATAGAAAATAGAGAAAATATCATAGGGAAGGAGTGAATAGGATGGAGGGAAACACAGTTAGCAATAGTAACTGAAAAAAATTTGAAGGAGAGGCTAGAGCAATTTTTGATGATGATGATGATGTTTCATGGATGGATTGATCATGACTGAATGAAGAGGAGGGCTGAGGATTGAATGATGATAAGGATTTATTGATGAGGATTGATTGATGAGGAGGAGGATTGATTGATGATGATTCGTTGTTGATGATGATAAAACTTATAGTACTTACTTTCCTAGGCTATTCTGAAGGCAATTCTTTGTCAGGTATAAAGTACTATATAAATGTTATCTATTACTGTTGTTGCAATAATCAACCTCATTGGTTTATTGTGAGCAAATCTCTCTTTAAAGTACTATATAAATGTAGTTTACTATAAAAAATGATGAACGAGATGCTATCAGAAAAACCTGGAAATACTTACATGAGCTGATCCAGAGTGAAATGTACTGTATACAAAATAACAGCAGTATTGTAAGATGATCTGCTGTGAATAAATTGCTTATTTTCAGCAATGCAATGATCCAAGATAACTCTGAAGGACTTATAAAAATGCAATCCATCTACAGAGAAAGAACTGATGATATCTGAATACAAATTGAAGCATGATTTTTCTGTTAGTTTCCTTATCTGAAGTTTTGTTTTTGTCTGTTTTCTTTCACAACCTGGATAATGTGTAAATGTTTTACATGACTACTCAGGTGTAATTTATATTGAATTATGTGAGTTCTTTGGGGGCGGGAGGGAGGAAGATAATTCAGAACACAGTTTTAAAAATTTGATGTCAAAATTTGCTTTTACATGTAATTTGGGAAAATAAAACTTCTAAATGAATCCACCCTCTGATGTTTATTACCTGGGTAACCTGAGTAGTTGATCTGTATGACACACTAAGGTAGTCCCTTCCACTTTGGGAAATCTCTCATTGCTAAGATTTGTCTTCTGTTGAGTCAGAATGGGTTAGTCTGTGAAAGAGAGGATTTTTTCAACTTGCCTGTTAGAGAAATTGGAATATTTAAAATTGAGGCTTGGCAAAAGGACAAATAGAATCAAGAAATATGTGCCTAGAATCTAGCTCTAACATTGTCTTATTTGAAGAATGTTAAGAAGATGGTGAACATGGAAAATTGGAGACGACGGTTTGAGTGGGCAGTGAAAAACACTGGTGAAATTTGACTTTGGAAAGAGAGAAAAATTAAATGGAAGCAGGTCAGTGCCTTCCAGGTGCCACAACTGATGCAAAATTAACAGAATTTAATTGGAAAGCAAGGGCATGAAGGAGAGAGAAGATGTATGGGAGAGCCAGTGGAGTCAATTTGCAGAGAAATGTTGTTTGCAAAAAGCATAGTTCTTGCAGATTTGATATTTTTAAGGAGTCTTTGTATCTTCAGATTCTTGCATGATTCCTGGCACATAGTAGGTGCTTAATAATATTAAGAATAATAATAGTAGTGATAATAGCAGCAACAGCTTAAATTGATAGAACACTCTAAGTCTTGCTAAGCTTATGCTGTATTTGTATTTCCTCATTCTCTTCTCACAACAACCCTCGGATATAGGTGCTATTATTAGCCCCATTTTAAAGCTGAGGAAATTGAAGATAGAAGACCTTGTGCTCACAGTCCCACAGGTTTTCCTGAATCCACGTCCAACATTCTCTTCATTGGACCACCTAGTTGCCTAATAAATCTTAATAAATGATTGTTGACTGATGAAGTCAAGACTCCAGTGCTTTCTTGGAGCTTAATAAATGTTTGCTAAGAGGAAATTAAATTAAGAAAGCTCAGTATTTCTTTCTTTCTTTCTTTTTTGCTTTCCATTCCTAGTTCTTTGGTTACTTATTATCATCTCCTATATTCCTCCTCCCCACTCCCAACCCACTCATTTTTTACATATGTCCAAATCATCACAGCTGTCCATTCCCTACCTACAGTAACAGCCTTCCTTAGCTATCTATTTCCATTTTCTTTTCACAATGCTGTTATTTTTTATTTTCGGCAGTCTCAAACCTGATATTTTTTCAGTCATCTCATTCTTTCTGTCACCCTTCACCCACTGGCTCTCCACGTCCTCAGAGTCTGATCCCTATAGCCCAATCAGAATGATGGTTCTGTCAAGGACTTGTATTATTATTATTTTTTTTTAAGCCAGCCGCTTTCAGCTCTCCACACCTATCTGGAGTTTTCCAGTTGCACTGTTGACTAGTCAGGTAGATTTCTTTACAGAAACTTCAGGTCTGATTTTTAAATGCTCGTTCTCCAAATTACATCCTGTGTTATAGGACTTAGAGTTGTCGTGCTACTCAGTGCTCTAGATAATACATTTTCCTGTGGTTTTGACATTTTAAAACTCAGATATGAGAAACAACCTTTTGTTGGGCAATAGAAAGACTGAACCCTGACTGTGGCATCAGAAGGTGGAGATTTTAGCCATGGCTTTCCTACTTCTGAGATGTGTGACTTTGGATAATAATAAGGATAATACTTTAATGCTTTGATGGGTCTATTATCTCACCATTGATGGTGCTTCCTCCAGTGATGGAGCTCACAGTCTCCCTAAATCTCTTTATGCCATGCAATCTTGCTCCCTGTACTCCCATACATTCCCCATAGAGAAGAACCACTGCCACAGAGTCCTTCTTCAAGGTCATTTTTTTTGCACCATCTGTGGGGACCACTGCAGCACTCAGGATGTCCATCTATTGCCTTTCATTTTCACTGTGTGATGGGGCCCGATCTTTTGCTGATTATATAATTACTAGAGGATCTCAGGAGCTGTTCAGCTGACCTGTGCCAACATAATAAGTGGGCAGTCCAATAGTCCTTAAAGACTCATGGCTAGGGAAGAAGCCAAAACTTCTGTTCCACACATGGAAGATATCTTTTGCATTATGCCTAATTATCACTGCCACTGCTTCAGTAGCATCTTACTCTACCTTACTACCATTACAAAGCGTGCTTGAAGATTTACAAAAAGATTTCCTTACAACAAAGGCATGGAAATACCATAAAAAGAGCAATCTCCTTGGAGCTGGAGAAACCCAGGTGCAAATTCTCTTTCTGAAACTTATTAGCTGTATGATCCTTGGAGAGTCATAACCTCTTTGAGCCTCATCTGTGAAACAGAGATATTCAAACTACCTAGCTCTACAGGATTTGGGGGATATCAAAGTGGTCATGGATCAAGTGCTTCCCAAATATGAATAAGAAGATCAGAGATCCAGATTCTAAAGGAACCTGGAAGGTTAGCTACTCTAACCTCCTCATTTACAGATGAGGAAAAACCAGTGCTCAGAGATATTCAGGGACTTGGTCAGGGTCATTCCAATATTACTTGTCAGAGTCAAGATTTGAACCCACTTTTTCTAAGTCTCAAGACTGCTCGTCAGTCTATAAACTTTGACACACAGTTTCCAATTCATTCAAAAATATTCAATGGGGGTAAGTAGGTGGTACAGTGGATAAAGCACCAGCCCTGGATTCAGGAGGACCTGAGTTCAAATCTGGCCTCAGACACTTGACACTAGTTGTGTGACCCTGGGCAAGTCACTTAACCCTCATTGCCCCACCAAAACCAAAAAATATTCAATGACAGCATCATCCAACTGCCTTTGGCATTTTTATGAGCCCCTTCAATAAGAGCAGCTTATATTCTTTATCTCTTTTGCTCAGCTACTTCTTGCAGGGCTTGGAGTTGGGTACTGGCAGACCTATTGAAAGAGAGGCAGGATACAATTCCTGTACTCCTGCTCTCATCCTAGGAAAAGATTAAGCCCTAATTCAATACTCCTAAAACACATAATAATATATTATTGTACTTTGGAGAAGCATGAAGAAAAATATTAGGATATCCTTATGGCTGGAGAAATCAGCAAAGGCTGTATGGAAGAGGTACCATTTGATCTGAGCTTTAAAAGACATATGGGAGGGCAGCTAGGTGGCACTGGCCCTGGATTCGAGAGGACCTGAGTTCAAATGTGACCTGAGACACTTGACACTTATGAGCTGTGTGACCCTGGGCAAGTCACTTAACCCTCATGGCCCCACCCCATAAAAAAGACATGTAGGAAAGAGTGGCAGGGAGGGTATTCCAGACATGGAAAACAGTGTGGGCAGATGTATCAAAGTGAGGAAATGCAGTATATCTTTAGGAGAAAAATAATTCATTTAATCTAGAGTATACAATGTGCAGCAATATGAGATAAGGCTGAAAAGATAGGGTGGTGCCAAATTGGAAAGACCATGGAAGGCCTTCAAAGAAATGAGAAATTTACTTGGTAAGCAGTAGGGAGCCAGTGAAGAATTTTGAGCAGAGGAGTGATGTGATCAAACTCATCGATAAGAAATGTCATTATGGTCAGGAACTGCTATGAGAGTGTACTAGATGTGGCAAATGGAAGACACAGGGAAAACTGGAAGCTAATTCAATAATTGATGTCATTAACATGTTTTACTTGTCAAACTTTTCATGACCCCATTTGAAGTTTTCTTGGTAAAGATACTAGAGTGGTTTGTCATTTCCTTCTCCAGCTCATTGTGATGGATGAGGAAACTAAAGCAAATAGGGTTAAGTGACTTGCCCAGGGTCACATAGCTAGAAAGTGTCTGAGGTCAGATTTGACCTCAGAAAGATGAGTCTTCCTGACTCCAGACCCCATACTCTATTCACTGTGCCACCTAGGTACCCTGAGAACAATAATATAGAATAGCCTTTAGTAGAGAAGTGATTATGAGGATGGAAAAGGTGAGACAGATGCAATAGATGCTTGAAAAGTGGAAACAATAAGCTTTGGTAAATGACTAGATATGAGAAATGAGGAATAGTAGAGCCACAGATCTGAACATAGGAAACTGAATGGTGTTACTAACATTGAGTGTCTTCTGTGACTAGAGCATGTATCCATGCAGAAAATAATGAAGTCTGAGGGAGGAGAAAGTTAACAAGGAAAGGGAGTGTCTTTTAGATATGACAACCTTCAGTTACCACGGGAACATTCCAGTAAAGATAAACTATATTTATGTTTATAGCTCAGAACTTAGGTTCAGACTAAATAAATAGGTTCAGAAGACATCTACATGAGGTTGGTACTTACAAGCATGCCTCATGGATAGGTCTGTGATTAGATGTCTAATCCCTGCAAGTTCAGGATAAATGAAGCTCAGTGCAAAGCTGAAAAAGAGATCCATCCTCAAGAATCTGAAGGGAGGTGAAGGGGCAGAGGGATTAAGTTTGTTTTGCTTGGCCCTAGAGGGTAAAACTAGGAAAAAATTTAAGAGGTAAATCTGTTTGATGTCACAAAATACTTTCTAACTACAGACTTTCTGGTGATCAGGGGAGCAGGACCCCATAAACATGAAAAACCCCACTCCAGAACTTTATTTTAAATAATTCTTTTCATATTTAGTGCAAAAATACAAGTAAAACAACTCACTGCATTCATAAAAAACTTGCAGTTTCTATCAAGAGAGCTTGGTATCTCACATAGAGTCTTCACAACTGCTGACGTAGCTGCCACAATAACTTCACAGATTTCCTTTTACAAAAGCAGAAGATATGGGGCAGCTAGTTGGTGCAGTGGATAAAGCACCGGCCCTGGATTCAGGAGGACCTGAGTTCAAATCCGGCCTCAGACACTTAACACTTACTAGCTGTGTGACCCTGGGCAAGTCACTTAACCCCAATTGCCTTACCAAAAAAAAAAAGAAAGAAAGAAAGAAAAAAAAGCAGAAGATACAACAATCACTGTGGGAGAAAAAACACTGGATAGTAGAGAGAGAAAGAGGAAGCATTCCCATTTACTGTGGTTCTATACTATACTGAAACTTTTAACCAAATTTAACTGCAATAAATTTATGTATGCATGCTTGTGGGAGTAAATGATAAAACAGATTAATAACATACACTATTTATGGATTTGTGACACTAATTTTTAAGTAATAAACATTTTTCTTCATAGTATTGTGTTCCAATTTTTATCCCTACCTCCCTTCCCCCTCCCTGAGGTGCTAAGCAATAAGATATGGGCTATACATGTACAATTATGTAAAACATTGCTATATTAGTCATTTTGTAAAAGAAAATGAATAAAAGAAAAAAACATGAAAGAAAGTGAAAAATATAATGCTTCACTCTGTTCCATCAATATCAGTTCTTTCTTTGGAAGTGGATAGTATGTTTCATCAATCTTACTTTTTTTTTTTAGTTTTCATATTCTCATCTGTACTTTCTACATTATACCACAAATCTCAAAAAAACCCCAAACATGTAATTATCAATGGTCAACCTGCGGATAACCAAAACAGCAAATGTGAAACCCATGAATGTCAAGGGATAGTCAACTGTATTACAGTTAACTGGAATTTGCTGCCTTGGAAGGTACTGGGCTGCCCTTAATAGGGGGATTTCTAAAAAAGCAGAATGGGCACTTATCATGGCATGTTATTGAGGATTAGAAGAGATGGCTCCTGCAATCCCTTACAGTTCTAAAATTTTCTGATTCTGGGATTACCCAGGGAGATAGTGTGGAAAAAAAAGATAGTTGCCCAAGTGTTTAAATTTGAGGAAAACACATTTTAAGGTGTTGAGATGAGTGACCCTGGGCAAGTCACCTAACCCCAATTGCCTTAAGCATCTGGAGCCATCTCCAGTCATCCTGGACATTATCCTGATGTCATGCTTCTCTTTGACAGTGCAGGACAAGCAACCACAAAGTAGAGAAGGAGCAGGCAAGAGAAGAAGTAGAGGGCTGGTGGAACCTCATGAACTGAAAGGAGTCGGGCAGAGATGGGGCTGGAATGAGTCAACCCCTTGCTTTGGCAGAAGGGCAAGTCTGAAATGGGAGGAGTATACATGGAAATCTCAGCTGGATTGGTTACCAGGGAATTTGTAGAACACCCCAAGATGCAAGGAGCCAAGGCAGTTGACTAAGCCATTAGCAGATATTATGAAAAAAAGAACTACTTTCTGGAGTCAGAGAAGCTGGGTTCCAATATTAGTCTTTACTACTTAGTTCTTGTATGCAGAAGTGTGCTGGAGCTGGTTTGTACCTACTCCTTGTGGAAAGCTGATTGTTAAATTTTTAGTGTGAGAATTTATATTACAGAAATCAGCATATGTACAAATCAGGTACCTATAAATGCTATAACTCATTTTGCTTTGTTTGGATCTAAGAAAGTGATGGGAAAATATTAGTGATGTGAGTAAACTTAAAAAGGGTTTTAAACAAACATCCCCACTGGAGAGCCAATGGTTAAACAGTTACCAGCTCAGTCCTATGTGCAACCTTAAGTTAAGTCTCAACTTCTGGGCCATACTTTCCTCCAGTGTAAAATGAAGGATTGGACTAGATTAAGTTAAAGTCCCATTATCTACAATAGTCATTTGGGGAGGTTTGAATCTGCAAGAGATGAGGAAGTCTGAATGTAGGGAGTGTCAGAATTGATGTTTGTCTGCCAACCAGATTCTCTTAAATCTTTAGTCTTTATCATGGCACTTTGTATGCTCTGCCCCAGCTTGGACCTGACATGCCAGTGTGGCCCTCCACCTCTCCTTTTGTTCAGCCATACACATGACAGTAAGGAGGAAGAGTATGGTCAGAGGTTCTTGGATCAGCCATAGCTCTCTCTGGCTCCAGTCGTGAGATAATCCCTTTCTCTCTCTTTGCCTTTCTCTCACTTTTTTTGTCTCCCTTCTTTTGACTACTATGACAGGATGCTTCCCTCAAGTTTAAGCAGTTTGTCAAGTTAAATATGAACAGCCTAGAATACTTTGCTAAATCATTTTTTTTTACACTCCAGATGTTTGAACATACTGTGCAGCCCACTTTGGTGTCCAGGGTTGGTTTTGTTTTTGTGGTTTTTTTTTTCCCTAACTCATCATCTAAATGGAGTCACTTGATCTGATGACTGTGTTAGAATAAAAATATAACCTAGACACTCATGGAAATGCCTCACTTTGGACATACACAAAGATGGTACAATTTTTAAATGTTTACATGAATCAATAAGGTTTTTGAAGATAATTAAAAGAGCAGAGCTTAGAGGACCATATTTTACTTATGTTGTAAAATACTTTAGGAGAAATCTCTTTTTTTCTTAATTCTGACTTGCCTCATCAGATAGTGAGTTCCCTATCACTTCAGGTTTTCATTTACATTTTAGAGGGATACTTGATAGTGATAGTGTAGAACAAAGTCTTTGAGTTCCCCTATGAACTTCAGATTCTATCATTTTAAAAATGGTATTTCTCCGTGGCATAGTGTCGTGGCAAAAGTAATGAACATGATACAGGAAGAGTCCAGGGTCCAAGTCCTGCCACTGATAGAACCTTGGAAAAATCCCTTGACTTGACTTCATAATTCTCATTTTCCATTAAGGCACAACTTAGTGCATAGGACCATATGTATAAAGGAGGTCCCATCTCTAAGAGACCTTAAAGACTATATAATCCAATACCTTCATTTTCCAGATGAGACACAGAAAGGTTAACTAACTGGCCCAGGATCACACAGTCGGTCCGTCTGAAGTGGGCTTTAAACCCCACTTTTCCCTACTTCATTTCCAGGGCCGCATCCATTTTGTCCCCTGCCTCCAGTGTCACTTCCTTCATGAAGTCTTTCTTGATTGCTTTAAGTTATTTTAGATGAATTGAACAGGCTGCATGGAGAAAGGATTGAGAGAGCTGCCCTTGGAGTCAAGGAGTTGTGAGAAAATTATTAATAATAGGGGCTTTGGGACTCCCAGGGGCCTCCATTGAGAAAGCTGGGCCTGACCTTTCTTAAGATCAGCCCAGTCAGGAAGTTACCTCACTCACAACCATACCTACCTGAAAGCCTTGTTCCCACCAGAGGATCTGTTCTCCAGACTCTGACCTCAGCACAACTACACTGAACCACCCTCAAATCCAGTGAACCAATAGATTTGAGTGATGCTAGTGAATTAGCTGTGAACAACGTGTATCGGCGGACACTGCTCCTGCCCCCAGTGAGCTTGCACAGACACTTGCCCTCTCTTTTGGCTTGGGAACTCGGTGAGAGCAGAAGCAGACCTCTAGGCATCCCCTTTTTTTTCTCTTCTCTCTCTTCTATTTCCTAGCTAGGCTTTACTATCTTTCAGAGCCATGCACACTCTCTTTGCTAATATTTAATATATTTTAACAAATGCTTAATGCCCCCAAACTGGTGCAGTTGCCTCTAATTTTTAAGTAATAAATATATAATAAACCCCAGCTAATTCTCCCTACACTTGGATCAGAAATAGGTTGACCACATATAGTTTGACTCATCACAGAGTCCTGGGTTCACTTCTTTCCTTTGACATATATTGGGCATATAATTCTTGAGCAAGTCATATGACTTCTGTGGGCCTCAGTGTCTTTATTTGTAAACTGAGAGGGGTTTAGTCAATGAGCTCCAAGGTCCCATCTAGAGCTCATTTTATGATGCTATGGTCCATGACCCTAAAAGTTTCAGAATTTATCAGACTATTGACATGGGAAGAGGAAGCTCCTCCCTACGAATTGCTTTCATCAATGAAACCACAGGTCTGGTAGACCAGCAAACCAAACTCAGAACTCATGAGAGGAAGCTTAGCAGAGTACCCCGAATACTGTATATGTAATTGCAAGCCCTACATCAATCTCACCAGCTGTGTGACCATGAGGACATCATTTCAGTTTTCACAGACAAGTCTTATCCAACTTAAAGATTGCAAGTTAGAGATGAGTGTAATTTGTATTGCTGGAAGATGACCCCACGTGGGAAAAAAAGACAGGTCCTTGAAATAGTAACACAGGCATAATTCATAAAGAACAGGGATTTCTATTCCTGATAGTAGAAGGCAAGCAGGTCACTGTCATGATGATTAGCTAATAAAATCCGGCTATTTTTCTTATGATCCAGGACTCGGCTATCAGGTCAACTTATTGGCAATGGCCTTGATGTACCCAATTCCTTATAATGAACGTCTGCCACATTCAGCAGCTGTCTCAAGTCCCACTGGCTCTTCGCGAGTAAAGGCTCCAGTGCCGCGCCCACCCAACATGCAGAAGTGGCTGTTTTCCATAATACAATCTGGCTTGTACACTCCATGGATCAGCTAGGGCTGATTAAGTAACCAATTTATGCTCTTGGAGCTGCTTAAATGCAGACTGTGTCTCCAGGATAAATGGCTATGTCCTCCTCTGAACCATCATCTCTGCCCAAAGATTTTTAAAATTGAAAATAAACATAAAAAGGAGATGAAAATAATGCTGTGGATCGAGGAAGGTTGTAGTGGGAGGAAATTCAAAGCTCTGCTCAGCTTCCTTCAGATGAAATCATGAGCCCAGATGGTACAAAAAAAATCATCGTGTGTTTTTGCCTTCCTGCCAACTATAAGGGTTAAGGGGCCATTGATGGCTTATGCAAAGTTTCTTTTAAAAAACAACTGATTTAGGATATTTTTTACCAAAGTCAATTCCTGTCACTTGAACTCTGTCTCCCCTAAGAAAGTATATTGTACCACCTCTATGATTTGGCCCCAAGCTTTTTGTTGTAAGTCACTTGTCTACCTAGCAGGCTTTGTAAAGGACTGAAGGATGCTGGAGCCAAATATGACTGTCCTATTTTAGGACACTGACTAAAAGTAGCATCTGGGGACGTCCTTCAAGAATGTTTCACGTGTTTCCAACAACCCATATGAGGAGGAGAGGCACCTGCAGATGATGTCATGGAACTAGAGGGATTCCTCCATAACAATGACAAGGGGAAGCAGAGATAGTGAGACAGTGCATATTGGGATGAAACAGGTCAACAGGCTCTTTGTATTGGGATGTACAAGCCTTTCTGTAAGGAAGATCTACATTGTAAACAACATATACATATATTGTAAATAATCTATAAGGGAGATATATAACAGGATATAGATGCAGGTATCATACCTATGCTTGATGTACATTGGGAGAGAACTACACCAACTTGTACTAGACTGTATCTGAAGCATGGTCTAATGCTGGAGTGGAAGTTAAGAGAGAAGCGAGTTCAAATCTTCATTCTGCAACTTAGTTGTGTGACCTTGGGCAAATCCCTTAAGGCCTCTGAACTCTGGCTTCCTAAAATGGAAATTGGGGGTGATAATTCCCCACATTTTCTCTCACATATGACTAGTGATTAAAGTAATATGAATGTAACTGTGCTTTGGTGCATCTTTAGATCTCCTAAGATAGAGGCACCCATGTGGGAGACGCCAGGGACTGATTCTGGAAGAAGACATTCTGCATTCCCCAGTCACATGGCTGGGAGCAGCTTCTTCCATTGGCTACAAAGTAAGAACTGGCAGCCTTCTAAACTACCCTATGGGGGACAATCTTGCTCCTTCTCTTTTTGGTAGCATTCACAGGATAAAGGTCTTGTTCACTTATAGCATGATTATTATGCACTAAGTTGGCTTGGGGGAAGAGCTGCTTCCAACAACTCTGGGTAGGGGCTATTATCCCAATTTTGCAAATGAGGAAACTGAGGCCATCAGAGGTTAAATGACTTTCCCAGGGTCACACAACTAATAAATCTTTGAGATTGGCTTTGATCTCAGCTCTTCTTTACTCCAGGTTCAGAATTCTATCCTCTGTATCACTTAGCCACCCCAAGTAAAAGCAGAGAGTGAGAGTGAGAGAGCTTTAGAAATACCAGATAGTTGCTGGGTGGAAGATGGATGGGAGCTGTAAGCAGAGGGGAGGAGACAGGTAGGAGGTGATGAGGGCCTGAAGGAGCCACATTAGTTGCTGTGTTTGCTTACAAGAGGATAGCTTCAAGAGATGTTACTGTGAAGACTGAAATGACCAAATGCTACATAATCAGAAATGGGAGTTGAAGGAGCACGGAGGACTGAAGAGGACTCTAATGGTGCTTCAAAGGTACTGTCCTCAATAATATTAGGGGTGGCAAAAAGAGAAATGGACTTTAGGGCGAAGATAATGAGCTCCAATGGGGACATGCTAATTTGGAGTTGCTCATACGATATCAAGAAGGGAAAGTGGGGGCGGCTAGGTGGCGCAGTAGATAAAGCACCAGCCTTGGATTGAGGAGTACCCGAGTTCAAATCCGGCCTCAGACACTTGACTTACTAGCTGTGTGACCATGGGCAAGTCACTTAACCCCCATTGCCCGGCAAAAAAAAAAAAAAAAAAAAAGAAGGGAAAGTGCTGCATCATATGATCTTAAAGGGATGTTAAATGCACTGTGAAGGTCATTAAGTCCCAGCCATTCATTTTATAGATAAGGAATCTGAGGGTTTCTTGTCCAAGGTTACCCAGCTTGTATCTGAAGTGGAATCTGAACCTAACTCTTCCAGACTCCAAGTCCTCTAGAGACTCCAGATTGTTCGTTTGTTCGTTCCTTCCTTCCTTCCCTTCTTCTTCTTCTTCTTCTTCTTCTTCTTCTTCTTCTTCTTCTTCTTCTTCTTCTTCTTCTTTTTTGTGAGGCAATTGGGATTAAGGGACTTGCTCAGGGTTACACAGCTAGCAAGTGTCAATGGTTCTAAGGCCAGATTTGAACTCAGGTACTCCTGACTCCAGGGCCGATGTTCCATCTACTGCACCACCTAGCTGCCCCCCAGATTGTTTCTTTAGGCAGTTGGTAATGGGGGACAGGGATGTAGAACGCAATAGAGGGCTGAATGCAAAGATACTTCCATCATCTACATAGAGATGGTAATGATACACAAAAGAGCCCATAAGATAATTAATAGAATAGAAACTCCCTGAGGGCTGGATGGTTTCATTTTCCACCTTTAAAGTATGGTGGAATGAGTTCTGCATTGGAAATGAGGAGATATGGGTCCAAACCACTTACAAAGTAGGAGACCTTGACCAAATTGTCAGAGCTTCCCTAACCTGCAAATTGGCAATAAAATTACTTGGATCATTTATCTCACAGGGTCATAAGGGAGAAAGTGTTCTGTACATCCCAAATCACTCTAACTCTCTCCCTGGAAGATGTATTCTGCATGTAGACTGTTCCTTTTTTCTGTATATACATGTATGTGCACATATGAGTGTGTAAGTGTGTATACACATACTCATATCTCTGGCCTCTCCTGTACTTTAAGCTGAAAGATTTACCTTCTCAATATGTCTTCTCCATCTGTTTATAGTAAACATTAGATGTCATTAAAGTGAGACCTCAGCTTTGGGGTGAGTGAGATAATTTTCCATTACTGATGAATGTATCTGCCTTTCAGGTAAAAGCCACTGCCCCAGCCCCAGCCTTGGAATATTTCAGTTCTGTACACATACTACATTGATGCTGCTCTTCCCAAGGAAGAACCTAGTTGAGTGTTAAATAATAGAATTATGTAATCTGCAGGAAACAATATTATCCAAACACACAGCCTAAATTCAGGAGATTCTGGGAATATGAGACTAAAGTATTTTAGGTCAGACATTGTGATAGAGTGGAGAAGGTTCCAGACTCAGGGTACTCTTAGTGCCTATGCCACTAAATAGCTGTGGAGTCAGGGCCAAATGCCTCCTTGTGAGATGGGATTTGTCTCATTCTTGGTTTTGGCATCCCCAGAACCTGACAGAGCCTGGCACATAAATGCAGGTATACTCCTTTTGCTGTGCTTTGCTTTATTGTGATTCACAGGCAAGGGAGATTTTTTGTTTTGTTTTGTTTTGTTTAACAAATTGAAGGTTTGTGGCCAGCCTGCATCTATCAGAACATTTTTTCCCCCAGCAGCATGTGTTTATATCATGTCTCTGTGTCACATTTTGGTAATTCTTGCAAGATTTCAAAATTTTTCATTATTATTTGTTATGGGGATATGTGGTTAGTCATTTTTCTTGTTACTATTGGAATTATTTTGGGGCACCACAAACCACACATAAAAAATTGTGAACTTAATTGATGAATGTTGTGTGTGTTCTGATTGCTCCTCTGACTCACTGTTCCCCCATTTCTCTCCTTTCTTTGGGTCTCCCTATTCCTCAAGGCACAGCAATACTGAAATTAGTCCAAATAAGAACCCTATGATTGCTTTTTTTGTTGTTGTTTGGTTTGTTTTGGGTTTTTTGTGGGGCAATGACGGTTAAGTGACTTGTCCAGGGTCACAAAGCCAGTAAGTGTCAAGTGTCTGAGGTTGAATTTGAACTCAGGTCCTCCTGAATCCAGGGCTGATACTTTTATCTACTGCGCCACCTAGCTGTCCCTTTATGATTGCTTCTAAGTGTTTAAGTGAGTAGAAGAATCAATCCATTCAACCAACTTCATTGTTGTCTTATTTTAAGAAATTGCTACAGGGGCAGCTAGCTGGCACGGTGGATAGAGGACCGGCCCTGAAGTCAGGAGGACTTGAGTTCAAATCCAGCCTCAGACACTTAACACTTACTGGCTGTGTGACCCTGGGCAAGTCACTTACCCTGATTGCCTCACCAAAAAAAAAAATTGCTACAGCCACCCCAATTGTCAGCAACCACCACCATAATCAATCAGCAACCATCAATATCAAGGCATGACCCTCCACTGGCAAAAAGATTATGACTGGCTGAAGGATCAGATGATGGTTAGCAATTTTTTTTAGCAATAATGTATTTTAATTAAGCTAGATACATTTTTTTAGGCATAATACAATTGTACAGTCAACAGACCACAGTTTAGAATAAACCTGACTTTTATATGTACTGTGTTAAGGGTTAAAATTCTAGGAAAACTGTCTAAAATATCTAATGAGTGGTCGCCAATAAATTATAAGCTTTAGCAAGAGTTAGACTTTTAAGCATTTATTAAGGAGAATAAGAATTTGGTAAAGAGAGAGAGAAAGGCCTAGATCTCTATCTATTAAAGGAAGAGCACATTTCTAGCTCCCTTCTCCGCCAGCGTCCTCAGGAAAAAAAGAGCCAGACTGAGCGCCAGTCTCTTCCTTCCTCCTCCCACTAGTCTGCGTCACTTCCTGATGCCTGGTCTTGCCCTCAAAGACCTTCGCTTCATGGGCAGAACTCTTCTACAGTAAGTATCCAGCAGGTGGCGTTATTCCAATCGTTACAACTGGAAAGCCAAAACATTCAGGTAACTCTCTCTCTCTTTTTTTTTTTTTTTTGCATGGCAATGAGGGTTAAGTGACTTGCCTAGGGTCACACAGCTAGTCAGTGTCAAGTGTCTGAGGCTGGATTTGAAATCAGGTCCTCCTAAATCCAGGGTTGGTGCTTTATCCACTGAACCACCTAGCTGCCCCCAGGTAACTGTCTTTATTGTGATATTTGTTTTATTGTGGTGGTTTGGAACTGAAGCCACAATATTTCCAAGGTATACATTTAAATATCATAAATGCTTAACAAATACTTGTTGATTGATTGAAATCACTAACTCTCTTAAGTCAGGCTGAATTTGTAAAATAAGGAAGTTAAATTATATGATCTCTCAGGAATCTCCCATCTCTAACTTCTTCTGTTCTAAGGCCCTGATTCTAAATGTGGATTCTAATCTGTTCCCCCAGTTTGGGGGAAATTGACTAAAAATCACTGATAAAACAAGTTTAGGTTTTTTAAGGGTTTATTGGAAAATAGAAAGAAAAAGATTGAGAACAGAATTCTAACAGCCTGGCATTCCTATCTTTCCTCAAATTTCCTGTGAAGTCCTCTGCCGCCACCACCATCAAGTCAGGAAAACAAAAGGGCCAGCGCTCTCTGCGCAGGCTCCCTTTCCTCCTTTCTGTCTCCTCCCAGACCATAGGAGGCTCCTCAAGTTGATTGGCTAGTAGCCTTGATAGACAGCACCCATGAGCAAACGTCATTTCCTGATGCCAAGGAAAAGCCACAATGCCTCTGAGGCATTTTCCTCATGGTGGAGCTTTCCCACAGCAAGTCTCTAGTAGGTGGCATCATTCCAATCATTATAGCCCCTTCCAGCTCTTACATTCCCTGATCTAAGGTCCTTCCCAGCTTTAACATATCATTGTTTTATGTGAAAGGAGATGCCAGTGTTCACTGGAGATCTTGCCTCAGTCCCAACCAACTCCAGAACTCAAGTGAGGTGGAACACTGAATTAACTAGACTTTTGATTGGTTTCAAGAGAAAAGGCATGCTGATAGCTCTATTGACCACTGGTCTCTGCATCAGGTCTCTGCTATTCTCTGAAGGGAATGAACCCTTGTAGAAATGTGAGCATCAGCAAATGGCAGAGGTATTGGGAGAGAAGCCAAACAACGAATGAGTTAAGAAATATCAGCCCGAAGTGTGTGCACAGCAAATTAAACATACTAACAAAAACTGTAGGGCCACATTTTGGAGATCCATTCCACAGTTGGGATAACCATAGGTAAGAAGTATAGAACCCCAAAATATTAGAGTTAGAAAGGACTTAAGAACACACTATGTTAGAGTTGGAGGGACCTTTGAACACATAAAATAGAGAGTTGGGGATAAAAGGAACCTCAGAACACAAAATGTTCCGATCTGGGAGGATCCTTCAAATGGAATGTCAGAGTTAGAAGGAACTTTGGAATACAGAATGTCAATGTTGGGAGGGACCATAGGATTCAGAATTTTGGAGCTGATAGGGTTCTTAGAAAACTGAACATAGAATTACAGAGCCAGGAAAGTTCTGAGAATATAGAACATAAAATGTTAGAATTGGAAGAGACCTCATTGATCACCGAATACAACTCCTTCATTTTACAAATGAAGAAACTTAGTTCCAAAGATTCATTGACTCACTCAAGTTAAAAAAATTCGGCATGTGTCCAAGCCAGGCTTTGAACTTTTAATGGACTAAGTTCAATGCATTTTCACCTCTCCAATGCTGTCTCTGCTGAGAAGGAATAAGTATACACATGAATGAAGACTTGCTATAAAGTGCATTTTAATCCTAGAGATTAGACTGGAACAACTGTGAGTCAGAACACCTGAGATACATTCTTACCTTTGACATCCGTTCATTTCTCTGGGTCTCAGCTTTCTTCAACTATAGAATAGGGATATACAGTCTGAAATATTAAGCTGCCCCTGAGCACTGTTGTATTTAATGGGATTCTGTATGTAAAGGTCACTGCAAAACATACCAACTAAGTTGAATAGATCATCACAGAGTAGAGGCACGAAGGGCCTGAATCCCATGAAATATTTTAAAAGGGGAGGGGGTCAGGGAAAGGATGTATATGAAAGTGGCATTTCTCTATCATTTTCACTTCCTCTTCAGGGTCTGAGGGAATGAATCACAGGGTGGTTTATTAGAATTGGAAGGGTCAGAGAGTCCAACCCCTTCATCTTACATGTGAGGAAACTGAGGCTCCATGAGATATCATAGCTATGATCTTTGACTTAGAGCTGAAAGGGACCATAAAGGGCATGGCTTACAACCCCATTTTTTTGAGATTTTGTATTCTATCTCAACTGAGCCAGAAGTACAGAGCCTAATGATGGTTGGTAGCTGATTGCTACTGTTTTCTTAATTGGGACCTTCTCATCCCTCCCATAAAGCTTGACAGCCTTTAGGCCTGGGGGTTTACCAAATCAGTGCTTGACTTAGTGCAGACAGCTGATCAGTTTTAGGTCCAGTCTAGCTCAGAATTCCTCAACTCAAGCTATCCTCAATCCTCATTTCACATAAAGGGAAACCGAGTGCTACAAAGGTGAAGTGACTTGAGAAAAGTCACACTTCGTTAAGTGAAAGACTGAGGATGCAAAACTAGGTCCTCCAACTCTGATGTTCTGCCACAATATCTTCTGCAGACAGGATGGGCAAAAAGAGTGTCTGGGTGCAAAGGAGATTTGGATATCAAGAGAGTTAAGGAATCATGGCTTATTTCACAGGGGACAAGGGTTTGGTAAAGAGATTCTCAGAAAGTGATAGTTCAGTGGGCAGGTAAGGAAATTGAAAGATGATTTTTGCAGGTGACCTGACCAGTAGAAGGCTGGAAGATACAGAATACTACTGCAAAAAGAAGCATGCCACCCCTATGGGGTTCTTGCCCTGAAAAAAGACTGGAGCACGCAGTGCTAGTTACAGGCTTTGTAAATGTTTGAAAAGATGGCACAGATAATATCTCAGCCTGATAGTATTATTCTGCTGTTTATCTGGACCTCAACTCCCTGAGAGAGAGCCACTGAAGGATGCACAAACTTGCAAAGCTGCCATTAATTTAATTTTAATGGAGAGGCTGCAATGAGGAAAGCTGAGCAGCAACTCTCCCTCCTTCTTCTTGCCTCATCTTCTCTCCCTTGTCTCAACATTTAGGGCTGAGGCTTTATCAGGGATGGGATCTTATCTGAATTAGTACAAGGAGAGGTAAGATCGCTGAAGCACTTTGAGAGTTTTTAAGGGGATGTAAATTGTGGTCCTGAAGACCACAATTCCCCATGGGTTCATTTTCTTGGATTTGGAGTTTATGCAATTGCGAATCCAAAACACGCTGACCATGCACATTGGAGAAAAGATGGTCCATCCTGCAATGGAATATAGGTGGGTGACGTCCAGGAGAGGGAAAAAGGAAGAAAAAACCTTTCCTCTACTTGGCCTTTCAAGCATGAGGAGTAAGAGGCCATCCCCAAGTGAATGAGGGATAGAACACAAGCAGGAAAATTCAGGAGTTCTCCCTCAGCCCACTGCCTTTCCTGATGTCATGGGTTGCAGAGCACCCCAGAAATTCTCTGGGGCACACCAAGGAATCTTCTCCTTGAGAAACTAAACCAGAGGACAGATAAGCTGAACCTAGAGAGATAAGCTGAACCAAATCGGACTGAGCTAGCTTGGGATCCCTACTGTTCATTCTGGTCTCCCTTACCCTGGGGAGATAAGTTTGGGTGTGGCTTCGGCCTTTGTGTTCTGAAGAGGGATCGGTAGCCACCCCTCACCCAATTCCCCCAGCTACCACCAGTGGGGGATGGTCCTCTCTCACTAAAGGAACTTTTCATGGGCAGATGGTCCACCCCCATCAGTCCTCTATAAAAGTACCTTCCAGTCTCCTGTTCAAGGAGATTTGGTACTTCTGAGCCATGTGCTTTATGCCAAATCTCCCCATGAAAAGTCCAAGGATTTCTTTCATGGTTTCCCTCCCCCCACCCTTCCCTTCCCTTGCTCCTAAATAAACTGTCACCGTATTCTAACTACGTTTTGTGTGCAAGAGGGTGTAATTCTTTAAAGAGGAATTCCTAAGAACCCCAACTCCTACCCCAACCCGTACCCCATTTTCCCACCATATCACTGAGTGCTAACTTTCTATTTACTTTATAAAAAACAAAATCTCATGAAGGGAATTTCATTACCCCCACCCCACCCCCACCCCCCACGATCACCACAGCACTTGAGCCATTGCTGCTGTTTGACTATGAAATATTTCATCCCAGGGAGAAGGGCCAAATGTGCTTTCTGCAAGTCCAAGATATCTTCCTTCTATCATGCCCAGAAGAGGGGAGGGGAGGGAGAGGGGAAGGGGAAAGGAAAGAGGAAAATGGAAGGGGAAGAGGAAAAGGGAAGGGAAGGGAAGGGTTGGGTTGAGGTGCCAACCCAGTTATTAATTACCTGTGGTTATTCCTACTCACATGAGATGATGTTTATAAAGTGCTTTGTAAGCCTCCAAATGCTGTCTAAATGGAAGCTACTATGAATATTCTTTAGCTTGCTTAGTTTCAACTTCTTCATTTATAATATTGAGATGGTATTTCTGGCACTCTGGGTCTCAAGGTGACATTAACAAATGAATGAGATAATGGATACAAAGTACTTTGGAACCCATAAATGGCTTTATAAATGCCAATTATTATACAATTCAACCCAGTGAGCATTCATTAAGCATCTACTGTGTTCTTAAATCCTCTTTGACCTTCATTCCTGATTCTCAGGATTTTTTCCACCAAGCCTCTCCTCTATCTCTTTTCAGCATCCTTTTCTGTACTGTCTTCCTTCATTACAATATAATCTCCTTGAGGGCAGAGACTTCTTTCTTCTTGTATTTATATTCCTTGCACTTAGCATAGTACCTAGAACACAGTAAGCATTTAATAAATGCTTGCTGACCTGACTTTTCAGGTATGTTACTGGGCAATGGGAAGAAAACTACCTTGGTAAGATGGTCTCTGCTCTCCAGGACCTTACATTCTCCTGGGGCTATATAATATGTCCACAGATGAGTAAATGCAAATTAATTATTAAATAAATACAAAGAAAATTTTGATGGAAACACCAACATCTGGAGGAATCAGGTCATGGCACTTGAGCTGAGTCTGGACAGGAGCTAAGGGTTCCAAGAGGCAGAGGGAGGGAGTGAAAGGATTCCAGGAATGGGAGACAGTCTGTGCTGAGGTATGGGAACAGGAGATGGAATGTTACATATGAGAAACAGCAAATGGCCAGTGTGGCTAAGCATGGGAGTGGGAGCGTAATGTGTCATCTGTCTGGAAAGATAGGACTGATTGTGGAGGATGGTGTCAGGTCCTAGAGAAGATGATAGCTCTTGAGAACAAAGAAAACAATGAGGTACATGGAGAAGAAACAAGGGAAAAACATTACTGTAACTGTCTTCACCATATGGGTCACAGGATTGCAATGGTGAAGGTCCTCAGTGTGTCCTGAAGAGGTATCCTCTACCTGGGCTTCCCAATATTTACTAGAAGAGCTCCACCAAGGAGGATCTCATCACCTTTCAAGGCAGCCCACTTAGTTTATAAACACTTCTGATTGTTAACAAGCTTCTTTTGACATCTCTGAAATAAGCTGTTTCTCCTAGATCCATCTCCTTGGGCCAACAAAAGAGAAGGGGCATCACCCTCTTTTATTTAAAAGTTCTTCAAATACACAAAACCATAGACTTAGAGTTAGAAGGAACCTTAGAAGACCATCAAGTCCAACCACCTCATTATACAATTGAGAAAACTGAGGCTAGAAAGGTCAGATGTCTTCCCCACTGTCACACAACTAGTGGGTACCTGAGGCAAGATTAGAACTCAGATCTTCCTGACTCCAAACACAATGTTCTATCCACTATGCCACATAGTTGCCACTTGAAGACATCTATCAAGCACTGCCCCTTGCCACTCCCATTAGTCTTCTCTTTTCTAGGCTAAAACCCCCACTTCCTTCAACTGATTCTCAAATGGCATGAACTCCAGGCTCTTCACCATCTTGGATATTTCCCATGTACAGTGACAAGGCCAGACATCTCTATGTGTGTCTGTCTGTCTGTCTGTCTGTCTCTCTTTTGTTCTGCATAAATTCTACTGGAAGACTCGGCACAAGGAAGGCAAAAAACAGGGAGCCTGAGAGACAGGAGGAGCTGAGTGGAGGGAGGAGGGGAGGACCAACAGCTGTAGTGCCAGAGGCATCTGGCCTAGGAAAGTGACAGCAGACCAACAAATACACCTACCAGTGTAAATCATTAGCGACAACATATGGTGAGCTTTTGTTTCTGTTTTTGTCCTGCCACATGATTGTTTTTTTTCGTCATGATAACTACATTAAAATACAGCCAGTCTTTCTACATGTCACCATTCACTCGGGATTTGGGATATCTGCTTTGTGGGTTCAAAGAAGCTGGGTCCAGCTGTTGTCCCAGAGAGCCTCAGATCTGGAAAGGACCCCAGCGAGTTCCATGGTCCAATGGTAAGAGTCCTGGACTTGGACATAAAAGACCCAGTTGGAATTTTGGCTTTGCTGCTTCCTGTCTTTGTGATCTCAGGAAAGGGATATGGTCTCTCAAATCCTCAGTTTCCTCACCTGAAAAATGGGGGGAATTATACTAGATTAGGGGACTTTTAAGCTTTTTTGCTTCATGGGCCCCTTTGTTAGCCAGTGAGTTAAAGCTTACAGATCCCTACTTAGAATTATGTTGGTTTTTTAAAAATGTTTTATCTAATAATAAACTTTTTTTTTCAGGGCAATGAGTGTTAAGTGAGTTGCCCAGGGTCACACAGCGAATAAGTGTCAAGTATTTTAGGCTGGATTTGAACTCAGGTCTTCCTGAATTGAGGTCCAGTGCTTTATCCACTCTGCCACCTAGCTGTCCCAATAAACATTTTTATTTATAGTTTTGAGTTCCAAATTTTATTCCTTCTTCCTTTTCTCCTCTCCCACCTCCATGAGGCAGTAAGCAATCAGATGTGGGTTATATATATGCAATTATGTAAAATATTTTAATAATTTAAGGAAATATTAAATTTCAGATAAAAGTTAGTGAAAATAAAGATGTATTTTTCCCATCCAAGTTCATGGAGTCCCTGAAAGGTATCCCCAGAAACCCTAACAGTCTATGAACTTCAGGTTAAGTCCAACCAGAGTTTATTCTGATTTCGGAGTCTCCTCCCAGCTCTAACATTCTGTTCTTTGTCCTAGCATTCCAGTGTTGTTATCAGTCAATAAGTATCTTGTATATGCCTACTGAGCAGGCTGTGTGCTCAGTACTGGGGATATAGAAAGAAGCAAAGAAACATCTCTGCCCTTAAAGAACTCAAAATCTAGTGGTGAGACAAAATGCAAACAAATATGTACAAACACACTATAGACAGGATAGAAAGGAAACAACAGAGAGGCTAGTCACCAAATCTCAGAGCTGCTGGCATCTTGCCCAATCTGTCCTAGAATTATGATTCCTTCTATACTGTCTCTGATAAAAATCTCATCCTACCTTTGTCTGACTATCTCTATTGAAGAAGTCGCTACCACCTCTTTAGAGAGGCCATTCCACTTGGGACAACTAACCAACTGTTTAGAAGGTTTTCCTTAGGTAACTGATTTTACTTCCCTTTCCCTCCCAGTTTCCACATCTTTGAAATGAAGGGTTTAGGTAAAAGGGCTTTTGAGGTCCCACGAAACTGACATTCATGATGCTATTGATCCTGACATCAAACAGAAGGTCTGCCCAAAGGCTACTGTCTCCCAATTCTCCCAGTCCTGGCCATGGGAACTAAGTAGAATCTGGAAAGACCATCTGCTACATGATGACCTTCCAAAGTTAGCTCTTAGGTCACACTTTATGTTTATAAAATTTCCTAAAGAGGAAATAAGTCCATTAAAGTTCAGTCACTAACCTAAGTGCAGCTAGGTGGCACAGTAGATAAATTGCTAGACCTAGAGTAAGGAAGACTCAATCTTCCTGAGTTCAAATCTGGCCTCAGACACTTAGTAGCTGCGTGACCCTGGGCAAGTCACTTCACTCTGCCTTAGTTTCCTTATCTCTAAAATGGGCCGGAGAAGGAAATGCCAAAACCACTACTCTATCTTTGCCAAGAAAACTCCAAATGGAGTCATGAAGAATTGGACACAACTGAAAAAGGACTGAACACCCAAACACTTACCAAAGGTCCCAAAGTAAGTTCCAAGGGGTCTCAGAACTTGAATTCAGGTCCTCCAGTTCCAATTCTAGCATTCCTTCTGCTATGCTACACTGCCCTCCTTCCCTGGGCCTGCTGGGCTAGACCAGAAATGATCAGGGAGTCACTTCATTCTTGCTGCAGAAAGAGAGTTTCTTATCGGTGGAAATGGCAAGGGGAAAAACCTTGCTTGTCTCTTCCAATGCAGAAATCTGTAAGGTTCCTTCACCCAAAGAGGGCATCTGGTTCAGGTAAGTGTGGAGAATCAACCAGCCCTGCCAAGAATGTTGGGAAAACAACCTCGACCTCAGAAAACAGTTGTTTTGGGAAAAGTCTCTGAGCCTGAGGCATTCTCCCAGCTTTTTGGTTTGGGAAGCTGCAGAACAGTTGTTTGCCTTATTTACTCTAGCCTGGAAGCTACATCTTCACTCTCATCCCCACTGTACAGATGGAGGAAACAGGAGGCCCAAAGAGGGTCATGGGACTGACTCGTCCCTGAAGACACTGCCTCAGTCTACATGCAAATGCAATGAAAACTGTGCTAAATAATGTTCATTTAGCTCATCTCTTTCCCTTTTCAATAGAAAGTGATTTCTGTACAATAAAACTGGGGAGGCAGGGCAGGTAGGTGAGTAATTGCTGCATCCACACTCCAAGGATTTGAACATAGATGAGGGTTCAGGTAGCCCTGCCCCGAAACAGTTCTGCCCACCTGGCATCTAGGACTTCATTGAAGTGAGGAAACTTTCTCCCACCCATGCACACCTTAACAACTGACCTTTACCTATCCACTCACCACTTAGCCAGGCTGGCTCTCAGACGAAAGCCCTCTTTAAAACTTGGTTGGCTCAGCCATGTCCTCTTTCTCTGGGCACAGTCAAGGTCACTGCCATAATATCTTGATTTACCTGAGTAAATATATGTGGTGGAGCTAATTATTGTCATCTGCATTTCGAAAGTGAAAAAAACTGAGAGAAGGAAAAGTGATTTGTCCAAGGTCTCACAGCCAAGAAGTGGCAGATGTCAGAGCACACTGGTGTGCCTTGTCTTCCACCACAGTGCCTGTCCTGAACTAAATGATGTGCTTGCATTCAGATTACTGATCTGCAGCGGAAAGGGACTTTATCAGGCATCCAGTTTTGCAAATGAACAAACTGAGGCAGTAATGGAAAGCAACTTATCCAAAGTCACACAGAGTCAGGATTTGAACTAAATTCCTTTGTTTCCAAACCTGGTGGTTCCCACCCCTCCTCCCCCCATTGTAATAGGCTTCAGGGTTAGAGATAGAATATAGGATATATTGGATATATCGGATATTTGTATATAGGATATGATATATTACACACAGGAGAGAAGGAGAGGAGAGGAGAGGGGAGGGAAGAATGAGGGAAACAGAGAAAGGGAGGAGAGAAAGAAAAAAGAGAAAAGAAGGAAGAAAAAGGGAGAGGAAAGGAAGGAAGGAAGGAAGAGAGAGAGAGAGAGAGAGAGAGAGAGAGAGAGAGAGAGAGAGAGAGAGAAAGAAAGAAAGAAAGAAAGAAAGAAAGAAAGAAAGAAAGAAAGAAAGAAAGAAAGAAAGAAAGAAAGAAAGAAAGAAAGAAAGAAAGAAAGAAAGAAAGAAAGAAGGAAAGAAGGAAAATTGTTTACCATCTTCCAGCCATTGTCCTAAGGGCTGGAGATAACAATACCAAAAGAAGAAAAACCCCACCTTCACTGTGCTTCTATTCTAATGAGAGCAGATAGGGTTCTGGTGGCCAGTACAGGACAATGGCCTCTGGTCTCTTCCTGGAGAGGTGGTGTTAATCTGAGCACTGTTCCCAGAGAAAGAGAAGCAAAAGGTGGGAATGGGAGAAATGATTGGAGCTTGTGGTAGTGACAGTACTAGAAGAAGAATTGGAGGGAGGTGCTTTTAATTGACCCCCATCTCCACCCCCTCCTATGTAACTGAGCTTCTCAGAGATGCAACAAGTTCTTTAACCTATGTGAGCCTGTTTTCTCAGCTGGAAAATGGGGATAATAACCCAGGGTCATTGTGTGGTGTACCCAGACAATTACTGAATGTGAGTCGCTAACCTAAATGAGCTCAGGAAATGTCAGCTATTATTATGATAGCCCACCCGCAGAGGAGCAGCTATTGATAGCAAGGGGAACAATAATAATAGCCAACATTTACATAGGCACACACTATAGATCCTGGGCTCAGTGCTCATTTTGCACTAATGTTGTTAATGCCTTATAATCAGCCCCATGGTGACCTTGCTGTAATGCTTCTCATGCCTGGAATACTCTTTCCCCACCTCTGCCTCTTAGAATCTCTTGCTTCCTCCCAAGGTGCAGCTCAGATGCCAGCTCCTACAGGAAACCCTTCCTGCTATGTCAAGTGATGGAGTCCAGTGCCTCCTTCAAATAGCATTTATATAATTTGGTATTTATGCCTCATGTTTCACTAGCAAAAATGAAGTTTTTTGAGAGCAGGGCTTGGCTTTTTGTATGTTTCTATTTACTTTCCTAACATTGATTCTACAGCTACTTGTTCTTGTTGTTATTCAGTCATTCAGTCTGACTCTTCGCGATCCCATTTGGGATTTTCTTAGCAAAGACACTAGAGTGGTTTGCCATTTCCTTCTCCAGCTTATTTTACAGGTGAAGAAACTGAGGTAAACAGGTTGAAATGACTTGCCCATGGTCACACAGCTGGTGTTTGAGGCCAGTTTTGAACTCAGGAAGAGGAATCTTCCTGACTCCCCATACAGTAGTCTATCCACTGCACCACTTAACACTTCTACTTCCATGTGTCTTTATTACTTCGTACCCCCCCCACCATCCAAGTTCCTTAAGTAGAGATTGCCACATTTTTGTGTTTGTATCTGCACTGTGCAACATCAGACCTGTCCTTTAATCAACACTCATTGATCGGCTGACTTTGTAGCCAGAGTCTCCACACCCTCCCAAACTGTTTCAGACACACGGCTGATGCTTAGCAAATGCTGTTGGATTGAATTGGATTGTTTACATGGAGCCTGCAAGGAAAGGTTCTAGAGGGGGAAAAGGGTCCCCAGACCCTGCCTTTCTTTCATCTCAGCCCCTTAGCTTTGAAGTCATTGGATCCATTCCCATTATTCCACTGTCCACTTCTTTTTAGAAGCCTCCTGAATGGCTATCCCATGGGCTGGTTTCTTTCTTCAGCTCCATTCCTTCCTATGCAACTGCTACCTGGACATCTTTACCTGGAGGACTACTTTAAGCTCGCCACATCCCAAACTGAATAAATCACCTTCCCTGAAGATCCTGCTATCCTCCCCCTACTTCCACATTTCCACTGAGGGCACCACAATCCTCAAAGTTACCCAAGCCGGCAACTCCCCAATCACCTTTGATTCTCTCCACTCGCTCACCCCCATCCACATCCAATTAGTTACCAAGTACTGTCAATTCTCCTCCTTCCACTCCCCGACACATCTTTCAGTTCTCTATACTCTCACTGCCCCCATGGTCCTCAACTGGACTATTGGAATAGCCACCTAAGTGGCCTTCCTAGTTCCAATTTGTCTCCTCTCATATTGATTCTTCAAATATCTGTCAGAAACCATCACCCTAGTGTACAAGTCTGATGGTGTTCCTTGACCTATTTAAAAAAAAAACCTTCAGTGGCTCCCCATTACTTACAGGATAAAAGACCAAGGCCTCAGGATGTCATATAAAGCAATCCAGTCTGATCCCAAACTCCCCTTCCAGCACTATCCCATGCTGTTCAGAATCACAGAACTTGAGAGTAAAAGGGACTCAGGAGTAATTTGCTTCACTCAAAACATGAATAAGAGTCCAGTCTACAGCATCACTGCTAAGTGGTCATCTGACCTCTGTTTAAAGACCTCTGGTGAAGGTGGAACACATTATCTGCTGGGGCAGCCCATTCCATTTTTAATAGTCCTGATTATTAGGGAAAATGTTCTTGTATTAAATTTATATTAACCTCTTTTCAATTTCCACCTACTGTTCCTGGTACTGCCCTCTGGGGCCAAGCAGAGCCAGAGTGATCCCCCTTCCATGAGAAAGCTGTCATGTGCCCCCTCACTCTTCCCTTTGCTAGGGCAAACACCCCCTTTTCTCCAACTGATACTCGTCTACTCTAAACTTAATGCCCTTTCCCAGGCTGAATATCCTTCTCTGGACTCTATTCCATTGAAAAAAATTGCCCTTTTAATACTAGTTCCCCAAAGTGAACGCAGTATTGTCTCTTAGGCATAGCTAGGGGGTTCTACAGTGCACATAGCATCAGGTCTGGAGTCAAGAGGACCTGGAACAGCTAGGTTGTGCTGTTGATGGAGCTCCACACCTGGAGTCAGGAAGACCTGAGTTCAAATTGCCTCAGAAACTTACTAGCTGTGTGACCCTGGGCAAGTCACTTATCCCCATTGACCTCACTTTCCTTATCTGTAAAATGAACTGGTGAAGGAAATGACCAATCACTACAGCCAAGAAAAGCCCAAAAGGGGTCACAGATAGACAGACATGAAGGAAAATGATTGAACAGCAATAACCACAAATTGTCTCTCTAGCATCCTATGTTACAGCCAAATAGCACTATGAGCTCTTCCTTGTTCTCATCCTATATATCCATTCCAGGAGCCATTGGCCCTCCTCTCTCCCTCTCCCTCTGTACCTGGAATGCATTGACTTCCCATCTTTTTCTGTCAAATGTCTGTTCCTTTTCCAAAAGCCAGCTCAGCTACCATCACATTCTCTATAAAGAATCTCCTGGACAGTTCGACTAAAGACCTTAAATGACTTACGGATCCTTGGGCAAACTGAAGGCCTGGCTCAAAATCATAAAACTCATAAACTTTAGTGCCCAAATTTGAGCTCGTATCATGGCATGTAAGACTCCCAAATGTCTCTGTTGTACCTCCCTGTCTCCTCTGATTGCTTCCTTCTTAAGTTTTCATAACGTACTGTGTATGTGTCCTATGTCTTCCTACCCATTGCCATGCATATTCCTGTTTTCTGTCCCTCACCATAATCTATGCTCCTTGATGCCAGTGGTCATTCTTTCTTATTTAGGCATTCTTATTGCCAGGAATGTGCAACTGAGCTTTAAAAATCTCTTTTTCTTCTATCACACCAAGGCTGAAGATAAGAGATGTTGTTAAACCCATTTTATAGATAAGGAAAACTGAGACTCAGAGAGGTTAAATTATTTGCCTACAATTTTATGGGTGATAAATACCAGAAGAAGCTAAAAAATCCAGGTCTCTTCTAAGTCCAAATCCGGAATGAGTCCCACTACCCCATCTTCAGTAATAGTTCAATAAAAGTTATTACATTTGGAGAGCAATTAGGAACCATGCCCCAAAAGCTATAGAACTGTGCATACCCTTTAACCCAGCAATACCACTACTAGGTCTATATCCCAAATGGATCACAAAAAGTGGAAAATGACCTACATGTATAAAAATATTTATAGCTGCTCTTTTTGCGGTGGCATGGCTAAATGTGGGGAATGGCTAAATAAGTTGTGGCATATGAACGCAATGGAATACTATTGTTCTTTATGAAATAATGTGAAAGCAGATTTCAGAGAAAACTGGAAAGATTTGCATGAATTGATGCTGAGTGAAAAGAGCAGAACCAAGAGAACATTGTGCACAGTATCAAGAACATAGTGTGATGATCGACTGTGCCAGACTTAGCTCTTCTCAGCAATACAATGATCCAAGATATTGCCAAAGGACTCATGATGGGAAATGTTCTCCACATTCAGAAAAAGAACTATGGAATCTGAATGTAGATTGAAGCAGACTATTTTCACTTTTGTTGTTGTTTGTTGTTTCTTTTTTCTTGTGTTTTCCCCCTTTTTTCTGATTCTTTTCTCACAACATGACTAATGTGGAAATATGTTAAACATGATTGCAATGTGTAACCTATATCAGACTGCTTGCTGTCTTGGTGAGGGGGGGTGGAAAGGGAGGTTGGGAGAAAAATTTGGAACTCAAAATCTTATAAAAATGAACGTTGAAAACTATCTTTACATGTAACTGTAAAAAATACTATTAAAATGGAAAAAAAAAGTTACTACAACTGAATTTAACCCAGTGAAGAGACTTTTTGAAAAATCTCCTCTCTTCAAACCTAGATCAGGTAGATTTTTTATGTGGCAATGGAGTGTTTGACCCAAGTAAAATCAAGAAAGCTACTATTTTTAAAGCATCTATTTTATGCCTAGCACTGCGCTACACTCTGTAGATACAAAGAAAGACCAAAACCCCAAATCATGTGAAAAAGAAACAAACAAAAATCTTAGGACGTGCTGTGGAAGAATTCACATTCAAATGGAGATGACACATAAATAACTATTTACAGAGCAGAGATCAACAGGATAAATTGGAGATAATTTCAGAAAGAAGGTACCAAGCCAAGGTGTTCTGGGAAAGGCTTCTTAGCTAAGGTGGAAGTCTGTTGTTCATCCTTTGTTTTTTAAAGAGAACAAGTAACACCATGGAGTGATGTCTTGACTTGCTCATGAAATGGACTGAAGTGAGACAAATTGTACAATGTTACCAGCCTCACTCTCTCTCACATAGTCATCAAAGTCCAGTGGCAAGACAAAAGTCAGGATTACTGACAATGGCCTGGAATGTAGTGGAAGACCTTGACATCTTTGATGTCTGACCAAGCTCTAGGAGCTTCATAGTGCTTGCTTCAGTCGCCTTCATGGCTGTTGGAACAAATTGTTCTCATCCACCCATTTAATTGGCAAAGTCTTTGCATGCTTGGGGTAGACAAGCCCTAAATCTCTGATGGGTTTCAGGCCCATTATTTTCCCTCAACCTGGGTTAGCCCAGTAAACCATCTTAGTAAGTGGGATTCTAGCTAAGACTTGAAGGAAGCCAGAGAAACTTCTTTCCAGGAAGATCCGATGAGAAAGGAGAGCTTTTCAGGCATAGAGGACAGCCAGAAAAATACTAAGTCTTGTGAGGAAAAGAGAGCAAGGGCTGCTTAATCCCTGTTTTATTCTTTCTATCCTCAGAACATAGTAGGGTGCCTCACCCATAGTAGTCACTTAATAAATGCTTGTTGATTGATTAAATTACCTTTCCCCATCCCAGTCACACAAGGGAAAGAGATAATGGTGGCCAGTGACTTCACACTCACCATCCTCCAGATGACCCAGATGAGTTTGGATGCCTTTGGATGTCAAATATAGGATTTGAAGCTTAATTCTCTGTCTAAATTTCACATTATACCACAGGAGAAGCCCCTTGCTACCTCCTTGGATGGCTCATTCTCCTTCTGGACTTCCATCTTTGTTAGGAAGATTCTTTTACCTAAGATTAAATATTGCCTCTTTGCAAATTGCTCCTGATTACCTCACCTCCATTCCAATTAACCCCAAAGGTTTAGACTGGTACTCAGCTGTCACCACCACCAGTATATCATAGCAGATTTTCCAGATGGGAATATTATATAATCCAGTCCCTGGGTTCTTTACCATGTACCCAAAGAAAAACATGAGCTTTGTTTCTTGGGCTTATAAAATGAACTTTTCCCTCTCACTTGTTGGATGAGTGAGAATGTCATAATGAGGCAGTTTGATTAATGTTAGAGTCATTTGTCTCCATAATTAATTTATTTGATGATCATTGCTTTCCTTTGTATTCATCATTTATCCTTGTGGCTGTTGGTCATAGAATCATAAGATTCTATTTAGAGCTAGAAGGTATCACAGAAGCTGTTGATTCCATGGGGAAACTGAGGCACTGAAATGTGAAGGAGCTGTTCAGAGTTATAGTTTAGTCTGAAGCAGAATTTGAACCCAAGTCTTTCAGACTCCAAGTCAAGTGACACAACCAGGAGAGGAGGACCTACATTGTCCAGTGTCTGCATTGAATCTTGAAAAACTGGAAAAAAAACACCAGCAAGTGAAACTGAAGAAGTGGGACTATTCCAACTATTCCAACAAATAAAACTGCACACCCCTGAAAGCTAAGGCTATTTTATATACCCTAGCATAGTTTGGGGAATAGAGTCCTAAACACGGAGTCAGGAAAACTTGGATCCAAATCAAACCTTGAGGCTTGCTAGCTCTGTATATCACCAAGTCATTGAAATTCTCTAGGCCTCATTTCCTCATTTATAAAATGGAATGGACCATCACAGAATCATTGAGTTTGGGAGTTGGATATGAACTTAGCTTCCATTGCTCAAGTACAGACATGAAAGAAATTTCTACTATAAAATGCACGGTCATCTATCCTTTGCTTAAAGAACTTTGCTGATGGGAAACCAAACCCATTGAAAGACAGCCCATTGCAATTTGGGCCAACTTGGGGTGTTAGGAAGTGTTCCTTGACATTGAACCTCAGCCTCCTTGTAAGGAATTCTAATCCCATACCTTGCTTCTAGATTGATTTTGTGGAGAGAAGTAGAAAAATCTAATCCTCCTCATGGTAGCTCTTCAAATACTTGAAGAGAATCTTCTCTTCTCCCAGGTGAACATGCTCAGTTCTGTTAACCAATGTCCATATCACATGGATTCAAGACCCTTCTTCAGCCTTAACTGCCCTCCTTTGGACCCTCTGTACCTTATCAATGCCCTTCTTAAATTGTGGTGGCCAAATGAGTACAATACTTCTGATGTGGTCTGATGAAGCCAGACAATGGTGGGACTAATCATGCTTTATTCCTGGAAATGATACCCTTTTTGAAAAGGTGACAGGATCCTTTTTATTATCCCCATCATATTTCTTAACCAAACTAAGCTTGTCTTCCACTTTTCAGAATCACTCCTGTCTAACCATGTTTCACCCATATTATACTTGCAAAGTTGATCTTTTTGTACATAAGTGCAAGATTTTATGTTGATCCCTATTGAATCTTAGGAGATTCAGTGTGGGTGGAGCCAAGATGGTGGAGGAAAGGAAGGGACTTGCCTGAGCTCTCGCCAAAACCCCTCCACAGATCTTCAAATAATGCCATAAGACAATTCCTAGAAGAGCAGAACCCACAAAAAGACAGGGTGAAATCATTTTCTAGCCAAAGACAACTAAGAAGGTCAGCAGGAAAGGTCTGTTGTACTGGGATGAGAGTGGAGCACAGCTCAGCACAAGCCATATCAGCACAGACCCAATCCTAGCACAAGCCCAGTAAACCAGGAGCTGGCCTCGGGAGCCTGTGAATTAGCAGCCACAGAAATTGCTTCTGGAACTCAGCCTACAGAGAGTAAGGGGGTCCAAAAATTGGCCAGAAGGATATTACAGGGATCTCTTTGCTAGCAGTGAGGCAGGTCCCTGTTGTTTTGTCCATACTCAGTCCCAGGCATCAGAGGAACACAAGCACACAAAAGCTTTAAGCCTCTTTGGAGTGGGATTCTGTTCATAGTTCCAGGGCAGAAAAGCAGGCCTTTGGTTGCTTGCAGACTAGAGCACAGGCCAGGAGAGTAGTAAACATACCAAGACGTGTTTAAAAATGTTAACCCAGGGTCAAGCACTGATCTTTGGGGTCCTTGACTGGAGACCTTCTGCCATGTTGACATTAATTAATTAACTACTATGTTTTGAGTCCAGCCATATCATTAGTTTTATGTCCATCTGACTACATTCTCATTGAATCCCTAACTATACTTCTGTCACAAGAATGATATGAGATATTAGTGCATAACAGTATGAGAAATAATACACCACTTTGGTTGCTCAAGTGAAATGATCTGAGTCAAGCTTTTGGCAGACTTTCAAGTACTATATGAATTTAGATGTTACTTGATCACAGGTTTCGATCCTGGAAAGAACCTTAGAAACCACAGAACCCAAGTCCCTCAATTTAGAGATGAAGAAACTGAAGTCTAGAGTGGTTAAGTGCTTTGCCCAAGGAAAAATGTGGACAACAGAAGACAGGAAGAAAGTGGCAGAAACATGATTTAAACTCAGGACTTGGAACTCTTGATTTAACATTCTTGTTATTGTACAAATTCCTCCATTGCAGATTCTGTTTTCTGACACAGGAAATCTTGAAAGCATAGAAAATTCCCTAAGAGGGATCTGTGAGACAATCTGTGCCTCTCATTTTACAAAGGAAGAAACTAAGTCCTGGAGAAGGGAAGTGACCAGTCTGTGTGATGAGTCACAAAGCAAATAAAAGGGGCAACCAGGACCTGAATACAGGACTCTAGAGGTACAGGCCAGGGCTCTTTCCACTTTGTCAAACTGCAGGGTAATGCTGCTTTCTCTCCGTTTCCCATTGCCAGGTTAACATATACAGAGTGATCACAGTGGATGGTGCTGCATTTCATTACTATGTGTTAATTAGCATCACCTCGAACAGCAATTAATAACAATTAGGGTCTTTGTAATAACACAGTCACCATGTGTAGATACTTTAGGAGAATGCTGAACAAATGTGTTTTGAATACCAAAGCTGTACAGGTAAGTGTATTCCTTCCTTCCCCCTCCCTTCCTCCTTCACTTCCTTCTTTCTTTCCTTCCTTCCTTGCTCTTCTTAACTTCCTGTTTTCTTTCCTTCTGCTTTTCCCTTCCCCCATTCCTCTTCCTTCACAATGATGAAATTACAGAGAAACAACTTTCACTTGACTACACACTGAAAAGATAAAATCATAACAATGAGCTGGACAAAAGTGAAGTTGGCTGCCTTGGCACTGGAGGGAAGTGGTTCTCTATCACCAAGGGTTCTTCTGGTTGATCAGCAACAAATGGACTGGATTGCCTCTCAGGTCTGCTTCAACTCTGAGGTTCTATATTTCATAATCCATTAATTTATATTTGTCTTACCCTGTGATGGAATTGGCAAATTGAGCTCCAAAAGAGGGCACTCTCTCCACCAATGAAGACCGGTACCTGCTCTGCTCCTTATAGACGTATTGAGTTTCTTGGGGCATGAAGAGGTTCAACAATTTGCTTGAAGTCACTCAGTCATTATGCGTCAGAGGTGAGACAGGATCTCCAGACTGTGATTCTTGAAATCTGTGGCTCAATGTACCCAAAGGAAGCCATCCACTAAGGCTTGGTGAGCAGGGCTAATCACCCTTTAGAGGGAGCACTTTGTAGCCCCTCAAATTCATATACAGTAAATAGACCAAAATGAGAATTAAATACATTAGGCAAAGAGAAAGAAGCCAGAGACTGTGATTATACTTGGAAGCAGAGAAAATTGTCTTCCTTGTCACCTAGGTGTCTGGGTAAAGGGATTTCCATGTTAGCACTAGTTGTATCTGCTTAATGTGCTTTCATTGTATCCATGCCATTTCCTTCTCCTCCCTTGGGATTCCCAGGTGTGCTGGTTCTCAGGTATGATTTTCTTTCCTAGCTTCCCAAATAGCCAGCTAATTCTAACATTCAATGACATAGGACTAAAGGGTCATGGGATTTAGCAATAGAAGAGACCTCAGAGGTCATCTAGACAAGCCCTTGCATTTCAGAAGGGGAAATAGAGGCCTACATGACTTGCCTGAGTTCACATAGGTAGTAAGCAGATGAGCCTAGATGCAAATTTAGGTCCTCTGACTGTTTGCACTCTGTTGGCTTGTTAGCTTTGATGACATGGGTCCCGTCACCATAAGTGTTTTTTGTTTTGTTTTTAATGAGGTAATTGGGGTTAAGTGACTTGCCCAGGGTCACACAGCTAGTAAGTGTTAAGTGTCTGAGGCTGGATTTGAACTCAGGTACTCCTGACCCCAGGGTCGGTGCTCTATCCACTGCGACACCTAGCTGCCCCACCATAAGTTTTGATATCACCTTAACTGAAGGAAAGCAGTATGATATCGAGCTCTCATCTTAGGGTCAGGAGACTTGTTCAAGATGTCAAACTGCCCTTAAAGACCTTTGGAACTGTGGCTCAAAAAGCCAGGACACCTCCCTCATTGTAAGTCCTTTGCATATTTCTAGAGGAAAATTCTCTTGCAGATTCAAATATTATTATTTTTTTTTTTGTTAAGCAACAGATTGCTTTAGCCTGGTAATGAATTGCCAATCTCCTAAGGTTAAATGCATCTTTCTGTAGCATTCTCTGTCTTTCGTAGCATTTCTTATTTAGCCTGGGAAATTACAGAGATAATGAAAATCTAAATATAATTTAATGCAAATGTATTCAAATAATTATAGTTTGATAAATGGACAGCAAACTCATGCTAACAATACGGATTGAGCTCCCTTGGTGGGGAAAGACATGCTGCCTGAGCTCTGGGGAAGAGGCTTTGGTATTGCTTAATAACGATTTTCTTCCAGAAGCCATGGTATTATCACTGACTGGATGAGGGGAGTGTACCACAGATGGAAGTCTTGCAAACATCAGCCAGAACCCTGGCCATTTTTCAAAAATTGGGCTCAAGTTCCACTTCCTCCAGAAAGTCTTACCTGGTTATAATCCTCATGGTAGAGAGAGGAACGGAGGGATTTCTTTAACCTAGGTCCCAGAGTACATGGGGGCAAAATGGAAAGTCAGCATTTGGAGATGTAGGCACTTGAGAAAGTTATTGGAGTGCCCAGTGTCTGGCTGACTTTATTAGTCAAGTTTGAAACAACATAAGTTTGCAAGGTTGGAGTGGAGTGCTCCAACTGAAAAGACCCTTAAAGCATAGAATGTTAAAGGGACCTCTTAAAGCCTTAACCATTCCTATGAATTCTTCTCTAATCTTCTTTCACCTCCTTGTTGATTTTAGCACTAGGTGGGGAAAGGGAACATTGGGAGAAACTCATCATCAATCATTAACCGTTCATTAAGCCCAACCATGTGTCAGACACATAGCCAATAGGGAGGCCTACCCTGACTGCTGTCAAAAAACTTACAATCTAACAGGACTTGGGGGGGGGGGGAGAAGGGGGGGGAGGGGTGCATTCCCAGGTGAATATCCATGGTGAAAGTCATTGTTTTGGGGTAGATGGGAGAAGCACAGCTAGGTGGTTCAGTGGATAGAATATTGGTCCAGGAGTCAAGAAGATGAGTTCAAATCTGACCTCAGGCACTTCCTAGCTGTGTGAACCTGGCTAAGTCACTTCACCCTGTTTGTCTCAGTTTCCTCATCTGTAAACTGAGCTGGAGAAGGAAAAGGCAAACCTCTCCAGTATACTTGACAATTGGGATCAAGAAGAGTCAGACACAACTGAAATCCACTAAACAACAACAGATGGAAGCAACCTGCTCCCTTACAGCTTTTCCCTCAAGGGACAGACAACCTGTGCCCAATAGGAGATAGAAGGAACAAGGCACTTCTAGTGTCTGAGTGGTGATGGCTTTTATCTGAGGAGACAGCCAAATGAGATATAACAGAGAGTAGTAGCAACCCTGAGAATCAGGAGTTATTATTATCCCATTTTACAATTGTGGAAACTGAGGCAGACATCAGGTAAGTGACTTGCATCTAGTGTAACTCCCTCATTTTAGAGTTGAGAGAATTCAGGCCAGGGAAGGTCAAGAAATTTGGCCAAAGTAACAGGACAATACACTTAGAGCTGGCAACTCCAACTCCTCTAATTTTACATAAGAGGAAATGGAGGCCCAGGAAGTCTAAATGACCTTTCTGGGGTCATAAAGCTAGGAAGTCCCTGGGGCAGGATTTAAACTCCCATCTTGCATCCCCGTGCCCTGTTGCTGCACCCAACTGCCTTGAAATAATGAAAGCAATAGGCTGTGTGATCAGGAGTAACAGAATGAGAAACAGTCAGCCTGCCTGACACAGGCAGACAAAACATGCACCCTTTGCAGGCTACTTAGGTTTCTATTTACTGGTGTCATCTCCACATAACTATGCATTTGAGAGAGCCCCGGAGCTGGAGGGAAGACACCGTTTTATGCCCTGGTTTAAAACCCTGTGGGATATAAATGTGGGCACCAGCCGAAATGAGCCTCCTTGGAGGCTCGTTCTTCCTAATCCCGACAGTGGCTCTCCATCTCTTTCTCTTTCTCATTAGACACCTGGCCAGTGGTGGCTGTGTGTGTGTGTGTGTGTGTGTGTGTGTGTGCGCGCGTGTGTGTGTTTTCCTCAGCCCTCTCCCCTCACTCCACTGAAAGGGCCCGAGTGCTTTCCTAAGGAAATGTAATTGCATATATTTTTCAGGCTTGCATCAGGCAACTCGAGGTCCATTTCATTAGAAGGCTGAGGAGCAGCTATTACAACTGAGCTGAGAGGGTTTGGCCGAGCAGGGGAGATTATTAAAAGGCATTAGAATGCCAGCCTCAGAAAATATATAGGGCCATCCAGATTGCTTACCTTAACCCTCGGTAGCTAGGGAGGTGGCCCCACAATCTCTCAAGGAATGCTTTTCTCTCTCTTATCTCTAGCTATCCCCTGCCATTAAGACATCTAAAAAAAGTTTACCATGTTTTTATAGAGCCATAATTCAACCTCATTTCATTTCAACTCATTTCCATTCCATGACACACACACATTTATCAAGTGACTCCTCTATGCTAGACACTGTGCTAAGTGCTGGAGGTTCAAAGACCGACAATGGTTCCTGCCCTCAAGGATCTTACAGTGAGGGCATAGGGTGGGGATAGAGAAGTGATCATATGAAACTGTTAAATAAGCAAAAAAAAAAAAACCAAAACACCCATGAAGTTCTTCTTGTTGTTTGTCCTTCATTCTCAAAGACGACCATGTCATTGGAAGGTAATGTCATAACTGGCAATGAATAGGATTGAAGTGACGGTGGGTTGTACAAAGTTACCAGCCCCACTTTCTCAGCCAGAGCCATCTGGGTCCAGTGGCCAGATATAGACCAGGACGGCTGGAGATGGCCCTGGATGCAGTGGGAGACCTTGGCCTTTTCAAGCTAAGGTCTTTCCCAGGTATCAATTTGCCTGAGGCAATACCCAAAAAAGCTCGTATGGTAACAGCCTTGGATTTGGGGTTATAGGACCTGTGGTTGAATGCAGAAATTTTCCCTTACTGCCTATTGGAGTTGGATTAGCCAACTAATAACCTCCTTCCTTTTCTAATATTGTTTATTATATTTTTGGTAACTCATTAATAGAAATATATTATTAAAAAGAGGCAAAAGGCAGGGCAGCTAGGTGGCACAGTGGCTAGACCACTGGTTCTGGGATCAGGAGGATCTTAATTTAAATCTGACTGCAGACACTAGCTATGTGACCCCGAGCAAGTCAATTAACTTTGATTGCCTCCAAAAACTACCTACCTACCTACCTACCTACCTAACTAACTAACTAACTAAAAGGCAGCACAGAGTACTGGATAGGGAGACTGCTTCAAAGTCAGGAATACCTGGGTTCAAGTCCTGCTTCTAGAACATGCTGGCTGTATGACCCTGGTCAAGTCACTTCCCCATGCTTCATGCAAATCTCTAGTGCTAAAAATCCCAGAGAAGCTGGTGATCTCTCCTCAAGCCTCCTCCACCTTGCCTTTGAGCTATCTCAGCTTCTTCTTCCCTCTTACATTGCTAAGAAAATTGACAATGTTTAATGTGAACTCATTCTTCTCCTCTTCTCTTCATCTCTTTGATATCACCTCCTACTCTTTCTTCCTTTGTTCCCAATTTTAAACAATAAAATGATTCTTCCCCCTTGCCAAAGTGCACTTCTCTGTAAGTCCCCTTGATCCCATTTCCTCCAGTCCTTTCAGCAAATTGCAACCTCAATTATATTTGCTCTCACTCATTTTTTTTTTTTTTTGGTGAGGCAATTGGAGTTAAGTGAATTGCCCAGGGTCACACAGCTAGTAAGTGTCAAGTGTCTGAGGCCAGATTTGAACTCAGGTCCTCCTGACTCCAGGGCCAGTGCTCTATCCACTGCACCACCCAGCTGCCCCTTCTTAGTCATCTTTGATCTTTTGTTTCCTGCTTTTTTCTCTGACTTCTATACACTTATCTCCTATATTAAAAAAAAAAACCAACAACAACACACAAAACTTCATTTGACCCCATCCATGCTTCAAGCTATTATCTCATAGTTCTCTCTTTCTCAGGCAAATGACTAGTTAAAGACATCTCCTACTCCCTTTTCTCTCAGTCCTCAACCCTCTGGAAGCTGGCTTCTGACCTTATCATTCAACTGAAAGTGTTCTTTCCAAATTACTAATGTTAACTCAAGTAACAAATCATCTGACGGTCTTTCCCTGGTCCCCCAGTCTTCACCTCTCTGCCTCATGTAAGACTTTTTGTAAACACATTTAGGGTTTTCTTAGCAGAGATACCAGAGTGGTTTGCTCTTTCCTTACCCAGCTCATGTGACAAATGAGGAAATTGAGGCAAACAGGGTGAAGTTACTTGCCAAGAGTCATATAGGTAGTGAGTGTCTGAGGCTGGATTTGAACTTATGTCTTCCTTATTTAAGGCTTGGAACTCTATCCACTGCATCACATCACTGTCCTTCAAAAATTTGATCCATTATTAACAGATGTGACATCATTGTTAATAAACTAGTATTTTGCCTGGAAATCTTGCCTCAATTGACTTTTATTGCAATTTTGCCCACCATAACGCACATTATTATGTGTTTGTATATGTGTGTGCATATGTGTTTGTGTGTATATCCAGATACCATTCTTTTCCTGGGCTTCTTTCTAACTCAACATGTCCAAAACAGAGATAAGCATCTTTCCCCTAGAACATGTCTTCTTCCAAACCTCCCTATTTTTGTAAAGGGTATAATCATCCTTCCAGTCTCCCAGCTGTGTAACCTCAGCATCATCCTCAACACTTCACTCCCACTCACTCCACATATCCATTCTCTTGTCCAAACTTTCTATTTCTACTTCTATAGCATTGCTTGCATCTGACCTCTTTTCTCTCCACACACAACCACTATTTTACCTTAGGCCCTCATCATCTTTCATCTAGTTTACTTTAATGGACTCTTAATTGATCACCCTGCCTCAAATATCTCCCCATTCCAGTTTATCTTCCATTTTTCTGCCAAAGATCTTAAGTACAAATCTGACCATGACACTTACCTATTCAATAGCCTTCAATGGTTCCCTATTACCTTTTGGATTAAATAAAAAGTTTCCCCATTTAGGTCCTACACAATCTGCCCCCAACCTATCTTTCCAGCCTCGCTGAATATGATTCCTCCTCTTTCACACTTTCATCTAACCAAATTGGCCTTCTCTGTATTCTTCACACATGACATTACATCACCTTCTCTTTGTGACTTTTTATTGGCTTTTCCAAGTGCCCAGAATGTACTTGCTCCTCACCTTCGCCACAGAGTCCTTCTCTTCCTTTCAAATTCAGCTCAGACACTGCTTGCTACATGAAGCCTGTCCTGATCTCCTCAGATGCTCATGCCCTCCTTCCCTCCCCTCATTGCTTTGTTTATATGTATATATCCTTGCTATACTATATGTCACATAGACTTATGCATATTGCTGTCTCTCCCATTAAATTGTAATCTGCTTACAAATAAGGATTGGTGCATTTGTTGCATTTGTTTGCCCCCATGCTTAGTATAGAGGACACATTGAATTAATAGTTATTGATTGATCAGCATTGGTAGATAGTCACCCCACTGGAAAGTCCCTATGTCAGTGAAATCAAAGATCCAGTTCAAACACTTCTACAAATGAGGGTGGTTTAGTGAGAATACACACACACACACACACACACACACACACACACACACACACACACACACACAGAGCTAGGAAATAGAAGTCCTTATTTCTGTCCTGTCTCTTCCATTAACTTGATATGTGACCTCATTTATGTGTGAATCACTTATGCTTCTTTACTTTCAGTTTCCTCATCTGTAAAATGAGAGGGCTGGATTAGATGGCCCCTGAGGTCCCTTCTAGCTCCAGGTCTAAGATCCCTGCATTGATGCAGACTAGCATCTGCTCTGTTATGTCTTAATGAATTGCTGGGTACAGCCCTCTAAGTTTAAGTGACTTACTCAGGGTCACACAGCTGATTTTTATCCCAGGTTGGAGTTGAATTGAGGTCATCCTCCTGATCCAGAGTGTGGCTCTCTCTTAATATGACACAATGTCTTTCAAAGTAAATAAATGAATAAAGGGGAAAAAATAATTTATTAAGGCTTCCTATGTGCCAGACAATGTGCTATTTCACAATGCTATGTAAGCATCAATTATCATGTTATCTTAGAAGGCTGCTGTTCTTTCTCAGCATCCTCTCAATGATCAGAGAAAGTGTCTGAGTTGATTGTGTGATCCCACTCTGACAAACTTGTAGGAGGACCCAGAGAAGAGTGGCCCAAGATGGGCAGCCCCAGATGGGCTGTGTTCCGCACTGTTGGAGGGCTTTGGTCTAACACGAGAGTGTCAGAGGGCTGCTGGGAGAAGCCATGGAGATAACACATGAGGAGTGTTGGGTAAGTGTGAGCTGCTGTGATTAAGAGAGGAAGACCCTGATTCTTCATGAATAAACATGACTAGGATGCCAAGCTCCCTTGGCTGTCTGCACAGAGATGATTGATCTGACTCATTTCTTTCAATAACAGGCTTTGCTTTGGTTTCTGATGGGCAGAATTTCCTGGGGGTCAGGCTTTCCCAGCCCATGAACATTTTGTGGAGAGAGGTTTGGAAACTCCCCTTTCTTGGATCCTTTGTATTTGAAGTAGTACAGTCCAAATTTGTGCCTGTCCAAGATGACCCCTCAGGGATACTTCCTCATGTGTAGCTCTGTATCACAGACCAATAATGGCCACTAGGCAGCAAAATATAGAGGACTGAGAACCAGCCTGGAAGCCAGGAGGACCCATGCTCATGTCCTGCCTTTGATCATACTAACTCTCTGACTGGGCAAATCCCTTTACCTCTGAGTGCCCCAGATAGCTCCTCAGGAAGGAGCCTCTCTCTGTTGCTCTAGGAATTCTCTCTTAGAGAAGTTCCAAATACTATGCAAACAATAGGGTGTTTACTGAGTGTCTATTATGTGCAATGTAGGTAATATAAGTAGTATTATAATATCTCCATTTTTGTTTTGTTTTGGTGAGGCAATTGGGGTTAAGTGACTTGCCCAGTGTCACACAGCTAGTAAGTGTCAAGGGTCTGAGGTCAAATTTGAACTCAGGTCCTCCTCTATCCAGGGCCGGTGCTCTATCCACTGCACCACCTAGCTGCCCCATAATATCTCCATTTTTACAGATGAGGAAACTGATATTCAAAGAAAGGAAAGTGACTTGTCCAAGGTCAAACAGGAGGAAAATTGAAGAACCGGCATTTAAACAGTTTTCCTAACTCCAAGTTTCAGGCATCATTCAAAATATATAGAACTTTATGGTTTATGATATTGTTTTTCATACGTGTGATACATGTGATCCTCATAGCTGCCCTAGCATGCAAGGATTATTATATAATTGGAAAGATGAAAGAAACCAGAAGACACGGTCATTCAGCCAGCAAGTGTGGAGAGGATTTCAACCCAGGTTCTCTGACCCCAAACCCAGCCCTCTCCCCGTCATATCTTGTTGCTTTGTATAACTCACAGATATATTTATAACATCAATGAATGTGGAATTAAATTTGGAGTCAGAAACCCTGAATTCTCCATCTGCTCCTGATGCTAACTTGGGATCTCCCCAGTCCTTAATCTTTTAGCCCTCAGTTTCCTCATCTGTAAAATGCCAGTGATGTCCTTATACTGTTGGTCTCCAAGGCTGATTATGAAGATGATAAGAGATAAGGAAGGCAGATGGCTTTTTAACCTCCCAAAGAGCTCTGATAATCAGGAGCTTCTAACCTATGGGTTACCTGGAAGAAGGCTTTCCCCCCCTCCCTGGCCTACAGGTTCATCATCTGTGAAATGAAGGGTTTGGACAATTAATGAACATACCTCTACAACGCACCTCCTATGTGCTAGGTTCTTTGCTCAGGATACAAAGTCAAAAATAAAATTTCCTCTACTCTCAAGAGCTTACATTCCCTCTTGGGTAGATGTATATACACACAACACATATAATTATATATATATATATATATATATATATATATATATATATATATATATATATATATATATATATGTGTGTGTGTGTGTGTGTATATATGTATATATATATATACATGCACACACACATATATATAAAGCATATACATATATTCTTTAAAGAATTATATGTGTGTTTGCTAATCATATATACAGCATAGAGTCTTACGATTGTTCTGCTTCTTTAAATTTTCAGTTCCCCCAAACCATTCTGTCTAAATATAAAACAGATCCAAGAACCTGAACCTACTTAGTTCACTTCCATTTGTCCCTCCCCTTTGTACTCCCCTAGTAGCTGGTTGCTCTAATTGAGACCATTACATTTAGAGGAATTTACACTGAGTCAAAGAGGTTTCAATGCTTTGCCTAACCAAGTTAAGTGGGGTGAGGCCCTGGCAGCACCCTGCAGGGGACGAGGGACTCTGTTTCACTGAAACTAATTTGTGAGCCATCGACCATCATTACCTTCAATAGGATACAGGCAAAAATGAGTTCAGAGCTGAGAGAGACTCCATTAAATAAAGGAAATGACTGAGAGCAGGCCCTGTCATTGGAGGCAGCAGGGCTGGGGCAAAACTCTCTCCTGGATGAGGGAAAATGAAAGGAGAACAGGCAGAGGTGCATGGTGGGAGGTCAAGATAGTCACAAAATCCTAGTCCAGAAAGTGACCCCAGCATCTCGTGAGCCCAATATGTTACCTGAACAACAGTCCCAGCTGATGCCATCCAGGCTCACTTCAACACAGTCCATTTGGGGTCGATTCAATTCAGTCAATGTTCATTAAGCATCTACTAAGTGTAAGGAGCCGTGCTGGCACTGGGGCTTCAAAGACAAATGGAAAAACAGTCCCTGCCCTCAGGGAGTTGCTACTCTTCTGGGAGAATACAAAGTGTAAATAAACCACAGAATCTAGCTCTAAGATATCTAACGCTCAGGCCAGTGCCCCTGACACCCAACTCCACTGGACTCCAGCCCCTCTTTGCTTTTTTTAAAAGAACATTTCATGGTGTAGACTTGTTGTTCCATGATTCCCTACGAATGTCTCTTCTGGCCTGAGCTTAGCTGAGAAGAGAATCAGAGAGTTAGAACTGAAAAGGACCTTATAGGCTATCTAGTCCAAACCCTATGTTTTTACAGAGAGGCAAACTGAGGTCAAGGCAGGTAAGTGACTTATCTAGGCTCACACAACCATTAAGAAACATAATTTGAGCCCTGGTCCTCTGACTGCAGAGTCAGCATTCTATCCCCTGGACCATGCTGGCACCTCCAAGCTGAAAAACAGTGAGAAAAGCAAGCATTGGACGGAAAGAAATAAGAGAAAATGAGGAAAACATACTTTCACAAGTCCAGGAAGGGAAGTTGATTCACATATGAAGAGTCTACAGGTCCCCCTCAGAAGGGACACTTCACTCCCCTCTGTAAAGGGAGCAGGAAGAGAGGAAGAATACTGGAGATAGGTGCTTACAGAGAGAAGAAGAAGAAATCAGGGAGGAAAGAGGAAAACTGAGAGGGAACTTCTACTAAACCTAGACCTCTAATATAGGGCTTCTTAAACTCTTCTTGTGTCATGGACTCAAGCTGCAAGCCATTCTGGTGATTCTCAGAACCATGTTTTTAAATGTATACAACAAAATATGAAGGAGTGTGCACTTTAAAGGAGTAGGCAGCTAAGTGGCTCAGTGGATAGAATGCTGGCCCTGGAGTCAGGAAGACTACTCTTCCTGAGTTCAAATTTGGCCTCAAACACTTATTAGCAGTGTGACCTTTGGCAAGTCACTTAACCCTGTTTGCCTCTGTTTCCTCAACTAGAAAGGAGGAAATGGAAAACCACTCCAGGATCTTTGCCAAGACAACCTCACATGAGGTCATAAGGAAGCAGGTATGACTGAAAAATAAAAATAAAAGACTGAATCATAAAGGAAAATGAATGTATATTAAAATACATTTCTCAAAGTACTATTTTTAAGTTTGCATACTGGGGCAGCTAAGTAGCGCAGTGGATAAAGCACCAGCCCTAGATTCAGGAGGTCCTGAGTTCAAATCTAGCCTCAGATACTTGACACTTACTAGCTGTGTGACCCTGGGCAGGTCACTTAATCCCCATTGCCCTCCCCCCCAAAAAAGTCTGCATACCCTAGTTTAAGAAATTCTCCACTATTGGAAATTGAGGGGTTGCCCATCAATTGGGGAATGGCTGAACAGGTTGTGGTTTATGAATGTAATGGAATTCTATTGTGCTGTAAGAAACAATGAGCAGGAGGAGTTCAGAGAAACCTGGAAGGACTTGCATGAATGGATGACGAGTGAGATGAGCAGAACCAGAAGAACATTATACACAGTATCATCAATATTATGTGTTGATCAACAGAGATAGACTAGATTCTTCTTCCCAATACAACAGTACAAGAAAGTTCCAAAGGACTCATGTTGGGAAAGGCACTCCAAGTCCAGAAAAAAAAAAAAACAAACCTGTGGAATAGGGATGCTGATTGAACCATACTATTTCTTTTCTTTTTGGTGCTGTTGTTTTTCTTTTTTGAGGTTTTTCCTTATTGCTCTGATTCTTCTCTTACAACATGAGAAATGCAGAAATATGTTTAATGTTATTATATATATTATACCTACATAGATATAATATATATAACCTATATCAGATTACCTGCTGTCTACGGGAGAGGGGAGGGAGGGCAGTGACGGAGAAAAATTGGAAATTAGAAATCTTATATAAACAAATGTTGAAAACTATCTCTATATGTAACTGGAAAATAATAAAATATTTTTATTTAAAAAAAAAAGAAAATGAACTCTCCACTATTATGAGAAAGTCTGAGCAACCAGACCTTTTGAGCCTCATGCTTCCCCAGTTGTCCATTTCTAAAGAACAAAAAGTTCAAGACTCTAATTTGGGTTTAGCTAACTTTTATCTATTATCCATTCCAACCTTATTCCCTTCCATTTACCCAGATGTCCAAGTTTCAAGACACTATAGGCATGTAAATGAATAAATTGAATAAATAAATAAATAAATTTAATCATGATGAATAGATGAATTCCTGAATGTGATAAGCAATCATTAATAACATTGTGCTGTGCTAAGTTTTGGTGTTACTAAGAGGGTCCTTACCCTCAAGGAAATTACATTTTTTTGTAAAACAGCTTTTATTGATATATATTTTTTTGCATCAGAATACATTTCCCCCTGGATCCCTTCCCTTTCCCTTCCATAGAGCCATCCTTTATGAAAAGTAAGGCTTTTTTTGTCTGTTTGTTTATATTGTAATAGGAAGAAGAAATGGTTCAGAAAAACCAACCAATACACTGAGGAAAAAAATACCGACATTCTATCCATTGTTCAACACCTGTGGTTTCTTCCCCCTATTCAAAAAGCCTCAAATTTAATAGTAGGGGGAAACATATTTATGGGAACTGGTAGCTTGATAATGGAGTGTCTAAGGAAGTACTGAGATGGGAAATTGATCCATAGAACAGTCAATTGACACTCCCTATCTAGGAACAATGGCATTAAATTAGAGTTGCTTAGATCACTAAGCCCAGAGCAGGAGTAGAAAATCAGGGACAAGGTGGATGGTTAGATTACTGTGGGGAGGGGAGAAATGGATAGCATGTGAAGTGGGGTTCTGCTGTTCTAAAGTTGGCTGGATATTGTGAGCTAGTAGGATCTGTGCTCACTCAATCCTCAAGTAATCAACATGTTCTACTACAGGGTTCCTAGACTTAATGGATTAACTCCCTCAGGGAATGATGGCATTCTCTCCCCCCACCCCCACCACTTGTCTGATCCAGAGATGATGTGCCAAATAGGTAGATGAAGAAGAAAAATAAGGGCAATGTTAAGATAGCTGACATGGACAACTGTATGAGATGGGAAGCTTGGTCAGTTCTGGTCTTCAGGGGTCTGCTACATGTCCAAACTCATCTTCCTAAAATGAACCATATGTCTCATTATTCATCATTATCAACAGCTATTAAAGTGCTGAAAATAAGTTATTTTCATTATTATTTTACCTTTGTTTCAGGGGGATATTTTATCTCTCCAAATTCACTTACCAATATCCAACCTTATCTTTTATTTTCCAATATCTACAAATACTAAGATAAACATGAATTATTATGATTCTATTTCATGTGGCTATTTTATTTATCCAAATTCATGTCTTAATATCTAACCTTATCTGCTGTTTTCCTTTATCTACAAATATCAAAATATTGTATAAATTTGAATTATTATTATATTATCTTTTTTTCCTGTAGTTGTTTTATTTTCCCAAATTCATTTCCCCATATTCAAACTTGTCTCCCACTACACACTGTCTAATGCTGTCAAATCATGATACAATACTAATATCAACCATTACCACTATTCTTATTCTTCTTATTATTAAGGCAAATAGTGGTTAGGGAGCTGGCCTTAGAGCTCAAAAGACTTAAGGGTTCAAGTCCTGCCTTTGACACATAGGCAGTGTGACTCTGGAAAAGTCAGTAACTTCTCAGGACCCTAGGAGACTCAGTCTATCAGTTGCAGTTAAAGGGCCAACCTTTCTCGGTCAAGGGAATTCATTTTCAGGACTTGGCTAAACCAATGAAATCACAGGTTCAACACTACTGCCATTAATCTTACTTTGCATCAGTTTCATGGGTCTATTTTATGTAGCAAGTGTGATGGATAACAGATGGTGAGCCTGGTATACATAAAATATTAATAGACCCCCGAGGAAGGACTTCAGCATCTGGGGTAGATTCTTTAAAGTGGATTAAGGGGTGAGAATTGCACAACATGAACATTCATGGAGAATGTTTGATCTGTATGGGAACAACAGCAGATATCAGTGAGATCACAATGTCATCAAAGTATTATCATCTTCATCTTCTATCTACCCAGTCTCATTTCTCAATAGCCAACCTTATATGCTGCTTTGCAATCTCACCTCTTACCTATCTAACCTTACCTCTCATGGCATCTTCATTCTAAACTCCAGGTCTTTGCCCAAACACAGGATCACAGAATCTCTGAGCCCTTCTAGTTCAACCTGTGCCTGGCTAAGAATTCCCTTGATAGGGAACAGCTAGGTGGCACAGTGGATAAAGTACTGGTCCTGGATTCAGGAGGACTTGAGTTCAAATCTGACCTCAGACACTTGACACTTACTAGCTGTGTGACCCTGAGCAGGTCACTTAACCCTCATTGGCCTGAAAAAAAAATTCCCTTGATAACTTTGTTGACTAGTGACCACCTAGCCTTTGATTTAAAATTTCCAAAGAAAGGAAGCTACCACTTTCCAAGGTAGTCCATTCTCCTTTTGAATAGCTCTAATCATTAAGAGCTATGGGTCATTGAAATTCAATCTAACTATCTCCAATTTGATTCTCATATATGCTCAATTATACATGGTGGAATGATTATTTTTTGTTTAGAAAGAAGACATACTTAGGCTTGACTTTAGAAAAAAAAATTCCTAGTACTTAGAGATGCCCAGAAGTGGGACAGGCTGCTTTGGGAAGTGAGTCTTGATTGAATGGAGGTTATTTGGCAAAGGCTAGATGTCCACTTATCTTGGGGGATACTATTACTGTTAGTAGTAGGAACAACAACAATAATAATAACCATTATTTACACAGCACTTTAAGGTTTGCAAAACACTTTTCAAAAGTTATGTCATTGTATCTTGACAACAGCCCTGTGAGGTAGGTGCTACTCTTACCCATTTTACAGAAGAGGAAATGGAGACATGGTCCCCTAGGGCCCCATGACTAGTAAGTGTCCGAGGCCAGAGTTGAACTCAGATGTCTTCCTGAGTCCAGGACTGGTGCTCTATTCACCACACCATCTAACTACAAGAAGGTTCTCATCCAGGTTTAGGTTGGTTTCTGAGGTGCCTTCCAGCTCTGTCAGAGCATTCCACTCAGTATATACTTAGGCAATTGTGGGAACTTCCTCATGTCAAAAAAGTCTGGTCTGGGAGGCTTTCAAACATTTCAGAACCTGATTTCTCCTGCAGATCTGAGTAGCTGTCTAAATTATTCACCTCCTTGAAGTCGATTTCACAGCTCCGGGAGCTGTTCCAAATCTTGTTTAGTGTCTCCCAGGCTGCACACACAGGCTCCATGTCAACCCGTGTGCCAGAGCAAACCTCATTAAGCTTCTTGGTGTCATTCTCATATAGTTAAAAAAAATACGTACCGCTTCTTCCTTCTTCCCCCCTCCCCACTCTACTTCTCCCTATTCCTATTCTTCCTCAACCTTCTCCTCCTGAGCTTATTATAACCTGGCTTCCTCCCTCTAGCCCTGATCTTCTAGTATCAACAATGGATGTCTCTTGGATCAAATTCAATTTTTTTCTTACCTCCAAACTAAAAATAATAATCCACACATTACAACTCCAGTCAGTTGCTTGGAGATAAGTTTCACCACATTATATGCCTGCAGATCTCCCCCAGGTATACTTGTTTGAGCTTATGTTCCTCCTGCTTTCCTCATTTGAAATGCCTTTGTGGCATGGTATGGTAGAAAGTATATGGGTTTGGGAGTCAATAGACCTGGGTTCAAATTCTGGCCTAATTGTAGATTACCTATGTGATCTCAGGAATCTTACCACTGGCAGTTACTAGTTGTGTGACCTTGGGTAAGTCCCTTATCCTCCCTGGGCCTCAGCTGCCTTCAGCTGTAAAATGTAGGGAATGGGGGCAGCTAGGTGGCACAGTGGATAGAGTACAGGCCCTGGAATCAGGAGGACCTGAGTTCAAGTCAAGCCTCAGACACTTGACACTTACTAGCTGTGTGATCCTGGGCAAGTCACTTAACCCCAATTACCTCACTAAAAAAAATGTAGGGAATGAACTAGGTGGCCCAGGAAGTCCTTCCCACATTTAGTTAGGTGATTCTCTCCCCCTCAGAGACTGTTTTCCTCAGTATGAGGTTGGGGTTGGATCAGTTACTTTGCATAAAGATAGGGCTCTGAATCCAGTTGCAATCCAATCATTAGGTACTCATTAAGCAACTTCTTTGTGCTCATCCTTCTGCTAGGCAATGCCAGCACAAAGACAAAAGAAAAAAAAAAAAACAACTTCAGCCTCAAGGAGTTTATATTCTACTGAGGAAATGTAGCATATAAATGGATAAATAGAGAAATGCTAATTTGAGGAGGAAGGAGAGAGCTCCAGTCAGCTAAAGGGATTAAGAAATGCTTCCAGGGCAGCTAGGTGGCACAGTGGATAGAGCACTGGCCCTGGATTCAGTAGGATGTGAGTTCAAATCCAGCCTCAGACACTTGACACTTACTAGCTGTGTGATCCTGGGCAAGTCACTTTACCCCAACTGCCTCACTAGAAAGAAAGAAAGAAAGAAAGAAAGAAAGAAAGAAAGAAAGAAAGAAACAAACAAACAAACAAACAAACAAACAAACAAACAAACAAAGAAATGCTTGCAGATGGAGGCATCTAGGTGGTTCAGTAGATAAAGCACCAGCCCTGGATTCAGGAGGTCCTGAGTTCAAATCTGGCCTCAGACACTTGGCACTTACCAGCTGTGTGACCCTGGGAAAGTCACTTAACCCTCATTGTCCTGAAAAAAAATTGGAAAAAAAACACACATTTGGGGCAGCTAGGCGGTGCAGTGGATAAAGCATGGGCCCTGGATTTCGGAGGACCTGAGATCAAATCTGGCCTCAGACACTTGACACTTTCTAGCTGTGTGACCCTGCGCAAGTCACTTTTTTTTTTTAAATAAAGTATTTTATTTATTTTTTCCCATTACCTGTAAAGATCTGGGCAAGTCACTCAACCCCAATTTCCCCCAAAATAGAAATGCTTCCAGAAGAAATGACATCTGAACTATGTTTTAAAGAAAATCAGGGAGTTTAAGATATGAAGGTGAGCAAAGGGTGCATGCCAGACATGGCTCAGTCTATGCAAGGGCATGGTAGTGGGGAGCAGAGTACTGAGTTTATGATAGAGCAAGAAGGCCCATTGTTTCTGGAACATAAAAGGCATGAGTATGGTGGTGATGTGCACTAAGTTTGGAAAGGGAATACAGCGTACTAGATGGTGATCAGGAAGACATTCTGTGCAATAGATTCAATAAGCACTCAATGAGCCTCAGCATGAAAACCTTCAGTGAATGCATTTCTTGAGGACGCATATTCCATTGGGGGATACTAAGATTTGTATCTGATATAGATTCTGAATATGTTTCTCTGCAATTCCCAGATATAATGATTCATATTTCTATAATACATTGATATATGGAGATTAAGTCGAATCCTTAGCATTAAAAGGGAAGCAGGGAAGTCTATAGGTGATCCTAAATATGATAGGGGCTATTCAAGGTCTTAAGCAGGCTAGTAACATTGCGGTTAGACATATACTTGAGGAAGACACACTCTAAATTCCAGTCAAACTGGTCCACTCTCTGTTTGCCATGTACAACGTTCCACTTGTCTCCATTCCTTTGCATAAACTGTACCTAATGCCTCGAATGCCTTCCCTATTCCTCTGAGACCCCCTGACTTACTTCCAGGCTTAGGTCAAAAGATTTGTTGCTGTCCAGTTATTTCAGTTGTATGTGACTCTTTATGACACTATTTGGAGTTTTCTTGGCAGAGATAATGGAGCAGTCTGTCATTTTCTTCTCCAGTTCATTTTATAGATGAGGAAACTGAGGGCAACAGGGTTAAAGGACTTGCCCAGTGTGACAGACCCAGTAAGTGTCTGAGACAAGATTTGAACTAAAGAAAATGAGTCTTCCTGACTCTAGGAACAGGACTATCTAATGTACCACCTAGCTGCCCCTCAAAGAATATATCCTACAAAATTTATATGCTCATCCAGACAGGTGCTGCCCGTGAAATTCCTGTGTATTTGTTTTATAGGTATTTTACATTTGGGGTTAAGTGACTTGCCAAGGGTCACACAGCAAGTGTTAAGTGCCTGAGGCTGGATTTGAACTCAGATCCTCCTGAATCCAGGGCTGGTGCTCTATCCTCAGCGCCACCTAGCGGCCCCATTTTACATTTACTTTTATGCATACTTATTATCGCCCTTATCTACCCAGGAGAATATGGGCTGCCTGAGTCGAGAGATAGTTTCATGTTCATTTTTTTCTCCAGTGCCTAGCATACTACATGGTACACAGTAGGCATTTAATAAATGCTGGATAGATGAACTAAAGAAGGAAAGAAACAGTATGACACAGGGGACAAAATTCTGGAAATAGAGAATTTAGGCTAGAATCTTGGTTCTGCCACTCTCCTTGGGCAATTTATTTTTGCCTCTTTGGGACTCATTTACCTTTCCTGTAAAATGAGACATTTTGACTGGAGAAATGAGGATTCTTCCTAGCTGTAATTCCATGATCCTAGGCTAACATGATTTTTAAGATCACACTTTTCTTGAAATTCTATGACCTTTGGCAGGTGTGATATTTTGAGCTTCAATGTGTTAAAGCTTGAGCACTGAGGAGCTCTCCCAGGCAATGAAGACCTTTCATCGGCTTTCAGATTCTGCCTCGGTGAACACTAAGTCCCTAAAGTATTTTTCGCCTGCAATGCATGATGGAATCTAAACCGACAAATTGAATTCACAGAATCATAGAATCTCAGGGTTGGAAGGACCTCAGGGGTCAACTGGACCAAGCTTTGTTTGAAGCAAAACATCTCTATAACAGCCCCAATGGGTGACCATTTAGTCTTTGCTTGAATGCCTCCACCAACTAAAAGCTCACTAGCTGAGGAGGCAGCCATTTCTAGAAAGCTCTAACTGTTATTGTGTTGCTTCTTCTTTGGGGCTGAAATCTGCCTATGACTGGTACCCCTAATTTCATTTTCTGAAACAAAATAGAATATGGCTAATATATTTTCCATATAACTCCTCTCCATCCATCTTCCTTTTGAACTGGGGCTTTTCCAACACCATGACTTTGCAAAGAATAATAGAATAATGTAATTTCTTCCCCATCTCCATGTATGCTTGATGAAATCCCTCTCCTTCAAGGTCTTTTGAAGTGAAGCCAATATTACCTACTGCCTATTTGGGCATCTCCATCAGGACATTGCAAGGCATATTAAAATTAACATACCTAAAACTAAACTCTATCTTTCCCCCAAACATTATTTTCTTACTAAACTGTTCAATTCTATCTAGGGCATCATATCCAGTCATTTTGGTTCATAATTTAGAAATTATTTTCCAAAAAAAGAAAAAAAAGAAAAAAGAAAAAGAAATTATTTTCAACTTTTCTTCTTCCCTTTCCCTTCATGTCTGATGAGTTGTCTTTCTCTATGACATTTCTTTGCTTTGTCATCATGTCTCCTCTTCATGGATGTCCTAGTGCCAATATTTTAGTTCAAGTACCAAACTCCTCTCAGCTAGAGTATTTTAAAAGGCTTTTAGTTATTCTCCTTCCTCCAGTCTCTCCCTTCTACAACCCATCAACCTCTACCTGACTTCAAACCACCATTCCTATCTTATAGAATGTGAGAGCTAGAAGGGATATCAGTAGACAGGGAATCCAACCCATACTTGAAGGGGATTTCCTTTGTAGCACACATGACAAAATATCATTAAGTCTCTATTTGAAGAACTCAGAAAGGCAGCCCACCACCTGATTGCAGACCATTCACTTGGGGACAGCTCTTATTGATAGGAAGACTTTTGTGACATCAATCATAAACTTGCTTCTTTAGAAATTGTACCCATTACTCCTGAATATGCCCTCTGGGACCGTGCAGAACAAAGGTCATCCCACCTCCATGTGACAGTCTTTCAAATACTTGAAGATGGTTCACACATGTCGCCCATCACCTTTTTCTCCTTCTAGCTAAATATGCCCATTTTCTTCAGTTGATACTCTTGGGTCATGGTCTCCAAGCACTTCACTATCCTGACTCTCCTTCTCCACATGTACTCTAACTTTTCATTGTCCTTTTTAAACCATAGTGCTTGGAACTGAATACAATATTCCAGATGAAATTTAGTGAGAAAAGAGTAAATTAGCATGACTAACCCCTCCCTCTTCCCTAGAAGCTATGTTACTCATAATAAAACCCAAATTTGATACTGAGTGTTAAGAAAGAGGTTAGGACTAGATAAATGCAGCTGAGAATCATCAGCATAGAGATGAAAATTGAATCCATGGGAGTTGCTGAGAGAACCAAGGGAAATAATATAGATGGAGAAGACAAGAAGGCCCAGTACAGAGCCTTGGGGAAAATCCAGCACTATTGGGCATGACCTTGATAAATATCCAGCACGGAAGACTGAGAAAACTCAGTCAAACTGAGGTAAGCAGCATGAGGATAGCTTAATATTGTGAGATTAAAAATTGGATATTAGATCATAAATCTCCCCTACTTAACCTTTCCCTTAATTTATCTCCCAGACTAGTAAACGGAAGAAGCTTTTGGTTTTCTAGATAGACCTTTTATTATTATGGTAGTCACAAGGTGATGTTGATTAGAAGGATAGGAAAGTAGAAACACAATACAAATCATCTTAAGTCTAAGCTTAGTCTACATTCCTTATAAAAACTCACCAAAACCGAAGGCCACCTTTGGAGAGAGAGAGAGACCGTCTGTGTAGCGCAGTCAGGAGACCAGCAGAGCAGGAAAAAGCCCCACTTCCATTCTCTCCTTGCCTTTTAAGCTCGCACCCTGGAAGTCGAGTGCGTAGCAGGCAGTCTGACATGCACAGCAGGCGGACTGGTGTGCCCAGCTCATGCCGTTGGTCTCCTCCCCAAAAGGGTGGTCCTTAAAAAACTGGCGTCTTTCAGTTTTCTTAACCGACTGTTAAAAAACATTCATATTTTTTTTACCACAATATCATGAAATTCTTGAGATAAGGGAGTATAAAGGAAAAGAAGGTGATCAATGATCAAAGAGAGATGAGGACTTGAAAAAGGTCTTGGCAAATAAGAAATCATTATTAATTTTAGAGAGAACAGTCTTCATTGAATGATAAAGTCAGAAGCCAAATTGCAGAGAGCTAGGAAGTAAGAGTAAAGAACATAGAGACATTGATTACAGATAACCATCTCAAGGATTTAAACCACAAAAGGGAGGAGGGATGAAGGATGATAGGTAGTGGGGATGGACATACCAAATAAGGGTTATTTTAGGATGGGGTGGGGAGACATGGGCATGTTTGTCAGGTGAAGGGAAGCATCCAGGAGACAGGGAGACATTGAAAATAAATCAGAGAGTAGGGAGGATGGATGGGATAATCTGCTTGAGATAATGGAATGGAATCACTTGTAGAAGTTTTAGTTGTTGTTGGTTTTGTTGTTGTTGTTGTTATTCTGTTCTTTTTGTTGGTGTTGTTGTTGTTGTGTTTTGTTTTGCAAGGTGGAAGCCAAGAGGTATAGTGGATAGAACATAGGCCTAGAGTCAGGAAGACCTGAGTTTAAATTCAGCTTCAGACACTTACTAGCTATCTGACCCTGGAAAAGTCATTTAACTCAATTTGCCTCAATTTCCTCATCTGTAATGAGTTGGAGAAGGAAATGACAAACCACCCCAGTACCATTGTCAAGAAAACCCCTTTGGCAGCTAGGTAGTGCAGTGGATAGAGCACCGGGCCTGGAGTCAGGAGGACTTGAGTTCAAATTTGGCCTCAGACACTTAACTCTTACTGGCTGTGTGACCCTGGGCAAGTCAGGTAATGCCCATTGCCTCATCAAACAAACAAACAAACAAACAAAAAACCAATGACTACCTAAAATTATTTTATAGAGCTAGAAAAAATAATAACAAAATTCATCTGGAAAAACAAAAGGTCAAGAAAACAGTCATCAAAACTATTTGGTATTGGATAAGAAATAGAGTGGAGGATCAATGGAATGAGTTAAGCACAGGAGACACAGTAGTAAATGACTTTAGTAATATACTGTTTGATAAACCCAAAGACTCTGGCTTCTGAGATAGGAACTCAGTATTTGACAAAAATTGCTGGGAAAAATGGAAGATAGTATGGCAGAAACTAGGCAAAGATCAACATCTTACACCTTATACTAAAATAAGGTCAAAATGGATACATGATTTAGACATAAAAGGTGATACCAGAGGGGCAGCTAGGTGGCGATGTGGATAGAGCACCGGCCCTGGAGTCAGAAGTACCTAAGTTCAAATTCAGCCTCAGATACTTAACACTTACTAGCTGTGTGGCCCTGGGCAAGTCACTTAACCCCAATTGCCTCACCAAAAAAAAAAAAAAAGGTAATACCATAGCTAAATTAGGAGAGGAAGGAATGGTTTACCTCTCAGATCTTTGGAAAGGAGAACAGTTTATGACAAAGCAAGAGATAGAGACTATTATGAAATGCAAAATGGATGATTTTGATTACATTAAATTTAAAAAGGTTTTGTGCAAACAGAAGCAATGCATCCTAAATTAGAAGGGAGACAGAAAGTGGGGAAACAATTTTTATAGCCAGTATTTCTGATAAAGGTCTCATTTCTGAGATATACTAGGAATTAAATCAAATTTATAAGAAACCAAGGCATTCTTCAATTGAGAAATGGTCAAAGTATATGAACAGACAGTTTTCTGATGAAGAAATCAAAGCTATCTATTGCCATATGAAAAAATGCTCTAACTCACTATTGATTAGAGAAATGCAAATTAAAACTACTCTGAGGTACTACCTGACTCCTATCAGATTGGCTAATATGAGAAAAAAGGAAAATAATAAATGTTGGAGAAGCTGTGAAAAAAATGGAACACTAATGCATTGTTGGTGGAGCTGTGAACTGATCCAACCATTCTGGAGAGCAATTTGGAATTATGCCCAAGGGGCTATAAAGCTGTGCATACCCTGTGACCCAGCAATACCACTATTGGTTCTTTTTCCCAAAGAGATCATAAAAAGGGAAAAGGACCCACATACACAAAATTATTTAAAGCTGCTCTTTTTGTGGGGGCAATGAATTGGAAAATGAAGGGTTGCTCATCAGTTGGGGAATGGCTAAACAAATTGTGGTTTATGAATGTAATGGAATACTATTGTGCTGTAAGAAATGATGTGCAGGAGGATTTCAGAGAAACCTGGAAGGACTTACAGGAACTGATGCTGAGTGAGATGAGCAGAACCAGGAGAACATTGTACGCAGTATCAACAACATTATGTGTTGATCAACTGTGATAGACTTGATTCTTCTCAGCAATACAATGGCCAAGATAGTTACAAAGGACTTATGATGGAAAATGTTCTCCCAATCCAAAAGAAAAAAATTACTGTAGAATCTAGATGCAGATTGAATCATACTATTTTTACTTATTTTGTTTTCCTTTTTTAAGGTTTTTCCTTTTTGCTATGATTCTTCTTTCACAGCATGACTATTGCAGCAATATGTTTAATGTGATTGTATATATATAACTTATATCACATTACTTGCTGTTGTGGTAAAAATTATTTGTGGTAAAAAATGATTGGAGTTTTAGCTGACTCATTTATGAGGGGTCACACCTGGCCCACCCTGAAGTTATGTATGCTACTGAGGTCAGAAGGAGAACTCTTCATAGGCAGTTTTTGAAGGACCTCCCCTTTTGGGGGAGGAAGATTGGATATTCCCTGAGGGGAAGCTGAGGGCTTCCGGAACACTAACTCTCTCTCTGGCTTCTGCCTTTCTGGTGGCGTGAGTAACTGTAGACTTTCCAGGTTTTGGTGAGTGGACACAGAAAACCCTGAATATCTTTGAATTAGCTTAATTGGAAACGATCTGGTGATTGCATAGGCTAAGTTTAGAGTTAAGAGAATTTATCTGTATTTCTTTTCTTTTTTGAATTAAAAAAATATTTTAGATAGCAATCTCTCTATAACTATTAAGTATTTTCTCCAGCCTTAAACAAAGTATACTTAACCCTTTCATGAGCAGTAATGATGCACATCAATTATTATACTGTATGGGGACTAAAGGAAGAATATCAGCACAGTCAGTGAGGTTTGCAAAGATTATTTATCTTTAAATTAAATGCTAATGGTTTCTTTTTTCTTTCAGTTCTTATTCCTGCTTTTTATATTATCCATGTTATACTTTGTTTTCACTTCTTGCTGTTATCAGTTTTCCTATCAAAAGGAGCCCCAATATAACCAGGGTGATTAAAACTGTGTCCCAAATAAGCAAGTAAATGGGTTTTTCGCTTCTAATATGGCCTATCATTACCTTGGGGGGAGGGAGGAGAGGGAGGGAGTTAAATTAGAAACTAGAAATCTTATAAAAACAAATGTTGAAAACTATCTCTACATATAACTGGAAAATAATAAAAAAAATATTTTGTGGGAAAAAACCAAAAATGGGTTCACAACAAGTTGAATGTGATGGAAATGACTGAAAGGCCACATCTTAATTTAAGACAGGAGTAAAGAGGAAGATAATGGCAGAAGGCATCAGGGTCATATGAGATGAGGAGCAGAGAAGAGAAACATCTTGGTGAAGGGCAAAATATAGTATACATTTTTTTTTCCAACTGAGAGGAGAGGGGATTAAAAGGTTTGGAAAAGCCGCTGTCATTTTTATACAACTTGCAATGTATAAAATGACTGTCTTGCCCCAGTGAGGTCTCAGTTAGCATTCTGTAGTATGAATTTGCAGTCTACTTACTCCGTAAAGTTTTGTCTTTTTATCCAGCTTCCTTTAGCAGCATGGGAGTAGGAGGGAAGGCAGAGCATGGTGGAAATAATTTAAGACTATGGCTTGGCAAGTCAAGATTAGCTATAAGATAAGGGTGCAGGGAATTTGAGAAAAAAGGAAAGTATAAAGTTGACCTGGTTCACTAGGGGGTTGTGATGGGGAAGAGAAGAGAATCTAAGTAGTGCAGATGAGACAACCTAGGAAATAAATGAAGAGTGAAGGAATTGGACATTACGGTGAGAATAAAGGACAGAGTTTGTGGCTTCAAGAAATGGGGAGAGGTGGAATGCCAATAGATAATGATGGGATTAGGACACTTCAGAGCTAATGAACATGGAAGCAGAGAATTTGTGAGTTATTATTAGATCAAGGTTCTGGACATTTGGGGATGGAGTTGAAGTGGGGTGGACGAGGTCATGGAAAAATAATAAGTTAAGAAACAGGGATTTTAAGCAGAATATATATATATATGTATATGTATATGTATATGTATGTGTATATGTATGTGTATATGTATATGTATGTATGTATTGAGGTTCCCTAGTATGAGCATATGAATTAGGGGAGAGAATGTGAGCCAGGCATTGAACTCATTCAGGAAAGAAGGAGGGTGTTCCGGAGGTCTACTATAAACAGTCACCTTAATCTTGATAGGGCAGTAGATATGGACTGAGTGAATTTCATAGGAGAAAAGGTTACTGATTGGTGGGAGTATAGGGAGAGCATGGAAGTGCAATGGGAAGCAAAAAATATTCCAATCCCCCTACTGACAACCACTGAATTAGGGATATGAGTGAATATAGCCAATGCCAGAAAGTGCAGCCAAAGAAGCTGTGTCATCAGCAGGGAGCCAGGTCTCAATGAGAGCCAGAAGTAGAAAGTAGTGAGAAATGGGGGAAAAATTGAGGATAAAAGCAAGTTTGATACATGTGACACAGGCATTTCACAGAGCACAGTGAAAGGGGTAGGTAGTACTCAAGTAGGACACTGGAGATATTGGATTGAGGCAGAGAAGAAAAATGAAGTAGCCAATGGGAGATGGACAACAGAGTTTGAATTAGGATTTCTGGGGGTACAGGATCACTGGAGAAAGTATGATTTGATGGTAATTGATTCAAGGTTCAATAACTGTTCTTATTAGTTTATATTTTTCAGAGTTCACTAGATCAGTGATTCCAAGCCTGAAGCAGTATCAGAGATCAATCAGTCAACATGTGTTTTTTAAGTGCTCACTATGTGCCAAACACTATGCTAAAGAAAGGCAACAATGTAATCACTTCCCTCAAGAAGGTCACATTCTAATGGGAGAGACAATATGTAGATAACTAGGTATGTACAAGATTAGTATAGGGTAATTAGAATCTAATCAGAGCTTTTTGCAGCAGCAAAAAGTGACAAAGAAAGGTCTTTTTTTTCAGGGCAGTGAGGGTTAAGTGACTTGCCCAGGGTCACACAGCTAGTAAGTGTCAAGTGTTTGAGATCAGATTTGAAGTCAGATCCTCCTGAATCCAGGGCTGGTGCTTTATCCACTGTACTACCTAGCTACCTTGAGAAAGAAGGTCTTGTAGAAGGTGATATTTAAGCCAAATCATGAAGAAAGCCAAGGAAATCAGAACATAAGGAGAGAGACAGCATTCTTTTTGTATGATACAAAGGAGGAAACTGAGGCCCAGAGGAGTTAAATTATTCATACAAGGTCAAACAGCTAATATGTTACAGTTCTGAGATTTGAACTGAACATTTAATATAATGCTGGAGGCAAAGAAGGTGTCACTTTGATGGATCTATATTATCTTTGGTGTGCTCACTCAGTCCACTAGTACAGATTTCAACTCAGTCCTACTTCTGTGATTGTAGACCTTGTAATCCCTAAAATATGCCAAAATCTACCCAAAACGAAGGAGGTCATGTTATTGTTATTATTATTATTTACAATAAATTAATATGTAATTCAACCATATATAATCATGAATTGCTATTTACAAAAATGATGATAAAAACAACCAGTAAGATAAGGCTTTACAATTCACATTGTACTTTAAGCATATTATTTGAGGTGATACAACAATCCTGTGAGATGATCGGTGTAGACATTTTTCCACTATACCACAGATTGGTATAGAAATCCCCTTCTCTTGCCCCCGATCTAATGTATATTTTAGTTGTTATATCTTAGTTGTCAAAGGCTTCCTCACCCAGCTCATAATTTCCAAAGACTGGATTTAAACTCATGTCCTCTTGCCTCCTAGTCCACACTATTCCATGTGTTTCCTTTACTTCAGCAAATATACCCACATTATATCTAAGGAAACTTATTCTTTTTTTTTTAAGTGAGGCAATTGGGGTTAAGTGACTTTCCCAGGGTCACACAGCTAGAAAGTGTTAAGTGTCTGAGGCCAGATTTGAACTCAGGTCCTCCTGACTCCAGGGCCGGTGCTCTATCTACTGCACCACCTAGCTGCCCCAGGAAACTTATTCTTAGCAGATGGACCTGAGTCAAGCATTAAAAAAGATGATTTGCTTAAAAGGAATAGCCCTGGCCTCTGCTTTCAACAGTGGGGAAACTGGCACCAAGAGATGAAAAGTGCCTTGTGAGATACTGTATAAACTTGAAATAAGACCATCTAACATCAGTTCCTTTGGTTTCTACTATACCACAACTCTCTCACTCATCTTTGATAGGAAGGAACCTCAGTCTTGCCCATAACAACCCTGTCTACAACATTCTCATCAAGAGGTCAGCTGGTTTTTGCTTAAGGACCTCCAGTGATAGAAAAATTCTACAAGAAACTGATACCTCAGAGAGCTCCTCCTTTTGAGGCTGTTCTCTGACATCAAGCCTAACTAAATTCATCTCTTTCCAACTTCCACCTAATGGACCTAGTTATGTTTACTGGACTCAAGAAAAACAAAAGTACTATAATCCCCATTCCTCAAGAAATCCCTGAAAGTACTTGAATTCCAATAAATTTATTTCATTCAATAATTGGTTACTGAGGAGAGTTATTATGTACCTCCCTGAGATGTCTCATCTGTGTGAGAAATGTTCCCAGTTATTCCAAAGAGCCTCATGTTTAATAGATTCTAGTGCCTTCACCATCCTGGATGCTATTTTCTAGATGTTCCACAGCTTATCAGTAACATTGCTAAATTATGATGCCAAGAATGGACCAAAAGACTCCAGGTGTGTTCTGATGAGGGCAGCATATAGTGTGAGTATCACTTTTGCAGTTGTGGATACCATGACTTGCTTATTGCAACTCAATTGGAATAATTGGTAGTTGGCATCTAGGAAAAACATCACAGCCTAGCAGAAAGTGCACTCTTTTCCAAGTTTGAGGATCTGGGTTCATTTACCATCACTGCTCTCATTTCTGTGTCTGCTTTAGGCAGTTTCCTCATACATAAAGTAAAGGAGTTGGACATGGTCTTGTGAAAGGAAAACAATGTTTGCCAACAATTCCCTGAAGCAATTTATTTACTTGCTCCCATAACCTGGGAAGGTCCAAGTTCCTCCTGTTTTCCTGATTCTTAAGAATTAGATTTTGAAAGCTGTCCCAGGACTGGCTCTGATGAGCACTAGCTTCCCTGAAACAGTATCCCAGTCACCTAAAGACATAAAAGCCTCAGCCAGAAGCAGTCAGAAGCTCTTAGACTTGGGGATATCTGAAGAACATCCGAACCACCATTGACTTCACCATATTTGGTCCTGAAAATTAGAGGCGTTTCCACATAGAGATGAGAAGAAAAGAAGCTAAGTGAAGCAGTATCTTTGTTTCATGTTCTTGTTGTGTTGAGACAAAGAAAATCTATTTTTATTCACTGTGCAATGATTTTGGAGTACACCTCCAACAGATCCCTAAGGTTCCTTCCTGCTTTAAACCTAAGTGCCTATGAATTATTTGATAAAATTAAAGTAATATAGAAATAAGATATTATTACTCACTGGTATTAATTTAAAATGCTTTCCCTAAATAGGTTCTCAAAAGCTGTGCCAGGGAACAAAAGCACTGCTAGTTCTTTCTCAACAGGAAAAGCATCAATTAAGGACCAATGATGGAAAGAGCCATCCTATGCAGGGAAGAGAATCTGCAGAGTGTTAGCCCCCAAGACGATGAATTTTTATTAGATCCAGCATCTCACAAAACTTTTTATTAAGGTGTGTATATATGGGGGCAGAATGTTACCTGTGTCAGTAGAGAGGCACCTCTATGAATGAAATATCGAATTTGTGATGTGTTGGTATATATATATATATATATATATATATATATATATATATATATATATATATATATATATATATATAATGGTTTATGTGCTGTATTATAATATATATTCCATAATCATGATTTTAGAATAAAAATAATTTATATTAATATAATTCCTCTAATTATTATACACTATGTAGGGTACCACAGAGTTTAGGAAGATTGTTGCCAGATATTTATACATAATGAAGAAGCAACAGGAAATGGTGGCAGAAAAATGTCTTTGCCTTCTTTGTTTGACTTTTGTTATAGCACAGATTCTTTCCCATGACACACCAGAATCTTGAATATTTCCAACCCTAGGTCAGATAATTGTCTGAGACAAAGTCAATAAATTCAGCCCTAAACACAGGGTGTTAAAAGAAAAGACTTGATCTTTGCCTGGGAGTATTTATTCTCTGTCCCTTGGTTCAGTGACTTCCTCCCTGAGTATTGTGGCCCATGGTATCCAGTCATAACCAAAAAGCTTCTCTATTGAATTTTACAGAAGAAAGGACATTGGCTCTGTAGTCAGAGGACCTGATCCAATTTCCACCTCTGGTGTTGTCCTTGAACCACCTTCAACCTCCTCGAATATTAGTTACTCATCCATAAAAATGAATGGACTGGATTATATAGATGCTGTATGTAGAGTTCTGACCCTGGAGTCAACAAAACTTCAGTTCATGGCAAAAATACTATTAAGATTGAAAAAAAGGAACTATATAGTTTAGCATGATGACATTGCAAAAATTGTCTGGATCTGCTGTGATTTTCTGCAGTGTAGCTTTCAAAACCTTATTTTGAAAACATTTGTCTTTTTGGGGCTAACTGAGTATTTTAAACCATTGGCCAGAGGTCACCTTAAAGTTTAAATAATGGTATCAATAAAAAAAGAATGCTTCAGTTTGAACCCAGCTTCAGATACTAGCTGTATGGTCCTGGGCAAGTGTTTTAACCTCTGTCTCAGTTTTCTCATTTGTAAAATACATTTGTAAAGGACTTTGCAAATGTTAAGACACTCTATAAATGCCAGCTATTACATTAAGGAAAAAACTTTTAGCTAATATAGTTAATATTATTAATTGGGCAGGGCATGTGTTAGGGATTGGTATCCACATTATTATAAATATAATTATAAATATAAATATTAATTATAATATAAACATAATAATATAATATAAATATATTTCTACATTTGAAGTGAATAGTATCCAAGGGGAAGAGTTAATAAGGGTTAATAGGAGAGATGCCCAGTTAAGTTTTTCAGAACAAAGACTATATTAAGGCTATGAGAAAGAAGGACTTGGTTATGTAAATGTTTTTTGTGAGTCTCCACCTCCCTCTTTCTACCCTCTGCTTTCAGAGCTTTGATCCCCCCCCCTTTCTCTGACTCAGCCTCCAAACTTCTGTAGGGCTTAGTGAATAGTCTGGGATCTGTGAAAACAGGAAGTCAATAAGGAGTGGTTTGTTTGTATGTGTTTTGGGGGGTAGTGGGGCTACAGGCTACCTTCTCTAAAAACCATTACACAAAATAGCCAGTCTTCTAAGTATCTCGGTACTCATATATTCTAAATGCTTTAAAGGAAAACCTTCCATTATACTGAGAGGGCACAAGAGGAGAAGAGCTTAATTTCCTGTGGATACACAGTTAGAATGAGTGGAAGAAGGTGGTGAGATGAGGTGAGAGCCAGACATTGGTTTCCCTTAGCAACAGCACAAACTGCCAAGAGCACCTTGCTTCTGGTCAGAGGCCTGGAAGTTTGAGATGTGCGAATGTGCATGTGAGGAAAAAAACAACCTACAGGGTAAGATAGGTGGAAACAAGAAGGAGATAAAGGGGAGAGAGAGAGAATAAGAAAAGATAGAGGGAAGAGGGAAGGAGAGAGGAAAGGAAATAGAGGAGAAGATATGGAGGAAGGAAAGAAGAGAAAAGGAAAGATGGAGGAAATGGAAAGAGAAAGGGAAGGAAGTGAAGGAAGGCAGGGAAGAGAAAGGTAAGGGAGAGAGGAATGAAGGAAGGAGAGTAGGACAAAAGAAAAATGAGAGAAAAGAAATAAAGAGGAAGTAAAAGGAGGGAAGGTGAGAGTGGAAGAAGGAAGGGAAAAGGGAAAGCAAGGAAGGAAGAGAGAAGTAATAGTGAAATAAAAGGGAAGGTAGGGTGAGGAATCTAGGTATTATAACAACCCACATTTTTTATGGGATACTTTTGTCTACAAACCAACCATTGCTAATACCTACATAACACTCTCATACTTCTCTCCCTTCTCCTTTTCTCTCCTCTTCCTTACCCTTTTTATTTCTTCTCCTCTACCAGAGTTCTACATTCCTTCCTACAACAAACATAATTAAGTATCTCCTGTATCTCTGTGAACCCTATGCTAGGCTCAAAGATGAAAAATTAGTTTTTTTCTAACAATGACTATGAAATTTCCTTTTCCCTCATGTCAGGCATACATGGAGGCTCCATGTATCTGCCTTCAATTTGTAGTCCCAGGGAAACTTGAATGACATATTCAATAACATAACGAGAAATTTATGATTGGGATGGGGATGAATTGGTAAACAATAGGCTCTTGGCTCCAAAACCTAAAACTCAGTGGAAGATACTAATCTTCCCTGTGAGCAGTATACAACCTAGGTACCAGGAAAAGAAGAGAGCTAGAACTGACTCACTGCAAATCAGAATGTAGTGGAAGAGAGAATTCCATTGGAGTGATGCAGGATAGAGTATTTCCACTGTCCTACTAAGAATTCTTTGCAGGGGTAGGGAACATAGGGCCTTGGTGTACAGAAGAATGGTTCAAAGAATGAAGTCTCTCACATAAACTTTTAGGTCTTAGTACATGAGGCAGATAAAAAACCTTTATAGTGACCAGCTTGCTAATGAATTGATCCCGTGGTGGAGGTGACTATACCCATCCACCAGAGAGAGGTAGAACTGTGGGAGCTAACAAATGAGCTGAGGTATAGAAGACCAGACTTCAGAAAACAAGGAAGAGGACCTGTGAGGAAGTCCTATCGTCCAGGAGCTGAGGGGAGATTAGAAGGATTCAGAGGGAATTTAGCAAAAACTTCCATGATAACTGGTAAGAAATTTGAATAACATAAACAATAATATGACCATCAAAATTAGGAGCAACCAGAAAAAGATGAATGTGGGTAAGAAGGGGGACCCCAAATGTAGGCGCTAAAATGGAGGAGTCAACCTGAGCCTCCAGCAGAGCAGGAGCAAAAAACTCTGTTGTAACGAGGAAAAACACCTAAGCAAAACAAATTGATATATCAATTATGTCTGACAGCAGATGAAGATTCTATAGCCATAGTACAGGTAATATATTTGAGTAAGGCTAGGTCCTTGAGCCCGTGAAGCTTGTATTTTATGAGTTACTTATATCATTGCATTTTTTTTTTGTTTAAGTGTTGATGTGTCCTACCATCCCCTGCAAGGAAGGTGAATTGGTTTTTTTTGCTTTGTTTTCTTATATGGTCTTTCTTCTCTCCCCTGTGTTCTAGTATGAGAAGCAACATGGTACAGTAAGCTTTGGAGTGGGGAAAACTTGCTTTCCAGTACACTAGAGATCTGACATGAGCTGTGTGATCTTAGGTATGTCCTTTGCCATCTCTGAATCTCAGACAATTCTCTAAGATTTATCTCCTGAGTTATAGAGAGGATCTTCCTTGAGTAAAGGAGATCTCACAACCACAAAATTGAGGTCACAGGTCCCTGAGGTATTTTATCACCTAGAATAAAGGAGAAGATGAGTGAGTAAATGAAATAAATCAATGCAATGCTCTGTCACACTCAAGATTTGATCTGAAAGGCATCCTGAAGTAATAGATGAAATGCTGGACTTGGGATCAGAAAGACGTCATTTTAAATCTAGCCTCTGAAGTTCATTTAGTATTCACTTGCAGTCCACTGCACCACTACCTTATATATAAAATGAGGATGAGCCCTGTAGCACATAACATATACATCGATACATACATATTTGTGTATGTGTATATATGCATATGTGTATAAATATAAACAGAAATTGAATATATATATATATATATATATTGTTTAGTCATTCTTCAATTGGTATATATGTGTTAGCTATTATTATGTGTCCTAAGAGGTCGGAATAATAGTGATTAAGGTGACCATATCAGGGATTTGGAACTGGAAGAGATCTCAGATACCATTTGGTCCAGAATCTCATTTTACTGGCCAGAAAACTGAGATTTAGTGATTTGACAAAGGTTATCCCAGGGAGTGCCAGAAATATGATAAGAATTCAGGCCCTCTGGATGATGCTCTGGACTTAACAGAAAGGAAGATCTGAGTTCAAAATCTCCCTTAGATACTTACTGGCTGTATGACCCTGGGCAAGTCATTTAACCTCCTTATTCCTTGTTTCCCTCAACTGTATAGCAAGAGGATTAGCCTTCATGGCTTCTATAATCCCTTTTACCTCTGAAACTATAATTCAGAATTGTTTTCCTTTCCTCTATCCCAGTTTGCTCATTTTACAGATGGGATAACTAAATGATTACCTATGGTACAGGTGAGGGGTAAAGACAGGTTTCCTAGCTGGTGGTTCAGAGTTCTTTCAAGTAATTTAGACCAGGAAAAAGGAAAGGACAGAGGTGGAAGGAGAGGAGTGAATGAAAGAGGGAAGGATAGAGGGAGGAAGAGAAAAATGAGGGAGAAAGAGGGAATTGAAGGGGAAGACAGAATGGAGGAAAGGGAAGGTAGAATAGAGGAATGAAAAGATAAAAGAAGTGATGCAGAAGAAAGAAAAAATGGGATATAATGAAAGGCGTTGTCCCCAAGTTCTCACTTGTCTCTTCCCTGAAAGATAAACCTTTGTCTCCCACTTCAGAACATACCAATGCCCCCCACCCCAACCATATACAACCCATTGAGGTTATAGATGAATTTTCAATATAAATGTGAGAAGACTGACAGTCAGAGGTAATAGAGACAATAAACAAACAAATGATAACCAGTATGAGCCAATTGAAAGCTTTCAGGCCATTTAAAAATGGTCAAATGGGGCAAAGCTTAAAATCACGCTGGCTGATGGAAACAAAGCATTCACCAGTGGAGCTGAAGTGGGCCCTGGGGGAATACCATCCCATCCTGTAGTTAGGGCTGGCCTAATAAGCAGCCTTTGGTCAGGGTGTTGCGTTGATGATGAAGAGGGTGGTTTACCCAGCCCACTTGTCTAGCAAGATGATAACAACTTGAAAGCTTTCAAAAATAACTCACTTCATCTAGGTGCTTACACACAGACCCACGGTCAATGGGGATGCTGAAAATGCCTGGTTTGTTTCTCTTCGGTCCAGCAGCCTTTAGCTTACCCGCCCCCACTCCCTAACCCCCACAGGAACATTCAGAATCCATTTAAAGGCATGTCATCTGCACTGAGGCTGGACTTAGCTGCAGTGAAAAGTCCGAAGGGGGAGATCTAGACAGAATCTGGGGCTGCAAAGGCAATCAGTGTTTAAAGAGAACAAGTGAACTCTTCTGCAAAAAGGCTCAATAAAAATCCAAACCTTCTCAGTGGAAAACTCATCTTAGACTTATGGACTCTTGAGCTTGAGGACACCTGAGAATATTGAATGTCAGAGCAGGGAGGGGCACTAGAACAGAGAGGAGCCTTGGAACAGGGAATGGCAAGGCTGGGAGGGGCCTAAGGACACAGAACTTTTGAACATTGAATATAAAATGTTAGCGCTGAAAGGTACAACAGTTGTCGTGCTGTACAGCCTCATTATTTCACAGATGAGAGACTGAGGCCCAAAGTATTTATTGAAAATCACACTGATGGGGCAGTGAAGTGTTGCAGTGGATAAAACACAGGCCCTGGATTCAGAAGGTCTTGAGTTCAAATCCTGCCTAAACTGTGATAGCTAGCTGTGTGACCCTGTGCAAGTCACTTAACCCTCATTTCACCACCATAAAAAGAAAAAAAAGTGGGGGGGGGTGGAAAGCACACTGATACTGTTTCCATGCCATGACCAAAATAAAGAAATACTATGTCCCAATTAAGTTACTTTTTTTTCTCTCTTCTCTAATAGAAGCTCATCTGTTCCTACTTCAAATGATCAATCAAACAACCTGTCCTTGGTGCTAGGGATGCAAAGATGAAAATTGAACAATGCATGTCCTGAAGCTTTTATTCTTATGCCACAATGGCTTCTTGGGCTTTGACCTCATTTAGTTTGATCTCGTGCTTCTTGTTTCAAACATTCATGTTTATGTCCAGGTTCATGCCAGTCCCTTGGGAGGGTCCTTCAGTCTTTTATGTTCTGTTTTTTGTTTTATTTTTTTTTAGTCTTTTGTGTTCTCGATTAGCCTATTTCAGTCTCTCATAAAGGAGCATGATATTGGCCTCCAATCATCTGCTCAGCAAATTCCCCTTCCCCCACCATGCGTGAGTGATGATCAATACATCCCACAAACATGTATGTGAGCCACTTTACTTATATGGCTTTGAGTCTCATCCTGGTCACTGAAACAGAAAAAAAGTATGAGATCATGGCCACTGTTTCTTCCCTCAACCCAACTGATAGACCTGCCATTTTATTGGTGGTATACACAGGGTAGCCTAAGGATATGCAATTGGTAGACTGGATCATATCAGATCTTTCTATCATCTGAAACTGGCACAGTACTTTGAACATAATTGCTTCTTCTTTTGGGGGGGGGGAGGCAATTGGGGTTAAGTGACTTGCTCAGGGTCACACAGCCAGTAAATGTTAAGTGTCAGAGGATGGATTTGAACTCAGGTCTTCCTGGTTCCAGGTCTGGTGCTCTATGCACTGCACCATCTAGCTGCCCCCATAATTGCTTCTTACTAGATGCTTGTTGATAGATTGATTTGAATTGAAATGCTGCTCTCAGCCTGGAATACCATAATGTTAAATGTCCATGTTCTTCAATAACATTTTATTTCTCTTCCTCTTTTTCTGTCTTTCTTTATTCTTCTTTCCTCCTTCCATCCCTCCCTCAGTTCCTTCTTATAATATGGGAAACTCTCACTAAGTCTTTGGTGGACATCACCTTCCCTAATTCCCCAAGCTGTTTGTTCACTACTTTACCAAACAACTTTTTGTTAATTTTGAAAATTTTTGTATATATTTACATATGTAAATGCCTTCCATTAGACTGTTTGGATCTTTAAGGTGGTAATCATTTTTGTTTTTTCTTCCCTTCTCCCCTTGTTTTAGCACAGTGTCTAGTATACAGTAAACAATTCATACCAGCTTATTGAATGACTGTCAGTGCCAGTGAATACCATTGCCTATGGCATAGAAAGGTTAAAGAACTTCTCAGGGGACATACAGCAACTCCATATTAGATGCAAGACTTGAACTTTGTTATTTTCTGATTTGAAGGTTAGTTCTCTATCCAATATCAGATTACACACTGATAATATTAATAATATTTCATTACCCAAAGACTTCTGTGACCTGGTAGATTTAGGAATTCTTTCTGGAGATTCAGATATGAATGAAGTGATAGAAGTTTGGCTAAATTCTTTCCCTGCATTATCTCATTCAGTCCTCTTAAACAATCTAGAGTGTGTACTCAGCTAGAACTTTAGCTGGGGATGGGGCCAAGGAGCAATTATTTGAGCTCTTTCACCCCCCTCTTTTTTCCCTATATTTCACAGAGAAGTCATAGCATTTGGAGAGTATAAATTTCTAAACCTGCACCTATCACAAGGATTTTTGATATTCATTTAGGCAAAATTAATTCTAAGGCTTTATTTCTTTACAGGCTATCGAGAAAACATAACTGATTTCAGGAGCTACAGCACCCTAGTCTTTTCAAGGGACAAAGTTTTCATTTGCCTGGACTATTTCCCTCTGTGCTAGAGAATAGCTCCATTGATAGAAAAGACCAGAATTCATGTTATATAGCCTTTGCTTTCATTAGAGAAGCAGAAATTATATCCTTGGAAGAGTAAGATTATAGTTAGAAGACCTGGGTTCAAATCCTGACTCTGCTGCTCACTGCCTAATGCCATTGGATTGGTCATTTCTGTTTTCTGAGCTTCATTTTTCTCATCTATCAAATGAGGGACAAGAAGGTTATTAAGGCCCATATGACTCCAAATACTAAATGATAATCTTTTCTCATGTCAATCGACAAATCATTCAACAAGGATTTCAAAGCTGAAGGACCTTGTGTTGGATGATGGTCAGGCCTCCAAACCAGAAAGACCTGGGTTCAAGTCTTACCTTTGACATATCCCAGCTATGTGACTCTAGTCAAGTTATATTACTTCCTAGTGCTCTAGAAGAGTTTAAAAAATTTGGCGGTGGGGCAATAAAGTTTAAGTGACTTGCCAAGGGTCACACAGATAGTATTTGTCAAGTGTCTGAGGGCAGATTTTAACTCAGGTCCTCTTGAATCCAGGGTCAGTGCTTTGCCCACTGCACCACCTAGCTACTCCCACTAGAAGACTTGAAAATTATTCTAAGCTACAGAGAAGTTCCTGACCTTCATTGGTGAAGTAAGTTTCCTCACCTAGGAATTTCATTTACAAGTGATATTCCAGGTCCCTTCTCTACCCCTATGCTGCTAGGTGCCCACCACTGGGCTAGGTGCTGGGTATACAAAAAGAATGAAATCATCCCTATTCTCATTGAGGTTAATTCTAACAGAGCAAGAACAAGTGTGTGTGTGTATGCATTTACAAAAATATATGTGTGCTTATATGTGCTGGTGTATTCACATATGTATACATGTATAGACACATATGTATAGATGTATATACACATGTGTGTATATGTATGTATACATGTGTGTATATACACAAAGATTAGATGAAAGAGAGAGGGAGAGAGGGAGAGAGATTCTATTTTTAAGGGATGCAGTCTTAATTTGCTTATATAGAAACATGTATTTTTGTGACTAGAGGTATATGTCTATTATTGATAGAGCTATAGATATATACATATGTATGTATATAAATATACATAAATCTCTATCTATATGCATATACATATATATATATATATACATATGTGTATATATGTGTGTACACACATGCATGTACATACATATGTATACCCAATGTCACGGCCCTATTTAAGAATGAAGGACAAACAACAATAATATACTACTTGAGAATACCCAAGAAGTGGCAAAACCCAACAATGGTGAAGAATCTCAGGCCTCGATGGCCTATCCACGGCAACTGAAATTGACCAAAATGTTATGCCCACAAGGTCCCTTGAAAGAACAATGGCATTCTGGTCCCTCTAAGTCATTACAGTCTATTCTAGCTACTATTGTATTTTATGATTTTTTTTTACAAGAATAAGAGTCTCTGTGGTCCTTTCCCCTCCACATTTATCCCAAGGTTGGCTAACAAATAGCTCTCACTCTTATTTGCCTTGCAAAACTCACATAAATTCAGAATGATAAATACATTATCTGGGCTTTTTAACGGACCATTGTTTAATTTTCTATGCTTGTCTGGCTGGGGGAGAGATGAATATTACCTTGTGGAAAATAAGATTTCTCCTCCATTTAAAGGGGGTGGGTTGTAATATATGACAGAGGAAGCCACCCAGCCTCATTCAAATAGCCCACAACACTAATTAAAAGTGTTTGAAAGGCCATCCATCCACCAGCCCATGATTCATTCTGTATTATACTCAGTAAACAAGAAATAGATATTGGATTAAATACTTCTAATTTGTCAAAAGAAGAGGTGTTTCAATTGGCCAGTGAGGGACACATTCCCTCATCATTTTCAAGTCCAGAGACACAAAGTATTAACAACCCCATCTCCCTGCTAGTAAATTCCCAAATGGTTTTTGGATATGATGCCATTCATCTTACCAACTATGAGACTTACTCTCCTACCCCAGCCTCCCAGCCCCATTGCTGGAGATTATCTTGTGCTCACTAAGTATGGAGTGGGGTAGAAAATACAGGTAAAAATGACTCCAGTCGGAACTGTCTCCCTAACTGGCTGAAGACTAACAACAAACATAGTTGTGCTCCAATAATAACAACTCCATGCTAAGAAAGAAACAACTGATATAGAAACACTGTTTTCATTTTCTCCATTCACAAACACAAAGCAGACAGGATAAAGCAATTAAAGGGGAAGAGCCCCCAACAACCTCAACCGAGAGGAAAAATGAGGACAGACATCTCAACCTATTGAGGACACATTAAGAAGGAAGTTTCACATCACTGGAAATGGAAAATGTCAGTTACCTTTGTGCCGCGTGGAAATGCCTCTCAGTCACAAAGGTCTAATTCTCAACAGCAGCCACCATGTCTTGCTCACTGTTGAAAAAAAAAAGAGCAAAGGCAAAATTAGAAAGACAAAAAAAAAAAAAAGGTTCCACTCAATTGAGCACCTGGAAGAGACTTTGGAATTGGGGATTTTAAGGTGGAAGGCTTATTATGGTGAACTGGGTGAGTGAAGTTGTATTACTTTGGTGAACCTCAGGTTCCTAAGAATGCCAGATTCTCAAAGTTGGAGAAGACATTAAGGGGCATCCAATAATTATGATAATTACTATAATTATAACTATTGTTTATATAGCATGCTAAGGTTTCCAAAGTGCTTTGAATATATCATCTCATTTGATAGTCCCAACCACAGCATGACATAGATACTAATATTCTCCTTTTACAAAAAAGGAAAATGAGGCTGGAAGATGTATAGTAACTTGCTCAGGGTTCCATAGTTAGGAAGTATCTGACACAGTGTTCAGATTCATTTCTAGAGGACTCCATATTAAGTGTACCACTTAGCATCCCATCAAATCGGTATCTGAAAAAGAATCCCAGTCTTCCAGAAGAAGAGTGTTGACTAGGTACCAGGTGAGAAAGATGAGGGAGCCTGCTCTAACATTTGACAGTTCGAATCAATTTAAAACACTAATTCTAAGAGTGTTTGTGGATGGGAATATCCCAAACTGACCTGAAGGAATATGTTTTCTTTGGATCAAGGGTCATTATTTAGCATTGGAACAAGTTCTTTCACCCAAGAATTCCACTGGGATTTTTTAGAGGAAAAACAAGCATGGGCAGTTCTCTTTCTCTTCTTTCCACGTTTACTTAACGCAGGTGTAGAATATGAGCTCTATAGAAGCATCTTGATGAAAAGGTTCATCAAATTTTCTGTGGCATGGACTGATCTGGTCAAGACTAGGGACCTTTTGAAGATACATGTTTTTGATGAACAAAATAATACTTAGTATTAGGAAGGAAATCAATTCCATGGAAATTGTTATACACTTTTATCATTTAATTGTTTTGCTTTTTTTTTTTTTAAAGACAGGATCTCCCTATGTTGTTCAACCTAGAAATGCTGTGGTTACTAAAGGACTTAATTTCATTCATGACCAGCATGGGAATTCTGACCTGCTCTATTTCTTTTCTTATTTAAAATTTTTTCTGGGTCAAAGAGGGTTAAGTGACTTGCCCAAGGTCACACAGTTAGTAAGTGTCAAGTGTCTGAGGCTGGACTTGAACTCAGGTCCTCCTGAATCCAGGGCCAGTGCTTCTTCCATTGTGCCACCTAACTGCCCCCCTGACCTGCTCCATTTCTAATGTGGGGTGGTTTGCCCCTCCTTGAGCAGCCTCGGTTCCCTCTTCCACTGGCTCACCATATCGGTGTTGGATTTAATTTGGGTAGCTGATAGGTTTAGCACCCTGTGTCTTAGAACTCAAGCAATCTACCACCCTCGGCCTCCCCGGTAGTTGGGATTGCATGTGCATACCGCCATAATCGAATAAAATAAAATAAAATTTTAACATAGATTTTTTAAAAATTTAAAATAAAATACATCCAAACACACTATTTTTTTGCAGGGCAATGAGGGTTAAGTGACTTGCCCAGCGTCACACAGCTGTAAGTGTCAAGTGTCTGAGGCTGGATTTGAACTCAGGTTCTCCTGAATTCTGAGCCAGTTCTCTATCCACTGTGCCACCTAGCTGCCCCCAAAACACACTATTTTTTTAAAATTCTCAGACCCTGGGTTAACAACTTATGTTGTAATGTATAGAGGGCTAGATTTAAAGGTGGGTTCAGTTCCCACCTTAGACATATATCAGCTGTATGCGCCTGGGCAAGTCAACTAATCTAAGCCTCAGTTTCCTCACCATAACACACTATCATTATAAGATTCTCTTCACAGAGTTGATGGAAGTCTCAAATAGGAAATAGTGGGCAGAAAACTTTGCAAACTTCAAAGCACTTTCTGTGATAGTCATCTTTAAAAAATCATTATTACATCTTCATGCTACAAACTATGCTGGTCAAAGATCCCCTCTGTGACCTTGAAAGACTAATTTTAACCAATCTGGCTCTCAGTTTCCTAATCTACAAAATGAGGAGGTTAGGAACATGGCCTCTGGGGTCTATTCCTGCTTTAGGTCTCTGACTTTTCATGCATTGTCTGGCTCTTCAGTTTCCTTTTCTGTAAAATGAAGGGGTTGAGTGACATGACTTCTCATGTCCTTTCTGGCTCTAGATCTATTACTCTACCAAGTCAGAGTATTTAACCTATAGAACAGAAGGCGTATGCTTGGGGGTGGAGACGTGATTACATTTGAGGGACTGTCATGTGACATGATCCCAGAATAAAGAACTAGAAGCAACAGTTTCAAAGAGGTCCAGTGAGACTTGCCTTCACTCATTAGACTATAAGATTTTTGAGGGCAGGTACTTTTTTCACATTTATATCCTCAGTATTTAGCGCTTAGCACCTGCACATAGCAGGCACTTAATAAATATTTATTGACTGACTGATTGAATAATCAGAACTGTGGGAAACTAAAGTGATCCGTATAAGGAATTAGTAACGTCCCTATCACCAAACTGAAGAAATAGAGTCACAGATTTTGTGAGATACAAGGAATCTTAGTGAATATATAGGGTGACACATGTACAAAAGGAAGCCCTACTTGCTCATAAAAGACAAATGATCATCTAGGTTCATTATGTGAAGGCTTCAAGCAGGAACTAGACATGCACTTGCCAGAGATGTTGAAGGAGACATTCCCGTATAGGTAGGACATGGGGAAGCTGACCTTAGAAATCCCTTTCCACTCTGAAATTCCATGATAAAACTTTAGTGTTATGACCAACTAGGCAGTGAACTTCCCTGAGAGGCAAGAAATAGGAGTTCAAGTCAATTCTACTGTTAATTAGCTATGTCATTTTGGTGCTTTGCTACTCGGGGCTTGCATTTCCTTATCTATAAAATGAGGGGGTTGGATGAGGTGATCACTAAGGGATATTTATCTTGTAACAACATAACATCATACTAATTCAGAGAGATTTTCTGTTTTCAAAGTGGAGTATAAGGGAACTCAACAGAGTGGCAGTTATTAGTTTTAATCAGTTATGGCTGGTTGACTCATCAGTAAAGGAAAAAAAAATCTGTCAGGACTAATTTTAGGTTGTATGGTTTCAGTGATTTAAAAATGTAAAATGTAACTTTCTACATAAGAAAAGTGATCAATGAGAAGAAGAAAGGAAGGAAATTCACATTTATTAAGCACCTACTATGTACAAGGCACTATTTTAAGCAATTTACAAATATAACCCCATTTGATTCTTACAATAAATATAAGAGGTAGGTGCCATTATTATCCCCATTGAACAGTTGGGAAAACTGAGACAAGGAGTAGTGAATTTCCCAGGATAACACAAAACTAGTAAATGTGTATGAGACTGGATTTGAATTCAGGTCTTCCTGATATATAGATGGATAAGATAGATAGATAGATAGATAGATAGATAGATAGATTAGCTAGAGATAATTACTACACAACATAATTGCCTTCTAACAAAGTGAAATGGGCTTCCTTGAAAGGTAGTGAGTCTGCTAGTAATAGAAGTCTTCAAGCAAAAGCTAGATGGGTAGTTATTGAATATATGTTAGAGTCAATCAACAAGCATTTATTAAGTTCCTCCTGTGTTCAAGGGATTGTGCTAAGAGCTGGAGATTCAAATAAAGGCAAAAGAAGTCCCTGCCCTAGAGCAGCTAGGTGGCACACTGGATAAAGCACTGGCTCTGGATTCAGGAGGACCTGAGTTCAAATATGGCCTCAGACACTTGGCACTAGCTCTGTGACCCTTGGCAAGTCACTTAACCCTCATTGCCTCAAAACAAAACAAAACAAAAAGTTGTTAAAAGCTTAATAGAATTCTGGAAATCCAGCAACCCCAAGAAATTTAACTAGGTGGTCCAGTGGATAAAGCAATGGCCCTGGATTCAGGAGGACCTGAGTTCAAATCCGACCTCAGACACTTTACACTTACCAGCTGTGTGACCCTGGGCAAGTCACTTAACCCTCATTGCCTCACCAAAAAAATATAAAGAAGTCCCTTCCCTCAAGAAGTTTCCAATCTAACATGGGAGACATGTGAACACCTATATGCAAGCTACAGTCAGGATAAGTTAGAAATAAGCAATAGAAGGATAGTGCTAAGTTCTTGGGGAAGGAAGAACTTTAGCTGGGACTTGAAAGAAGTCAAGGAAGCCAAGAGGTGGAGGGCAGCAATTAGAACATCTCAGGCCTGGAGGTGTGTGTGTGGGGGAAGCCAGTAGAAATGGAAGATGAAGGGTCATATGAGGAACAGCCAGGAGGTCAGGGTCACTTGATCACAAAGTACGTGGGGGAGGGAGAAGTAAGGAATAAGAAGGCAAGAAATGTAGGAAGGAGGCAGGTTATGAAGGGATTTAAAGGCCATGAGAGGATTTCTGTTTATTCTGGCAGTAATAGGGAGCTATACATCATTGAATGGAGATGGTGGTGATATGGTCAGACTTGTGCTTTAGAAAGATCAATTTGGCAGCTGAGTGTATGAATTGGGCAAAGGGAGGCAGGGAGACCAATTAGTAACCTAGTACCAGGCAATCTGGAATTCCTCTTTTGAAAAGCCTTCCCTTTGGACTCAGAATTCACCTGAAGTCTCTGGGGACAGGGATCTCCATTTTCTCCCCTTCCTTGAACACCCCCTTCAAGAAGAAGAACTGAAATTGCAGTAGTAGTCCTCAGTGGGCAAAAAAACCGAACTATTCATAGGATCATAGATTTCAATGTGGAAAGAGATCTTAGAGGCCCCAGAGCCCAACCCTGAAACTGAGTCTCAGAGATCAGGCCTGGGGTCACACAGCTGTCAAGAATCTGAGGTAGGATTTGAACCCAGGTCTTCCTGGTTCCGGGCCCCTTTTGCTATTATGTTCAATTGCCTCTTATGCCACAGAACGACCTGTTTACTTGTGGCTTATCTCCTATTATTTCTACAACATTGTATGGCTTAGCAAGTGTTTTCTTCAGGTAAAATATTTACCCAGGGTCACATAACTGGAAACAGGTAAAGCCCCAAGTGGAAGCAAAGTCTCTGGGCTTCTGTCCTGTCAGTTTTTCTCTTAGACTTGTTTGCCTCTCTGAGTCCTTTTCCTTCTTAGATGCATCTGTAATTTCGTCAAGGATGATAAACATTTAGCTCACTAATACAGACCACAACCCCTCCACATGCATACAGATTCACATAACAGATTCCAACCTGAGCCATATCTAACATATGAGGATTACAAAGTGCCCTGAACTCAGATGAGAGAGAGAGAGAGAGAGAGAGAGAGAGAGAGAGAGAGAGAGAGAGAGAGAGAGAGATCATTACCAGCTGGGGGCAACCCTGCAAGGCTTCGCTTTATCCACTGAGCCTCCTTGATGCCCTGGGAGCATTTTAATTATAGAAAGAGTATGAACAAATATGAGGAAGCATGAATACATCAGGTGGATGGACAACACATGAGGTTGGTCAATAGTAGAGGTCTGATCAAATGGATTTCGGGGGACAAACATCCACAGATCATCTCACTGCTAGAAGCTTAATCTGAAAATCTCTGCCTATATAAAATCATGAGATCACAGTTCTAGCATTGAAAGGCATCTCAGAGAACATCTTGTCTCATCTAATATCACTCTAATTCTACAGATGAAGAAACTGAGGCCTCAACATCCCTTTGCAGTGTTTATGATTATATGATTATCTGCCCCCTTCCAAAGTGATAGAACTGAGATTTAAACCCAATTCTTTTCAGTATAAATCTAGTATCTTTTACCTTGTGTTAATCTTGATAGAAACCAACAACCAGACAACATGGTACAGTGCAGAGAGTGTTGGTCTTTGAATCAAGAAGACATGGGTTCGGGGCAGCTAGGTGGTGCAGTTGGATAGAGCACTGGCCCTGGAGTCAGGACTACCTAAGTTCAAATCCAGCCTCAGACACTTAACACTTACTAGCTGTGTGACCCTGGGCAAGTCACTTAACCCCAATTGCCTCGCTAAAAAAAAAAAAAAAAACCAAAAACCAAAACCAAAACCAAAACAAAAAAAAAACCCCAGAAAACCATAACAAAAAAACACAAAGAAGACATTGGTTCAAACCTACTTTAAACCCTTTTTAACTGTTTGAACACAGACAAATTATTTAAATTCTCTGAGCCTCGGTTTCCTTATATATAAAATAAGTGGATTGAATTAGTCTCTTCTAAGTCTGTTTATGATCCTGTGAGGTGATTCTGTGGTTTCTTTACAACCACTATATCTAGAAGAAGAGAGGTCACTGGAAAGAGTTTTGTTGGGGGGTTACATAAGGACTCCTCCTCCTAGTCCCTTCTTGGCCTCATGAACTCATGTCTCCTCACACCGGTGTGGCCCTGTCCCATGTCCTGCTTGGGCTGCCATGTGTGTCAGATTATTGGAATAAAGTTCAGCCAAGCAGAGCTGCTGACAGGGCTCTCCACTGGTGGGGGCCGCAGCCATAAACTAGCCTAAATGAAGTATGCCACTAAATTGTCCTGTTAATTAGTTTATTATTTCATTGTAGGGACCAAATACATAAATGAAATTAACAGCCCCTGGGCAGTGAGCTTGGCATGAGAAATAAAATTATTTCTCAGGTCATTGCCTTAAACACAGACATTTTATACTAGGATAATGTTAACATAAGAAAAGTAAATCTTAAAATCTTTGTTCATTACCGATAGCAAGTCACTGGAGCTGATCTGAAGAGTAATTAATATAGATTATATGACCATGTTCAACATAGGATGACAAGGGTAAAATAACTGGAATCGTAGAGTCCTACTTTGGAAAGGACTTTAGAGGACGAGTCCAATCTCCTTCCCACTGCAGGATCTCATCTGTTCCCTCAGGGTCCTGTACATAGTCATCCAAGAGTCTTCCTGAATACCTCCAATGACAGGGATCTCACTACCTCACACAACTTCTTGTATTTGTAACAGTAACTTAAGAGCTGAAATGAATGGGGAGAATGTGAACAAGGAAGGTTGCAGAGGTGAAAATCAACATCTGGGCTGAATATATTTCCTTGGAGAAATAGCAGCCAAACCCTTTAGACACCAGTTACTTTGTGTGAATAAAATAAAGGAGCAAATGAATCCTGGGCCAGTGGCCAAATTTTTGTTAAGAGAAAGAGAAAAGCCTGTCCAAATGTGACTCAAGGCCTTAGAACACTTGCCCTGCCCAGAGAACACTGCTCTGGAGGAACAGGGAGGGGCTATACAGAAATGGTGCCTTACTGGAACAAGAAATAGCCAAAAGAACATTGACTTCAATCGGAATGGATTCAGTTTCTCAGTTACATGTTGCTAGGGGCCCTGAGACAAACATATTATAATTGGCTTTGTCCTCAAAGTGCTTCCAATCTACCAATCAACCAGGAAACATTTATCAATGGCTTGCTGCATTCTAGGCCCTGCACAGTCCCTGCCCTGAGGGACTCTATTACATTCTACTGGGGACAGGCAACATAGCCACAGAAAAAGTCAATACAACATTATGCAAAGTTACTTCACAAGGGAGACCCCAAACAATTGGGGGAGGGGGTTGGAAAGACCCTACATGGGGAGGGCGAGATGCACCTGAGCTGTGCTTTGAAAGAAGCTAGGAATGCCCAAAGGTGATTGGGCAACTGGTTATAGCTGGGTCTCTTTTCATTGGCTATCTCATGAGCCTATAATGCTCTCCCTCCTCACTTCTTGCTGGCTTCCCTGCTTTCCTTGAAGAATCAGCTCAAACTCAGTTCTTTCTGCAGGAGATGTTTTCTAGTCTTCCAACTACTAGCTTTCCTTTTGTCATTACCTCCCATGTTCCCTGTTAGCTCTTGTATGCACATATTGCTGTGCCTACATTGTGTCTCCCATACCTCCATCCCTTTGCTCACACTGAAACTTTGACCTGGGATGGCCATGTTCCCATTCTCAACTCTACTAATTGAAAGCATGGCCATCTCTCAGACTCAAATATGAATTTTTTCATTCTGTGGTGCCTCAATCCTGATTGATCCTTCTTTCCATCCAGCACTTCCTTTGAATAATTCTGCTTTGTAGCATTGTTATCTGTATGAATGACAGGCAGTGTTACATAATACATAGAGAGCTACTCCTGGAATCCAGAAGACCCAGATTCAAATTATTCCTGTATTCCATACAAGCTATGTGACCATAGTCAAGTTACTTAACCTTTTTGAGTTTCAGACAATTTTCTTTTTTCTTTTTCTTTTGTTTTTGGTTTTGTTTTTGTGGGGCAATGAGGCTTAAGTGACTTCCCCAGTGTCACACAGCTAAATGTCAAGTGTCTGAGGCCGGATTTGAACTCAGGTCCTCCTGAATCCAAGGCTGGTGCTTTATCCACTGTGCCACCTAGCTGCCCCCCAGAAACTTTTCTAAGATAAATCTACGAAAGTATAAATAATCTGTTTGGGCTAGAGGCCTTCTTCACACACATGAAATCACAGATTCTAGACATCTCTATGTATGTGTATATCTCTCCTCTTAGATCAGCCACAAGTGATGGATTTGTCAGCTCTGGGAAGTCTGAGCCTTGTTTGTAGAGGGGCTATGATCTGTGTCAGGGAAGGGAGTACTGAACCCAAGGAAACCAGAGATCCTTGAAGTTTTGAAATTTATTACAGGGCACTCTGTCACATGCAATTGCTACATATTGTAAATATGGCCATGTTAACTATGGCTGAGCATCTTCCCCTCTCAATATTTTCTACCATATGTTAACCAATTTCCATATTTTCTCAATGTAAGATTCAAGGCATGTTGAGATCTATTGCTTCCTGCTTCCCAGCGATATAAACAAGCAGGATGAAGTTTAACTTGTATATCTTTATAATAACGTGGCATGTATACTGGCTAATATTAAATATTTTGAGATGGCATTGCTAAGGCCAATTAAATAGGTTCCTAATGAAAACAAATGAGCAGGAACAGAGAGAGACAAAAGGCAGCAATAAGAATACCTTGCTCAATTCTCAGGGGTCAATTCTTAATATAAATGTAAATGCAGGGGGAAAAAAAAGTTAGGAGGAGAATGGAATCAAATGAATTTTCATGCTGGACTTTCAAGAGCCAATATCCCAGAGTCCTCAGGCCTACCTGCAAGATCCAGTCATGTGCATGGAGAGAAGCCTGGCTTTACAATACTAACAATTATGGGAATGATTCTTATTATAAGAATAATAATAGGGATTGATCCAGATAATGGGAGGAAAGAGTAAAACCTACAACTCATCATGGCTCGTTGCAAAAATTTAGGGCCTACTGAATACCTAGAAAAATATAATCGGGCAGGGGGAATTATACACTGGATGCTGTCCATCTTATATTAGCACATGATAAATCTTCATATTAAAAATCCTCCACTTCAAATATTCCTGAGAATTGAACAAATAAATGGAAAGCAGAAAAAATACATCGGATACCCACAACTGCCCCATTATACTGCTAACCCATACAAATACCAATAAAATATTGACCCATAAAAAAGCCCATGAAATACATACTCGGAACAATTTAATATATTTCAAATACAATACTAATTCTTATAACCTTCAAATTCCATGGAAAAATTAGCCTGAAAAATGGTGGCCCAAGTGGAAAAAATAAGAATCATGTAGGATCAAGAAAAAGTACATATGAGCCCTGTTGTGCTGTCCTCTAGTGGAGTTTGTCTGAAGATATCTTCAGTGACACTAAGGAAGAGAGACTTATTTCAAGACTCTATTCATTGAAAAAACAAAAAAACGGATAGAGCACCAGTCCTGGAGTCAGGAGCACCTGGGTTCAAATCCGGCCTCAGACACTTAACACTTACCAGCTGTGTGACCCTGGGCAAGTCACTTAACCCCAATTGCCTCACTAAAAAAAAAAAAAGAAAAGAAAAAGAAAAAGAATAAACAATGATCATATCCCCTTGTCTGCCAAATATTAAATAGGACATAACTATAGTGGGATAGTGAACTATTTGTTGATGGACTCCTTCAAATAATGATGAAAATAACAGCAGCACTATCAGACAGGTGGTATAGTGGACAGAGCTCTGGGGCTAGCGTCAGGAAGTTGTTTAGTCATTTCAGTCATGTCTGATTCTTTACGAACCCATTTGGGGATTTCTTGGCAAAAATACTGGAGTGGTTTGACATTTCCTCCTTCAGCTCATTTTGTACTTGAGGAATGTGAGGCAAATGTGGTGAAGTGACTTGCTCAGGGTCACACAGCTGGTAAGTGTCTGAGGCCAGATTTAAACTCACGTCTTCCTGACTACAGGACCAGTCAGGAAGACGTGAGTCTGAATCCAGCATCAGACACTTACTAGCTGTGTGACTGTGAATAAGTCAATTAACCTCTGCCTGGCTCAGTTTCCTCATCTGTAAAATGAGAATAATAATAGTATTTACCTCTTAGGGTTATTGTGAGGATCATATAGGATATTTATAAAGCACTTAGCACAGGGTCTGACATATAGTAGGTGCTTAATAAATGCTTGTTAAATATAATTATAATGATAATTATATAATTAAGGGATATAGGATTCCTTCTGTGAGGATTCTCTTTGATGAATTCTGAAATTCCCTTATCTGATGGTTTTCATTCCACCTCTCCCTCTGTCTTGCAAGCCCCAGGCCTCTTTATTCTCACTGTCATGTACAATCCCTAACCCTTAATACTTTCCTAGGTCATGTCTGCACTGGCTACACTCTCCTCTATCACTGATGTTAACCAGTGCGTGAGCTAGTTCAACTGTGCCCTGCAACTCCAAGTATGAGTGTCTTATCCCTTTCCCGCATTGAAGATCTGGCATGGCTAAACTTCAGTTTCAGAGTATTCCAATCATCTACCTCCTCCTCTCCTATTCATGTACTCCTGAGAAAAGGAGAAAATCATAATCCCAAGATGCCCAGTCCATTACAAATTGGTTACACAATTTAAATGGGCCCTCACCATGGCAAGGAAATAATTCTACCTCTCCCTAGTCAACTCACTATCCCATTCACCATTGTTTTCTAAACTTCCATCCATCTCGAATCCCTTCACAGCTTCCTCTTTCCCTCTCCTCTCACTGACATCTATATGTCACATTTCACTCAAAAAATGGAGACCAGTTGCTGAGAGCTCCTTCCTCTTTCCTCTTCATTTCACAACGATCAAAATATACCTTCTGCCACTATCTTCTCCTTGGCCCCTGTCTCCAATAACGAAGTGGCCCTTCTCCTTGCCAAGGCCTTGACATGCACGAGTGATTCCTTTCCTTACCATTTTTCATCTTCTCTCACTTCTCTCACTACTGCCTACAAAAATGCCTGGGTTGGGACAGCTAGGTAGCACAGTGAATAAAGTACTAGCCCTGGATTCAGGAGGAACCGAGTTCAAATCCAGTCTCAGACACATAACACTAGCTGTGTGACCCTGGGCAAGTCACTTAACCCTCATTGCCCCAAAAAGAAAAAAAAAGAAGAAAAATGCCTGGGTTTCTCCCACCTACTTCCCTTCTCAAAAAAAAGCTCACCCTTGATACAACCATAGTATCATCCCATATCTCTTCTCCCTTTTGTGGCTAAACTCCTTCAGAAGGCTGTCTACAATTGATTCATTTCCTTTCCTCTAAAATTCTTAACTCTTTACAATCTGATTTCGGACTTTATTCCACTGTAAATTCTCTCTCCAAAGATAACAAAGATTTCCTTTCTAACCTTTGCAGCTTTTGAAATTGTCCATCACCTCCTTCTCTTTGATACTCTCTTTTCTCTAGGTCTTCATGACATGACTATCTCTAGGTTCTCCCCTACCAGTCCAACTTCTCCTTTTCTATCTCCTTTACTAGATCTTCATCCTGGTTATACCCAGTGACCATGAGGTTCTATCCTTGATCCTCTTCCCTTCTCTCTCTACACTATTTTCTTTAGTGATTCCATTAGCTCTAGGAATTTAATCATCACCTCTATGCTATCGATGAATTCTTGGATATACATATCCAGTCCTATATTCTCTCCTAACTTCCAAATTCACATCCCCAATCACCTCTTGGACATGTTGATACTGATGTTCCAAATATACCCCAAATTCGACATATCCAAAATTGAACTCATTATTCTCCACACCCCCTTCCCAACCTCGCCTCAGTCCTTTCCCCTTCCTAACTTTCTTTCCTATTATGGTTGATGGCACCACCATCCTCCTGGTTTCCCAGGCTCATATTCTTGATATCATCTTGAACTCTTTATTATCCTTCCCCTTTCTCCCCATCAATATCTAATCTGGCATTTCCTTGGGATTCTAAATCTAGAACATTTCTTCCATATACCCCCTTCTCTTCCCTGACACTGCCATAACCCTGGTGTAGAATCTCATTTCCGCGTGACTAGACTATTGCGGTAGCAAGGTGCTCCAAGTGGCAGAGATACCATTTTGCAAATTAAAGCTATTATCTACTATGTGAGAATTTCTTAACAATGAGTGACATGTAATGCCTGATCTTGCCTACACCTAAACTGTCCCTTTAGATGACAAGTAGCATCTTTTCCTAAAACCCCAGGGCCCCGTTTAGTAAAGGAATTCATTCTAAACCTTAAGAGGGACTTTTGGGTCTTAAAAGTGTTTGTGTAATTCAGTGAGACCACTGTCATTGAAATAGGCTGGAATTTTCCAGCCAGTGTCTTTTGTGGTTCCTTTGCCTACCTAATTCAATTATGTTTCATTGATGCAAATATTTTGAACCTTAAAATAATACTTTTTATTACTGGGATCAAGTACAATTTTAGTCAAATGCTTTGAATAGTTAAGAATAGCTCACAATGTAATACTATACCTAGGTATCATTATGATTTCTTTCCAGAACTATTATCTCATATATGTATTCAAACTGTCATAAGCAGAATACACACTGCAACTGGCCATTTGGAAAAGATTCCTTATAGGATTCCAGGCATCATCAAATTATTCTGACCCTCCATGGTGAATTCTGTCCTTAGCTCTCCACTACACCCATTGGGACAATTCTAATTGCCAGGAGATATTCCATAGGGTTAAATTCATTTATATGAACCTCACAGGTGGACAGCTGTCCAGCAGTATACGCCAGCAGCTGTTCAACACAATAACCTGACAATCAGATTTTCTTCCAGGAAAAAAATAAATTTTTAATAACGCTACCCATTTTCAGACTGGCAAAACACACGATGTGATTTCTGTATGGCATGGTTATGATAGAAGTATCTTCTGAGGAGGCGTGTCATTTTCTAAGTCAAGGCCCTGTCCTGCCACATTTTTAAGAACAACATGACATGGAAAAATATTTAATAGGATTTGGCTACAGGCAAAACGTCTGAAAAAAAGGCAGAGGATTCCAGAGAATCTACACTTGGTTTAGGCATTGGAGCTGTGAATTGACTAGATGTGAAAGCTGTACGACAATATAGAATTAAAAAAAATAATAATTCTCTGAAGTGTGACTATAGTGTTACAGTTATTATTCCATGTAGATGAAATATGGAAAAGATCTGAAATCATCTTTATATTTACCCTGAAATCCAATTCATTTCATTTAATTTGATACAGTCAAATCAAGATGTATTTGATAGGGAATGTGCTACTGCAGAAGGAACATCCGATTGGAGCTGGGAAGAATTGAGGATTGCATCCTGGCTGCTGGATTGGAAGTCTGATGTCTTGGGTTCAAAACTTGTCTGGGCTTCTTGCTATTTCTGTCACAACGTTACACCTTGCTCAACCTTAGGCAAGTCATAGAAAATGAATTTCTTAGGCAGGGAAGGTTTAAATTTTGTCCTTGTAGCTTGATGGAGTTCCTTTTCTCTTTGCATCCCGAGTCTAGCACCTTCCTTGGCAAATGAAAGGCATTTGAAACTCTTGCTAAATGAATATTAGATGATATAATGAAGCCCCTTTCTCATTCTGTTTTTTTATGTTTTGTTTTCATCTAAAAAAAATGAAAGAATTGGGCCAGGTCACTTTTGAGGTCATTTTCAGCTCCCAATCTAGGAACCTATGATCTTCTAACTGTTCTGTGTGAATTTTGTATGTACTTAAATATTTATCTTGACCTCCCTTCACCCTCTCACTCCTCAAGGGCCTGCTATTATTTGCCTTTCTTCATATCCTCAGCATGTAAGCCCTTAATACATGCTTGACTTGTGACATCTTCTATGAGTTGCTTTCCTGCCCTGAGACTCAGTTTCCTCATCTGTAAAATGGAGAACATAATAACTGCACTTATCATTTAACATGGTTGTCATGAGGAACAAATGAATCGTCATGAGGAACAAATGAATCATCATGTGGTAACATATCGTATAGCTACAAGCACAATAGAAATGCAGGTATATTCATAAGACTTAAAGTCATACATTTTGAGCTAGTAGAATTCTTCTAGTTCAGGCACCTCATTTTTATACCTGAGGCACTGAGACCCAGAAAATTTAAGTGATTTGTCCAAGGTCACACTGGTAGCAAGGGGGACAACCAGAATTTGAACTTAGTTTCTCTGCATCCAAATCCAGCCCTCTTCCTGCTGTGCCACATTTTACTATCATGTATAAGTAATATGCAAATGTAAGCTAGGGATATTAATTGAATGCTTAGCAATCAAAAAGAAATTTATTGGCTAATGCTTCAGTAACTTTCCATTTTATATGTGTACAAAATGCAAACAAATCCCCAGACTAGGAAGTGGAAAAAAGGATTCAAATCCATTTCTGATTCTAAGTATAGTGTTCAACCTGCAGCATGATACTACCATCCAATGGGTACTAGAGAGGCCCTGAGTAGAAGCTGGGTAGTGTAGTAGAAAGAGTGTTGGACTTAGAAACAGGAAGACCTGAATTCATGGCCTATCTCATATCATTACAAGCTGTGTGACCCTTGACAAGGTATTTGAGTACTCTCAGCCTCAGTTTCTCATCTGTAAAAGGGGGCATCTATGAAAGCACCTAGAGGAAGCTAGGTGGTGCTACAGTGGGTAGACCACTGAGCCTGGAATCAAGATAACCTGAGTTCAAAGCCAGGTTGAGACACTTATTACTTATATAACCTGTTTTCCTTAATCTGCTAGAGAAAGAAATGGCAAAATATTCCAGTATTTTTTTCAAGAAAACCCCATAGATTGTAGGTCCTCAGGGTCATGAAGAACTGGACATGACTGAACCACTAAACAACAACCCCCAAAAAGAGTATTGGGTCACTAGATGATGCAGTGGATAGAGTTCTGGGGATGGAGTAAGGAAGACAAGTTCAAATCTGGCCTCAGATACTTACTAGCTATATGACCTTGAGCAAGTGACTTTAGTTTCCTTGTCTATAAAATGGGCTGGAGAAGGAAATATCAAATCATGCCAGCATCTCTGCCAAAAAAACCTCATGCACCATATGGTCTGTGGGGTCATGAGGAATTGGAAATGACTGAACAACGACAACAACAACAAAAAGCACCTGTATCATGAGGTTTTTGTGAGAATAAAATGAGATAACAAATGCGAAGTGCTTCATAAAACTAAAAAGTAATCTCTAAATGCTATTATTATTAGCAATAATATTTTTGGTGAATCCTTTCCAGTAGGTAATAGATGTGGTTAGAGATGTATGTTGGTATGGTTAATCTATGAAAATCCATACTATAGGATTTATAATTGGGAAGAACAAGTGCTTAATAGATGTATGTTGATTAATCTAGTCTAACGAAGTCGTTTTCAAGTAGAGGAAATGGCAACTCCAAGAAGTCATATAAGTAGGGAGTAACAGAGCTAAGATTTGCACTCTGATGGACTGGAAAGAATATTGGGCAATGAGTCAGAGACTCTTTGCATTCCAGCTCTGCTACTCATTAGCTGTGTGACCTTGGGCAAGTCACTTAACCTCTATAGTCCTCAGTTCTCTCATCTAGGAAATGAGGGGAGGGAAGACTTACTAAATGATTGCAGAGGGCTCTGCCAGCTCTGAATCAATATTCTTATGATCCCAGGATCCTTGCAGCAACCCATCTTAAAACTCATTAATACCAGTCTTCTGGCTTCAGAACCAGTGACCTTTGTGTAACAGTATATTTCATTAGTGTGGTCCAACCTAAGGAGGCTACCATGCATCAACTCCAATTTATAGTCGACCTGTGTATTGTTTTCTAGACCTCAACTCCCAAAGGAATTAGACAGAAGATAGCCAGGATTTACCATCTGTGGAAACAAACTAGGGGCTTTTAATAGTGTGGCCAAGGTCACCAAGCCAGAGGCAATCCCAGGTCCCATTGAGTTGTAGTTAATTCTATAAGTCAGACAGAAACATGGACTGAATACTAAGAGTGTGCACTTATACCTCTGTCACTAATTATGGGATGATGGAAAATTCATTTATTTGTCTGGGGTTCCTTTATCTCATCTGTAGAAGTAAACTTAGATGGTCTCTGTGGTCTCTCCAAATATTGGCATTTTATGTTCCAAGTTCCCTCCTAGCTCTGGAATTCAATGCCCAAACTACCTTCAACTTTTCCTTTTCTATGCTCTAACATGTTCTGCTTGAAAATAACAGTGTCAAACTTCATGGGAAAGACTGAAAGCAAAAGGAAAAGGGATTGGCAGAGGATGAGATGGATAGATAGTGTCATGGAAACAATGAACATGAATTTGGGCAGACTTTAGATGATAGTGGAGGATAGAAGGGCCTGGCTTGCTATGGGTCCATGGAGTCAAAAAGAGTTGGACACAACTCAACAACAATAATATCAATCTCAAATAAAAACAGATCCCATTGGCCCATTTATTGGCTTAAAAAACCCACAAAATATTATTCTCTCTGTTTTATTGTATTTTTATTTAGGCTTTAAAAGATTTGCCAATTACATTTTAATCTTCCTGTAGCACTGGAAAGTTCTGATGGTGGGGAATTTGATACCTCTGGTCTTAGTTCTAACAGAACTAAGAGTCTATGTCAGAGTTTCAAAATCTTTTTTTCCCACTTACTATTATAGCTCTTGTCTTTCAGTAAACTTTTCCGTACCCTTTATTCAATATGAAAGCAAATAAATTCTGAAGTTTCCCATGCATGTATACATATAAAATTAAAGAGATTAATTATATGATTGGATAATATGGTTGTCTAATTAACACTATGCCTTTGAAAAGCTGCTTTTACCTCTTGAACGTATGCAGACCTCTGGTTGGGAACTGCCTTCTATAACTACCTTAGTAAGCCCCTCTTTCTAAAAGCTAATTGAGGTTACTGGCTGATAATCAATAGGGATTACACTGATTGGGACTCATAGATGACAGTACTTGGAACCTCAGCGTCTCAGGATTACTCCTAGGATTAGTAGTGATGAGATACCTTCTGGGGACCTTGCCATCTAATAAATCAGGAGCTGAAGAAGTAACACTAGAGGGGGTATTGCATTTAGAACATCGTGCCTCATACACACACACACACACACACACACACACACACGGCACTTGTGGGGCACAAAGCAATTTACAAACATTATTTCTATTGACTTTCAAAAACAACTTTTGAGGTAAATGTTGCTATTAGTATTATCCCCATTTCACAGATGACAAAAACAGCCTCAGAGAATTGTCATGACTTGCCTGATGCCACAAAGCTAAGTGTCAAAGGTAGAATTTGAATCCAAATCTTCCTCACTCAAAATTCACTGCTTCCGCAATAGACTACACTGTAGGTAGCTGCTTTGTCTATTATACTGAGTTTTGGTCTTTTAAATCTCTCTCCATTCCTATCTTCCCTCCCAGCAGGTTTTGAATTTCCGAGAATGACTCGTCTTCTTATTTTGTTGTCCTAAATTGATAAACAATAGGATGAAAGGGTGACAACCCTCATCCCCTTTCCCCAGTGCACGCTATTATCATCAGGTTAAAAAATGGCAGTGCCAAAAACTTAGGCGGACTTTCTGAGCTCTAGAGAACCCAGGTGGTCAAAGGCAGTGTAATCAGTGTTTCTCAGAGAATACTACAGATGACTGAATGCTGGCTGATTATACAGCAAGTCTTAATTTCTGATTATGATTATTTGATATTGACATTTCCTGAGCTGTAAATATTTTTATGCCAGATTCAGCTGAGACTGAAACTCATCCCCTCTGAGGCAGGCGGGAAGCTTCCAATTTCATTATCTAATCTAGTTATTTAAAGCATTCCTCTAAATGCATCTCTCCCCATATTACAGATTTAAAGTCATTTAGATTTAAAGGCAAAATGGCAAGGAGAAAATGACACTGAAGTAAGTATGATGTGACCTGGGATGACACAATGTTGCTGTTTCTATGTATAATGTTCTCCTGGTTCTGCTCAATTCACTCAGGATCAGTTCCTGTAAGTTTTTCCAGTTTTTTTTCTGAAATCTTCCTGTTCATCATTTCTTATATCACCATAGTATTCCATTGCATTCATAAACCACAACTTGTTCAGCCCTTTCCCAGTTCATGGACATACCCTCAATTTCCAATTCTTTGCCACTACCAAAAAAGTTGCTATATTTTGTACAAGTAGGTCCTTTCCCCTTTCCTCTAATGTCTGAAATACAAACTTAGTAGTGTTATTGCTGGGTTAAAGGTTATGCAGTTTTATACCACTTTGGGCATAGTTATAAATTGTTTTACAGGATGACTGGGCCAATTCTCTATACCACCAACAGTTCATTGGTGTCCTGATTTTTATGAGGAATGATCTTTGAAGAGCTTAACATCCTTTGGAAGTAATTAAAAATAATAATAATAAAGGAACACCAAAATAATTAATATCAAATAATGCCCAAATTGAAACCAATTACAATTAAGGCTCATCTTGACTTAGGAAGAGAACATTTACTTTGGTTTCAGGAAGAACTGAGTTCAAATCCTGTCACAGACACTGGCCTTTGAGAAAGTCACTTAACCTCATTTTACTCATTTAAGAATGGGAATAATTAGAGTACCTACTTGGTAGAACAAATGACATCTCTAAAGAGCTTGGCAAACCTTAAATCACTATGTAAATAAGAGCTATTCTTGTTACTATGATTATTTCTACTACAACTCCTGTCTCTTATTGCAAATTTGAAACTCTTCATCCTCAAAAGTGCTCTTGAGTCTTGGGTTTCTGGGTTTCCTATTTTCCAGGGCTAGTGTCAGGACATCCCGCAAATATATCCTAATGATAACACTAATCATTTCCACTTATAGGCCACTTTACAATTTACAAGATGCTTGATTCACAACAGTCCAGAGACAACAACTGTGAAAGAATTTGTCTAGATGGGTGAAAAGGCATTGGATAAGGTCATATGACTATTGAGTGCAAGATCCAGGATTTCAACCTGGGTGCCCCTGAATATGAAGTCCAGTGATATGAAGGAAGTCTTTGGGTGGTAGTGGTTCTCCACCATTGGAGGTCTTTAGCCACAGTCTGGATGACCACTTGTTATGGATATTATAGAAGAAATTCTTTTCCAAGAATGGAGTACTTTACTTTACCTCTGAGAACACTTGCAATTCTGGGATTCTATAACTAGATAATGTAGGTCTCATTAACTAGGAAGGATCATAAATCCTAGATTGAGGACTAGGACTAACTTCAGAGTCCAAAGCTTTCCAAATGCAAATGAGGAAATCAAGTCCTCAGGTTAACATGATCAAGAAAACAAGAATCAAAGCTATCATAAAGAGAAATATCCAGCCTGAAGAAGTGATAGGTGACATCCCCTCCCTAGAGATCTTCAAACAAAGGTAGGCTGACCCCATGTTGTAGATGGGAATTTTATTCAGGGACAGGTTGAACCACGTGGCTTCTAAGATAATTTCTAACTTGAGAATTCTGTAATGAACTTACAAGGACTCTCAAATGTAGAATATATGAACTCTTGATTTTGTAGATGAAAACACTGAAGTAAAAAGAGAATCAATGACTTGAAAAAGTCATATGGGTATTAAATGATAGAATTAAGATTCAAACGTAGATTGTGGTATCATGGATTGAGAACTTGTGCACTCTGAGACTATCTAGATGAGCAATTGGGGCCCAGAGAAAGTTAATAACTTGCTTAGGGCCACACAGATAATAAATTGTCGAGGAATGTTCTAAACCCAGATTCTTTGAATCCTGACTCAATTCTCTTTCTTCTATACCACAATGCCTCCTTGAGGCACTCACTTAGATTTTAAAGGATGGGTGAGCTTTGGCTAGGAAGTGGGGAGGGCATTCTGAGTTGGGGAAAATGATATGGGAAATGTTTCTTGCATCTATTAAGCTGATTAATATTTAATAAATGCCTGCGGTTTTTAAGACGCAGAAAAGATGCTACTAATACAAGTCAAGGACCTTACATCTTGAAAAATAAGTTACAAATATCAGCATTTATTGGGCAATATTCTTTCCAGGGATTCCACATCCTTGGCAATCTTCTTAATTATGTCCTTTTCTCTCCATGAAAAGGCAGCAGGGCAAAAGTAGCTTTATATGAATGAAGGTAAGAGGTTGAGGTTTTTTCCACGTGTCTTTCAGCATTTCTTCCATTAGAAACAATCCTGGGGACAAGAATTATGCTCAACAACTTACTGATCTTTAAAAGAAAACATATAGGAAGCTCCTATAGCTTCAGATATATCTTTTATATCAAGTATGACCATAAGATAATGAAATTGATTTTTTTTAGGGCAATGGGGTTTAAGTGACTTGCCCAGGATCACACAGCTAGTAAGTGAGGCTGGGTTTGAACTCAGGTCCTCCTGAATCCAAGGCTAGTGCCTTATCCACTGCACCACCTAGCTGCCCCCTTGAAATTGATTTTTAAAGAAACAGACCAGAACTTATCCATTCCTAACATTATTGGGACAGTTAGGTAATATAATGGATAGAATGCTGGATTTGAAGTTAGCAAGCCCTGAGTTTGAATCTTTCCTCAGATGCTTATTAGCTGTGTGACTCTGTATGAGCCACAGTCTACCTCAATTTCCTCATTTGTAAAATGTATAATAACAACTACTTTACAAGGTTGTAATGATGATTCAATGAGATGACATGTCAAGTTTCATGCAAACTTCAAAGAGTAATAGGAATTATAGTCTGCCAACTAGCATTTATTAGAGGCTCCCATGTGCCAGTCACTTTGCTAAGCCCTTAGAATAGAAAGAAAGGTGGGGAAAGCCCCTGCTCTCAAAGACCTCTCAATTCTAATGGGAGACATAATGAAAAAGCTGTGATGTACAAACAAGATGAAGGTAATCAGAAGAGGCAAGACATTAGAATTAGGGAGGACTGAGTGAGGTTTCTTGTAGAAGGTTGTACTTTATCTGAGCTTTGAAGTTAGCTGGGGATGGTAGGAGGTAGGCGTGAGGAGGGAGAGCGTGGCAGGCATGGAAGCTAGCCAGGGAAAATACTCTGTTGGGCAATAGAATGTCATATGTGCAGAACAGCAAGGAGGCCAATTTGATGGATGGCAGATTATGTGAAGGAGAGCGAAAAGTAATGTTAACCAGTATGATTGTACCAAGGAGAATATCTGTTATTTGGATAGCACTTTATAGTTTGCAAAATAATGTTTCCACTTCATCTTTTTTTGAATGTGTGAGGAGCCCAGACAGGCATTATTGTTATCATTTTATAGAGGGGGAAAACTAATATTTAGAGAGGGTGAGAGGGTCCTATCTCTAAACCTAACAAGGACCTCAATGGCATCTTGTTTCACACCTTCACTTTATATTGAGGAGACACTCATCGGTAAGGGACTCAGCAAAGGTCAACCAAATAGTAAAGACAAGATTTGAATGCAGATTCTTCCAAACAGAAAAATTTATCCCCCTTTCCATTATGCCAATGCAGTAACACCAAGAAGCCACATATGCTAATCTATTCTCTTGTGCAACCTTTCTGCAATTCCCAGAGATGGAATTTATCTTCAGGACTGGTTTAGACATTTGAACACATGAAGGATCTGTGATTTTAGCAGTATAATGAAATATTGGTGTGGAAATTCTATTCCCTGATATGGATCATAATGTCCATCACTGGTGTGGGCACTCTATTCCCTGATATGGATCATAATGTCCATGTTTGGAAGCTTCCTGAAGGACATATAGGCTAAGTAATTTGAGTAGGATCAGATCAGTAGTGTCATCAGAGTAACAGTCAGTAGTTACCATGTCTTGACTAAGTAGAATCCCCTCTCCTCTTCCCCCTCAACTCTTCCCAGTGAGAAATGTGTCCTTAAATTAGCTTTGTTTCTCATGATGTGAAAATAATACTAGAAGTGATTAAGACAAATTAAATTAAGTAGAGGGTAAATTAGGTATTATTGTGGATTACAAATGGGTACTGTTAATAACCAGTGTTTATCTGGTATAGCCTCCTATTCTAATCAATTATTCTTGCTAACTAGGAGCTAAATTCTGTTGTTTGTACTTGCTGAAGGAGTACTAGTGCTCTAAATTTTGTCACCTTGGAACAAAGTCCCAGTTGCCCTACCCTAGTTATGGCACTGATAATCAGAAGGGGTATTCAAAATCAGGACTTCCTTACTCCAAGGTCCACTTCCTGTCTAGGACACAACACAAGGATCAAAAACAATTCCAATTAATTAAAGGGATATATTATCGTGCTTACCAAATGACCACCCTCATTTATACTATACACGTGGCTCTGAATCACTTTTGACGCTTTTCAAGAATTGAAACAAAATTCAATAATAAAGGTTTGTCATCACTGATGGGAACAGCTTTATACAGTGAAGAGAAAATTGGCTTTAGAGACATAGCCAAGTATTTGTCTGTCATGTTAAGTCACATAATCCCATAAGTATCAGTTTTCTCATCTATAGAATAAAGAGATTGGAAGAAATGGCTTCTGAGGTCCCTTCTGGTTATAAACCTATGAGCCTATTATTTCAAAACAATTCCTTATAGTCTTTGATAACCCTTTTGCTAAGGAGAACAGTGGATAGAGCACCGGCCCTAGAATCAGGAGGACCTGAAATCAAATATGGCCCTTTACACTTACTAGCTGTGTGACCCTGGGCAAGTCACTTAACTGCAATGACCTCACCAAAGGGAGAAAAAGAAAAAGAAAACCCTTCTGCTAAATCTAATAAAGACAAGTTAAGTATATGCTGTGTGCATTGTGCTACCTTAGGTAAGTTATATATAACTGTGTCTCAATTTCCTCATCTGAAAAATCAGGGGATTGGGGCCAATAACCTCTGAGGTTCCTTCTAGCTCTACATGTGTGAGCCTATGATTTCCTAACACTGCCCTTTAGGCTTTGAAATCTATGCCACTACATTTCACAAAGCAATAACTACTATGTACAAGGCATGATGGTAGGTTCTGGGGTAATAAAGGCATATTGTGACAATCATTGAGCTATTCAGTTAGAAAGGATCTTACAAGACAGTGGATCCAACTGGACTGATGCCTTTCTTGTCAAATGTAGGTTTTTAAATTATAAGGGATCATAATGAGTATTTGGTCCCAGACATATCTCTAATCCCTGTGACAAAGACCATTGGCATGAGACTCTCTCCTTAGTGGTGCAGATGAATGCCCTGCCCTACATGATGAGTGGGGCAGAGTTGGCAAGAGGTGAGAGAGGTCCAGCTATCTACAGTCTTACAGTCTTCTTTGGGACTCTTCAAGCTTCTGGTTTCTTTGGGCACTTCTGGCTTCCAGCTTCAAGAAAGAAAATGGAAGAAACCAACCTCACTTCAGGCAACTGAAGGAAAAGACTCTAGAAAGACAGACATGAGAAGGGCGGACAGTCTCTCTCTTTTTTTTGGTGAGGCAATTGGGGTTAAATGACTTGCCCAGGGTCACATAGCCAGTAAGTGTCAAGTGTCTGAGGCTGGATTTGAACTCAGGTATTCCTGAATCCAGGGCTGGTGCTCTATCCATTGTGCCACCTAGCTGCCCTGGCAGTCTCCATGATATTCCTGTTCTTACCTTGTTACACTCAATACTTTGAAGAACTTGTTCTTGGATGAGATTTAGAAATTTGAGCTGTGTTATCTTGTTCCCAATGGAAGAGTTCCTTCACTCTGGGTTATCTGATACATAGATGCAGAATTTCTCTGATATCCAGTTTGGATGAATGAGCTTTACTATTATGTGTGTTCATTATAGAACTGGTATTTGGTGGGAAAGGGGTCAAGACTTAGATATGAATCTTGGGGGCCTCCTTCTTCCCCAAGATGACACAGTGCATAAAAGTTAAATTGAACTTTATCATATCCCTATGACTAACAACATCTAAAGGAGTGAATAGACATAATTTTAGTTTTCTCTCTCTCTGAGAACAGAGTGGCCTCTGGCCCCAACTCTCTGCTCCTCTTCTTGGCAGGAATTAAAATCTCCCTTGGAGAAGGGTAAAGAGAGAAGAAGTTAAAGATGTCAGTTCTTTCTCCCTTTGAGCCATGCATGGACAGTCTCATGTTAGAGGAGGAGAGGAAGTCCTTGTCACACCTGGGCCTCACTACACATGATCCCTTTCTCTACCTATCTTACAAATGAAGCTTGGAAATGGGAAAAAATATGATCAAGATAACACAAGAAGTAAATGGCAGAAGTGGGATTCAAACACAGGTCCTCTGATTGTAAATCCAACTGTCATTCCACCAAGCATGCTCTCTATGTCTCTTAGCAGGCAGGTAAGATGGGTACACCAACAAAACTTAATTCAAGTGAGGTGAGAGGAGAAGTTAAAGACAAAGCTCTGACCAGGCAGGAGTTCTTGACCTTGAACACAAACTTTTTATGCATGTGGGTATACACATATGTGTGTGAGTGTGTACACACACACACATGTATGTATATATGTGTATATGTGTATATATATTTATATATGAGTGAATGTATATATAGAAGTTTGTGTGTGTACATATATGTATTCATATATTATATATGTATATTGGGTCTGTATCCCAAAAAAGATTATAAAAAAGGGAAAAGAACCCACATGTATAAATATATTTATAGCAGCTCCTTTTGTGGTGGTAAAGAATTGGAAATTAAGGGCATGCCCATCAATTGGAGAATGAATGAACAAGTTACCACATATGAATGTGATGGAATACTATTATGCTATAAGAAATGAAGAGCTGGTAGATTTCAGAAAAACCAAGAAAGACTTACATGAACTGATTGCTGAGTGAAGTGAGCAGAACCAGCAGAACATTTTACACAGAAACAGCCAATTTTATGATGATCACCTGTGAAGGGGTTGGCTCTTCTCAGAAATACAATGATCCAGGACAAGTCCAAAAGAAAGATGATCAAAAATGCTCTCCACATTCATAAAAAGAACTATGGAGTCTGAATTCAGATCAAACTATACTATTTTCACTTTATTTGTTGATGTTTTTTCTTTCTTGTTGTTTTTCCAAGTCTTGTTTTACAACATGACTAATATGGAAATACACATAACATTATTGCACATATATAACCTATATTAGACTGCTTATTGTCTTGGGGAGGAGGGAAAGAAGAGAAAAATTTAGAACTCAAAATTCTGCAGAAATGAATGTTGAAAACTTTAAGCAAAAGATTGAAAACAATCTTTACATGTAATTGGGAAATAAAGTACTACTAAAACTTCAGAGTAAAAATATTTTTGATAACTTTATTTCAATATAATTTGTTTCTCTCAATAGATCTTATGATGATCATGATAATAACAATACCAACAGAAATAATAGTACCACCTAGCATTTTATAGTGCTTTGTTTTACAAATGCTTTACAAATATTATCTCATATTATCTTCACTAAAAATATGGGAAGTAGGTATTACTGTTATCCCCATATTACAAATAAGAAAACTGAGAAAAAGAAATGCTAAGTGGTTTGCCTTGGGTCAAAAGGTTAATAAGTGTTTGAGGCAAGATTTGCATTCAAGGCTTCCTGATTCTGAGTCTACCATCTATTGAACCATCCAGATGCTTATTTTATTTTATATGCATTTAAAAACCTTATTCTGAGAAGGGTTCCATAGATACTTCACTAAAGAGGTCCATGTTATACACACATACACACACACAAATACACTGGTTTAGAATTTTTGTCTTAGAGACTTTTTGAGGGAAATATGTTTCTTTATATGTATGTATGTGTCTGTGTCTGTGTATGTGTATGCATATGTGTATGCATGGGTGTAGGTGTAGGTATAAGTGTATTGTGAGATTTAAAATTGGATATACGAGCATTACACTCCCCCTTTCAACTTTTCCCTCATATATATCCCAGCCCACTAAGAAAAAGAAGCCTCTTAGCTTTAATCTGTGAGGGATTAGTTTTTATTGCTTGGGAATTAATTGGACAACAAAAGGTGATACCAATTAGGGAAATAGGGAAGTAGAAATACAAATGAATAATCTTAGATCTAAGCTTAGTCTATTTTCCTTTATAAAACTCATGGAATCCCAAACTGCCCACCAGGCCAAGAACCAGAACATGCGCGTGCCGCCACAGCTAAGTTTAAAAGCCAGAGAGCCATATATGAGGGAAAAGTTAAAAGGGGGAGTTTAATGCTCATATTTCAAATTTTAAACCTCACAGTATGTGTTTGTGTGTGTGTAAGTGTATGTGTATGTGTATGTGTATGTGTATGTGTATGTGTATGTGTATGTGTATGTGTATGTGTATGTGTATGTGTATGTGTATATGTATATGTATATGTATATGTAGAGTCAAGGTAGATAGAAACATGTATTAAACAGATACTCTGTATTAGGCAATACAGTAAGTGCTTTACAAATATTAACTCATTTGATGCTTAAAACGATCTTGGTGGAGGCAGCTAGGTGTTGCACTGGATAGAGATAGCCCTGGAGTCAGGAGGACCTGAGTTCAAATCCAGCCTCAGACACTTGACACTCACTAGCTGTGTGACCCTGGGCAAGTCACTTAACCCCAGTTGCCTCACCAAAAAATAACTAACTAAATAAAAATGATCCTGGAAAATGTGTGCTATTATGATTCCCATTTTATACATGGGGAAATTAAGGCAGAGAGGTTCAGTACCTTACCTAGAGCTGTATACCTAATAAGTATATGAGACAGGATTTAAAGTCAGTTTTTCCTGACTCCAGGCTTAACTCTCCATTCACAGTTCAACACAGCCCTCTACAGAACCAGCTCCAGTAGGAGGAATGACCTGAAATGGACCTGAAGGTGAAATGAAGGGAATTCATTTCAGAACTGAGGGAAGGTGTAGATAAATGTGCTGAGATGAAAAAAGGAATTGTGAAAGAGAATGTGAGAGGGAGGGCGAGAGCACAGAATTGGGAGTCCTCCAGTTTGGCAAGAACATAAAGGATGTGAAGGAGAGCACTCTCTGAATAGGTAGGTGGGAACCAATCCATGCAGGGCCTCGAATGCCAGAATAAGACATTTGCATTTTTGAGCACTGGAGTGATGTGAATGAATTTGCATACTACAGATATTTCTTTGGCAACTATGTGAATGAAGTGTGTAGACCAGAAACAAGAGGAACTCAAGGAAGAGAAAGATGTGAGGATTTTCTTTATTCCCAAAGAAGAGTTTAAGACATTGATTGTTCAATATAGCAGGATTAGAAGAAGTCATATTGAGGTGACTCTCCTGAAAGGAATATCATTTACTGGCATGAGTAAGTTCTGATGTGACTTTTAGACAACGAGCTATATGACCTAATTGTCACACCTACTTTATACACACATACATACACACACATACATTATATGTGTATTGTATATGGTGCATACAATAAGGTACATCACATACAAATAAATGTGCATGTATATATGTATATATATATATATATATATATATATATTCAGATACAGCCAAATACTATTCATTGCATTATTTAGATTTTTATCCTATTGAATTTTAATATAATGATAACAAGTTCAGATCATGTCAATTGAAATTGGCAAGCATTTGCTAAGCACTCTGTGAAGCGCCCTGGATACAAAGATGATGTGATAAGATTTCCAGGATGTTTCACAATTCTAGATTTAGTTAAGGGAAAAATCCAAAACACAAAATTTGAATAAAGCATTAATAAGAGGTTTACTGGAATATCATCTTCCATTCTTTAGTATGATAAATTCCCTATATGGAAGCCAGTTTGAAAGTGACTGGGGCGGGGGCAGCTAGGTGGCACAGTGGATAAAGCACTGGCCTTGGATTCAGGAGGACCTGAGTTCGAATTCAGCCTCAGACACTTGACAATTAACTAGTTGTGTGACCCTGGGCAAGTCACTAAACCCTCCTTGCCCTGAAAAAAAAAATTTATAAAAGTGACTGGGGGAAATTTGGGACCCAACTAGACTCTGGACAATTTCATATTGTTGAAGAAGCAATAGGTGATAAAATTTTCCGGTTGGAGGCATCCATAGAAAACACCAAATAACAATCATAAAGTCAAAGACCAAGAGCCAGAAGGAAACTCGGAGGTAATCTAGTCCAACCCCCTCCATTTACATTTGTGGAAACTGAGGTTCATGTAGATGAAGTGACTTACCCAAGATCACATAGGCATCCAATAAAAAGCACAGAATATAGAAAGCAGAGCTGGAAGAGTCTCTAAATAACAAAATAGAATTAACACCTCCCATTGTGCTATGAGGTGTTGAGTATACAAACAGTCCCTGCTCTCAAGAAGCTTACCTTCCTCTTGCTAGGGGGAGGGGATCAACATGTACCTATAAAATAAAAGATAGAATACAAGGTGTCCCAGAAGTCTTAGTATGACTTTAAGCTATTAGAGCTAAACTTTGGGGGATACCCTGTTTATCCAAGTTAATTGCTAGGGGAGAGCAAAAATCTAACATGAGGAGCAGCTTGTTAATGATAGAACTGGGGATCCCAGGGGAACAATGGAAGGCAAGGGGAGAATGGAATAGGGAAACTATAGTGATGGGGCTGCCATGAATGGATACATGGCATCAAGGAGTGGTGGCCAGGAAAAGAAATGTCTGCGGAGTCAGCCTTGGAGTCTGAATGAAATGCTTGTAGAAATGAAGTGAATTGAATTCTAAGTCAAATCATATGATAATAGATTGAGACAGGGTTGTAAATATAGTAAAACTGGTTTGATTATCAATTCCTGAGCAATTGGCAGGAATAAGGGAAGGGAGATTTTGCCTAGCAGAAAGATGGTGAGTCAATCCTTGATCCACCCTGATGGTCCAGATCGGGGTTAGTGGAGTTCTGGGGATTGTGGGTTATAGAGGGGAGAAGCATTGGAGAAAAGTTTGAGGGACTCAACCTCCAGTCTTCATCCAGGTCAGCTCTGCCCAGGGGTTCCCCACCTTGTTGAAAAGATATTCTCTGTGAGGCCTTAGGTCATAGAATATTAGAGAAGGGATTTCAGAAACCATTTTGTTCCAGCTGCTCATTTAATAGAAGAAGGAACTGAAGCCTTCAGAATTAAAGACTTGCCCAAGGTCACACAGATAGCTAACATAAGAAGGGGTCATCAAATACAAGCCCTCCAACTCCAATGCCAGTGCTCTTTCTACTTTAATCAAAACAATGCATTTTATACATGAGAAAACCAAGGCTCTATTCCACCTCTAAAACCAGCAACTTAAAACATAATACAGATCTCTAAGAGATCCTTAAATTCCAGAGAAGAGTATATTACAATCAATAGCACATCCTAGCTAGATGCCTGTCTTCTAATTGCCCACTGGAAAGGGAGGGGGAATTCAAAGGAGTGTTGGGGAGTTGATATGTGGCCCAGAAAACACCCCATATCCTGTTTCTTTGACATTTTCCAATTGTCTCACATTTTACAAACACAACTAGGAAATTAACCTGGACATAATCAGCTCTACTTGCTGAGATCACCCAATCATCACAATAGACTCATGTTTAAACAAAAAAAAAAGGGGAGGGGGGGGCTTGCTGTGGTGCCAGAACAGCAGCACAATCAATTTTAATTAGCATTGCTCTTTGTGAGAAATGATAAGGTATCAGTCATTGTAATTGCCGGTGTTGACAATTAGTCAAAGTCGTTAACATCTCAAGACCTAGGATAATGCAGCTTATGGAACTGTAAAGATTCCCAGGGAGTTGGGGAGGGGGCTTTGTTGTGAAAGGACTTCAATTTTACACAGTCTCAACCTGTCCTATGAGTTATTATCTTCCAGCTTTATTTGGGAATGGGACAGATGTTTTTGAACAAACAGGACCGCCAGTCAGCCATGAAAGATGTACTCAGTGCTGGATCACCAGGTAGACTCCATAGACGCCATACTGCTCTTGACAGCATCCCTGCAGGAGGTGAGGAGTGGGCTATTACCCTCATTTAAGGAAGATTAAGTGGTTTAGATGAATAGAGTCGAAGATTACATTAGTTCCCCACGTCAATTCAATAGAACAAGCATTTATTAAGTATAGTATCTACCACTTCCCACAATAGATTGGACTGTATGAGGAAATTATAACAAAAATGAAAACACAAAATCAATGCCTGCCTTCAAGGAGCTTATACTTTACTCAGATACTTATACACAGATGCAAATATATGTTCATATATGCGTGTGTGAATAGTTCTTAGGATACAAATATGATGACTGCAAGGATTGAGTTACTCTTAACAGAATCCAGTGTTCTGTCCATCAAAACAGACAGGCATCAGATGCATTGATGAATTAGGGGGACGTCTACCCCAAGGATGAGAAGACTTCCCCTGGTGGAATGGGCAGATGAAAAAAATTTGTTTCAATGGCCAGACAGGCAGCTGAAGCAAGTGAGTGGAACATTTAGAGCTTGGTTAAACATCAAAGACTCACAAGTGATCCACTGCATGCTGGGCCATCACCAGCCATTTTTACTTTTGTCTTGCCACTGGATTTTGTTGCAGGAAGAGAGGGTGAGGCTGAAGACTTTGTACTTCACTTAAATCTAATTCAAGTGCAAGTCACGATATTAACCTGTGATGTCACTGTTTTTTAGAAACAAAGAGTCAACAACAACTATTTGTGTATGTGTGTGTATGTGTGTATGCGTGCATGCATATATGTATATGTTTATATATGTGTGAATACAGACATATGTGTATACATGATACCAAAATAAAGCATTTGTTATATTTATATGAGGGTAGCTAGGTGGTACAGTGAACAGAGTACCCGGCTTGAAATCAGGAAGACTCATTTTCCTGAGTTCAAATCTGGCTTCAGACGCTTACTAGCTATGTGCCCCTGGGCAAGTCACTTAACCCTGTTTTCCTCAGTTTCCTCACCTGTAAAATGAACCAGAGAAGGAAATGGCAAGCTACTCTAATATTTCTGCCAAGAAAAATCCAAATGGAGTCACATAGAGTTGGAAACGACTGAAAATGACTGAACACCAACACCAACATTTATGTGTATATACAGAGGTATATACATACCTATATAAGTTGCCATATCACACCACTTGCCCATTTTGATCTTATATTCCATTAACCCCCCCCCCCCGATTTTCCTCATATGAACTCCCATGATTTGGCCCATTTTCCTAGCTTTGGGGAGGGGGTCATTTTGAGATCCAAACTTTTGTCATTCAACATTGGAGATATCACTGTCAATTACATGTTACCCATAGTGCAGTCAAGCATGGCTGCTCATCACATACCTGAGGATTGCTGAACCAGACTAAAATGTGATTAGGGAATGTTAAGCACAATTTAAAAGTGTAATAAAACATAGATTATATTACAGTTTAAAATTAAGTCAATATATTTTCCTCAAGGATCCTTATGTACAGTTTAGTGGCCCTAATTTCTATTGGAGTCTGTTACCACTGGTGTAGTGGGCACTTGACTTGGAGTCTGGAAGACCTGGGTTTGAAACTTGCCTCAGACAATTACTAGCCATGTGATTCTGGGCAACTTTCTTGACCTTTCTGGGCCTCAGTGCCTTCATCTGTAAAATGAGGGAGCTGGACTCAGCAATCTCTAAGGTCCCTCCAAATTGTAAATATATATATTTATACATATAATATATATATGCAACATATACTATATATATTATATATAATATGTGTGTAATATATACAAAAATAATACAATATATATTGTAAATACATATATATGCCATATCAGATTGATAAATGAATTCTGAATCAGGAAGACTTGGGACTGAATCCTACCCCAGATAATAGCCGGGTTACCCAGGGCAAGTCATTTTATCCTTGTCAGACTCAGTTTCTTCATATTTAAAATGGAGACATTAGTGTATTTAAGCCACAGGGCTGTTTGTGAGGATCAAATGAGACAATGTAAAAAATTCTGAGTTGGCCTTAAATTGCTATAAAATGTAGTTTATTATTGTTATTGTTGTCACTATTATCATCATTATTATTTACTTCAATGTTTGACAATAAAAATATTAGTCAAATCAGGACCAAAGACAAACCTCTGTAGCATAAACTAAAGTTTTTCCTCCTTTAAAATGGGAACAGAGTCATAATCCATGAGAATGGATCCAAATTGAATATCTGAATCTATCTACCAATGTTTTTATCAGCCTCATATCCCTCCATCTTGGATTGAAAAAAATGTCACTAGGAGAGATGGTCAAATGTCTCTTTGCAGTCTTAATTGTTTAGCTCTAGTTCATGTTTGGTCTACTCCAAGGTCACAACTTTGTCAGAGAAGCAATTAGAATCCAGTCATTTTGGTATATAAAAAAGCCTGGATCGCCTTGCTTTTTCTCACACAAAAATTCCTATCTCTTGACTCCAGGCATTTTCACTGGATGCCTCCCAGGCCTGGAACTCTCTCCTCCCTCATCGCTGACTCTTGCCTCTCCTGATTTCCTTCTAGTCCCAACTATATTTCCATCATCTACAAGAAGCTTTTTTCCAATTCCTCTTAATGTTGATCCCTTCCTTCTATTGATTATCTCCCATTAAACCTATATGTACCTTGTTTTGGGAAATAGTAATAGCTTACTAACTACTTAATGATTGATTGACTGAATGATATACAAACATAAAGACTGAACTCAAAGCCCAGGCTGGAAACAAACATAGGGGATCATCCTGAGCAAGTCTCTTTCCCTCTGGGGGCCTCAGATTCTTCATCTGTAAAAATGAGGGAGGTACATTCGATGTCCACTGAGATAACTTCCAGTGCTCTGCCTGTAGATCCTAATTTGGTAATAATAATAACAACCGGGGCAGCTAGATGACACAGTTGATAGAGTACAGGCCCTGGAATCAGGAGGACCTGAGTTCAAATCTGACCTCAGACACTTAACACTTACTGGCTATGTGACCCTGGGCAAGTCACTTAACCCAAATTGCCTCACACATGCACACACACACACACATACACAAATGGACAAAATAATAATAATAATAATAATAATAATAATAATAATAATAACCATCATCATCATTATTCTAATGATCATTTATATAGTGCCAACTATGTGCCAGGATATTTGTAAATATTACCTCATTTGATTCTCACAACAACCCTTAGAGGTTGATGTTATCCTTATGCCCATTTTACAGGCAAGGAAACTGAGATGAACAGTGGTTAAATGACTTTCCCAAGGTCACATAGTTACTAAGTGTCTGAGTCAGTATTTGAACTCAAATCTTCTTGATTTCAGAGCCAGGGTTCTCTCCACTAGGCTACCCAACTGACTGGCAAAATCCCAAAGACAAGAAAAAGAAATGAACACTATTCCAGTGTTGATCAATATTTAATTCCAAATGTATCTGAGGATAGCAGCGGAATTCAAAGAGTGCAACAATTCCAATTTCTGCTGATTAGCTTATGGAAGTATTTCCATTAGACATTTGGGACTTCTTATCTACATTAAGGATGTGCCAGTGGGAAAGATAATCAAGCTGGAAATTTTAAGTCAAGTTCAAGATGTCATTCTGTCACTTCCTAGCTGTGTCTTCAGTAAGTATGGCCACTTCTTTGTTACTCAGTTTCCTCATCTGTAAAATAATGATAATGATATTTCTACAACCTCTATCCTGAGTCATTGTGAAAAGTAAGTGGAAGAACCATAGAACCACTGCAAGTTTCCCTTGAAGCCCCCCCCCAATGGTTTTAGTAATTCATCAGAAAAATATGAGATGAGGAAAACTCCTTCCATCAATGCAGGTGGATGTCTTCTTTGAAACTTGGTCTTATAGAGTTGCCTAGGGCACTGAGAAGTCACATGACTCGCCTAGGGTCATACAGCCAGAATTTATCAGAGGAAAGACACATTTTTAATTGCAAAAAAAGGCAGTCTCTATAGTTAAGGAGCTCACAATTTTTAGGGGAAATATAATATGTGTACAGATATATCAATAAGCCGAGGATGTGTGATTAAATCTATTTGAGAAATACTTGAACCAATGTGGATTGCAGCACATTTTTAACTTAGTAAATAAAGTTTTAAAGCATCATCAAGGCTCAGGGAAATTACTTGAATGGCTCGTGTTCATAGAGCTATTAAACATCAGAGCAATCATTGGAAGCTAGTTTTTCTTGACTCCAACTCCAATACTATTCATCATTATAGAATGCCTCTCCTCATATATACAGCCAACTATACTATAAAGTAGAGTGGGATATAAATAAAATGCTGGAAGGAGGAAGGATCATTGTGGCTAGGGGAATAATGGAAGGTTATCATGCAAGAAGCAGCATTTGAACTTGCTTTTGGAGGAAGGAAACAAGTATTTATTAATCACCTACTATATACCAGACACTAAGTATTTTATAGTTTTTTTTCCCTTGATTCTACCAACAACCCAGGGAAGTTGGTGCTGTTATTATCCACAATTCACAGTTGAGGAAACTGAGAAAAAGAGAGGTTTGCTTACTTTCCCAGGGTCACACAGATAGCCTGAGGCTGGATTTGAACTCAGGTCTTCCTGACTCCAACCCCAGAGCTCTATTCAGTGCACCACTTGGCTTCTCCTTAGTAGAATTGTGGATGTGTGGGAAGGCATTCTTGGCTTCAAAATAGTGTAAGCAAAGGCGCATAGGTGGGAAAACTTACTGTATACTTAAACATGCAAGAGGATATTGGCTGAGTCAAAGCACTGGGCAAATGAGGGCTAAAATGAGTAGTATAGGGAGAAAAGTCAGTTCAACCCAGATTGTTGAATGTCTTTATATCAAGGTTAAGGAGTTGGGAATTTATCCTATGGGTAGTAGAGATGCACTGGGGTTGGGTGTGACTAGAGGTATGCCTTAGGAAGATTAATTTGGAAGGTTTCCATGATGGGTTGGAGTGAGGGGAGGTTGGAAGTGAGGAGAATAGCTTGGGAATCATTGCATGAGTCCAGGTGAGAGCTATAAATGACCTGAAGTATGTCTAGTACAATATAACATTCTCAGTAGAAGTAAAGCTCCTTAAAGGTGGGTTGTCAAATGGATAAAGCACTAGGCCTGGAGTTAGAAAGACTTTTCCTGAGTTCAAGTTCAACCTCAGACACTTGCTAGCTGTGTGTTCCTGAATAAGTCACTTAACCCTGTTTGTCTCAGTTTCCTTATCTGTAAAATGAGCTGGAGAAAGAAATGACAAATGACTCCAGGATCTCTGCCCAGCAAACCCCAAATGGGGTCATGAAGAGTCAGAAACAACTGGAATGACTGAACAACAACAACCTTTTATTTTGCCCTTTCTGGGTTTATTTTTAGGTCCAGAGTTGAACAGGAGAAGTAATAATCAATAAATATTTACATAAAGTGCTTTAAGTATCAGGCACTGTGCTAAGTGCTAGGAGAAGAAAAAGAGGGAAGAAATCATTCCTGCTCTCCAAGAGTTCACATATGGGTTGGGTTGTTTTGGGTTTATTATAGAGCTGTTTTCCTGCCCCTCAAACTTCCATTTCAGTAGGATCATTTTGATGATGGTGATGGATGGAAGGAGACCTACATTACCATCGTCCCTGAAGAATCAAAAATAAGCATTCTCCAGAGGGCAATGGAAAGGTGCATGACGAGAGGGGGTGAATAGACTACTACTACCCCAAACTGGGGAGGAACTCTGAAGACCAGAGCAGAAGATGGCATTAAGGAATTTCATGACAGGAAGAAAAGATGGGATGGTCAACGACCAGGATCAGGAATGACAGAGATACAACCAGAGTGCTCCACTGGTCCTCTTACAATGTCTCAACATTTGAGGAAGGCCTCCATCATGCTGGGTGGATCCTCTCTGATGAACTAATGGAAGGACATAGACAAGAAATATGGTGGAAGCGTAAGCCTGGATGGTTTGTTATTTATACCTTTGGAAAGAAGGTCCTAATAAAGGGGACCACAATTCATTTGAGCATACCCAGTACCAACCACAGTGCCTGGCACATAGTAGGTGCTTAATAAATGCTCATTGAATTATTTAACAGAGAAAGAGTGGTGGCAGATATAGAGAAGAGGAAACAGATGGGAAAAATAATATTGACTGCCAAATGGTGCACTGAGCTTGTGATGTGAGAAGGCATGAAGGAGAACTGTTGGTTACCCTTTTCCCTCAAAGTATAGCCCACTATTTAAGGACCCAGACTTCGTCCTTTGTGCTCCAGTGCTCTGATTGGGAAGGGAATATTTTAATAACCCTTAAAAGAACATGAGCATGGCATTCTGTTATTTCTGGCGTCCCCATCCCTCCCGCTGCAGTGGAGAACACTCACTTTAGATCAGATTAAAGCTGACAGAGATGAAACAGTTTTGGGCCGATATCCTTGGGCTTGCTCCAGGGCCACTAATCTGCATTTCATCATGATATGAGCACATGTTTCCATCCTTGGTACACTCATCGGCATCAGCCAGAATGTTAATCACATGCTAACCCAATTTCCTCCACAAATTTATTACTGACTCGTCATCAAAGTCCATAGAACCCAAAATGTGAGCCTAAAATCAACAGACTGGCCCTAACAAGGAGCTCTGGGCCCCAGCACCAGGAACCTGAGGCAATATATGCCCAAATATGAAACTCAGAGAAAACACAAGAACCAAAATTGCTTTGTAGTCCCTCGTGGTTTTATAAGAAGGACCATTATAATTAAAAATTCTGTTGGATTACATAGTAGCAGTTAGAGTAAGCAGCCAAGCCATAATTAGGCAACCACATTGTGTTTCTGTTTTAGGATCACAGGATTTAAAACTGCAAGGGACCATCATATAATCTGATGATCTAAATTAAGTCCATAGAAGGAATTTGACTTGTTCATAGACACGCAGCTATTAGGCGTTAGTATCATGATTTGAACCCAGGTTTCTTGAGGGGAGGACTAGATGGCATCTGTGGTCCCTTGAATGAATAAATGAATGAAGGTATGGATTAACATTTATTATGCACTTCCTAGGATGTAAACACTGCACTAAGAACTTAGGATCCAAATACAAAAAGCAAGATGGTGTTTGTTATCAAAGAGCTCAATTTCTAATTGGGTGAGACAGAACAGGAATGAAAATTTAGTTGCAAGATGTAAGGAAAAGCCCCAGATCCAAAGGGTTCAGTGAAGGAATGCATGGCAAAGCCCAGAGTTTTCCTTTTGGGTGTGTCAATAGGCCAGATGACAAAACATGAGATATGTAGAGTGTACAGGCCATGGAAATGGTGAGAACTGGAAGACCTGCAGAGATAGTGATAGGGCATGCTGTAAGGCTTGGTGGTTCTCTATATCACAGGAAGGAAGAGGATTGGTTACCTTCATGTATTCCAAGCTATGTCAGCAGTCAAGCAGTCTGAATGGATTCTGAGTAGTCCAAGGGCTTGGTCTGGTGGAGATAGCACAGAGTGAAAGCCGTGAGGAAAGGACTCTCTCCATAATGCTCTCCTGGCCAAGCCAGATTGGTTTTGGATGGGTAATTTCCAGTTCTACATTCTGTGATCCTACCTGTGATCCCTGCCTATGAGGGCAGCTAGGTGGCACCATAGTGCCTGGAGCACCAGGCCTGGAATCAAGAAGACTCCTCTTTCTGAGTTCAAATGTAGCCTTAGACACTTCCTAGCCATGTGACCCTGGGTAAGTCACTTCAACCTGTTTGCCTCAGTTTCCTCATCTGTAAAATGAACTGAAAAATGAAATGGCAAACCACTCCAGTATCTGCCAAGAAAACCCCAAATGGAGTCACAGAGAAGGTAGCCACAACTGAAAGTCACCAGAAACCAACAACACAATCCTTTAGATCTAAGTCTAGTTTTCTCTCTGTTATATGTGCTGTCTCCTCAACTGGACCACACTGCATTACCTTTGAATTCTTTTGATTGGGTTGATTCTAGTAGATGGTTTCTGAAGAGGCACATTACAGAGACAGTTGGTCACCAGAAGAGAGTAAAAGCTACTTACAACCTTTGCTGTCCTGAAAAAGAAGGCAAAAACAAGGAGTTTGCAAAATGTTGCAAAAATCCAAATTGGATGAGGTCCTCGATAGTGTTGATGATAATATTCGAACCCATCTGGTGGTTGTATGCACTGACTGCTATGAACCTTAGCAGTGGGAATTAATTTTTGGAAAGACAGTGTGGAGGAGAATGCTATAATAACTAAATCTGCCTACTGTTGTTCTAGGAATGCTGTAGCCCCTCTACATAGTGTGTGTGTGTGTGTGTGTGTGTGTGTGTGTGTGTGTGTGAATAATAAACCTAATTTCTCTTCCACTTGACAGTCTTTCAAATATTTCAAAATGGCCACCTAGGGGCAGCTAGGTGGCGCAGTGGATAGAGCACCAGCCCTGGAGTCAGGAGTACCTGAGTTCAAATCTGGCCTCAGACACTTAACACTTACTAGCTGTGTGACTCTTGGCAAGTCACTTAACTCCAATTGCCTCACTAAAAAAAGACAAAAACAAAAAAAAACAAAATGGCTACCTATGTTCCATGAGTCTTTTCTTCTCCAGGATAAATGTATCCAGGTTCTTCAACTAATCCTTATCTAATATCATTTGGAAGCCTTTTTCCATCCTGGTTACCTTTTTTGTGGTGCTCTCAAGATTATCAATGTCTTACAAAATTGTGGAACCCTATGTCCCGGCAGCTAGGTGATTCAGTTGATGGATTGCTGGGCCTGGAGTCAGCAAGATTCATCTTCCTGAGTTCAAATCTGGCCTCAGACACTTACTAGCTGTGTGACCATGGGCAAGCCACTTAATCCTACCTCAGTTCCCTTATCAGTAAAATGAGCTGGAGAGTGAAATGGCAAAGCACTCCAGTATCTTTGCCAAAATATCCTCAAATGTGGGTTTTCAGTCAGATACGACTGAAAAATGACTCAACGACAAAAAAATTTGTATGTAATATAAAATATGTGTGTGATATAAGAAAGTGATCATTCCATTATACTACACCTTAGTTCTCTAGGGTGCAACATGATGGTCTTATTCCTGGAAGCTCTATCTCTCCTGATAAAGCCATAATTGCACAATCTTTTTATTTTGGGCTTACATATCATACTTTGGGCTAATATTGATCTACCAAAAACCCCATTTTATTTTCAAAAACACTTCCATGTAGCTATGACTCTCCATATTGTACTTATAAAGCTTTTTTTATTTTCAAGATAAGTATATTTTATTTATCCCTATTATTATATGCTATTTGACTCAACATTATTCTAAGCTTGCTAATCTCTTTTTGAAACTTGACTCATCATCCAGGGTGCTAAATCCCCTCCTCAAATTGTATCATCTGAAAAGTGAATAAAATGGCATCTATGGTCTCATCTGAGTCATTAATAAAACTCATATGTAGCACATATGCAGTGACTAAAATTGGTCTAACTGCATTAGAATAAGGCTCTGGTGTTCCCTATCCCCAAGCAATATCTGGACACCAGTGGGACAAATGAAGGGGTCATCCCCATATCATTACATAGAAGACACAGTTCCACTTTCCTGGGTCAGAGGTAAAATATCCAGAACTCACCCAAATAAGAATAAAGGACAGAACCACCAGATAGATACTGCAAAGATAGAATCCCTCAGAACACTGAAACTTAATTCATGTTATCTGTTTGCCGGAGTTAATCGTTCTGCAGGAAGTATGAGCACATGGATGGCATATCCCATGCATGCTTCTATCAGCAAGTACACACTGATCCTGGAATTCAAGATAGCCCATAGTCTGGTCCCAACCTACTCTTTAAATTCTCATACTCTTCTTTGTCTTTTCTGGATCCTTGCCAAATTCTAGCACTACTGTCCCTTCTCTGGTGTTCAGATGAGTCAACACCACAGTCAACTGTCTGCATCCCATCTTGGTGAGTGTATTAGAACCACAGACCATACTACTGTTGCTGAAGGTATGTCTAGGATACCCAGATATAAATAAGACACATTCTTTCATATGTGTAATTAATTCTCAATCTCAGGCATTTGCTCATTGAAAATAGGAGAGAAGAGTTTCTCTCGGTCAAAAAACTATATGAGAGCCAAGATAACCGAATTAATGACCTACACTAAAAAATCAGTTGAGCATCCTGAATCTCACATATTTTTATTTGGGTAAAAATTAGTGCATAATTCCCAAATTCTTTTCTACTTCATGATGCACAAATTCTGCTAGAATTAGAAAATACATTTGTTAAGCACTGAGAAGTACATTTCAGAAAATATTAACATGACCCCTTGAGTTTTCCCTAAGAAAGAAACTTTCAGAATTAGGAGAAGTATTTTGTATAATAGTGAGGTACTATGGTAGGTAGAGTGTAGGATCTGGAATCACGAACACCTACATTCAAATACTGCCTCCCACACTTACTAGCTGTGTGACCCTGGGCAATTCACTTAACCTCTGTTTGCCTCAGGTTCTTCATCTATAAAATGGATATAATGATAACTCCTATCTCTCAGGGTTGTTGTGTGGATGAAATTACATCACTTGTAATTAATTCTGTAAACCTGTAAGTACCTTATAAAGTATTATAATTATAACAACAATATTATTATTATTATTATTATTATTATTACTACTACTACTACTAGTTTGTGGGAACATAATCAAGTTATTTGAAGCATATGAGGCTTAAGCAGCTCTCTGAGATTTGGCTATTGAGTCATAGATGGGATTAGGTCTGCATTGTTGGAGGGTGTCCCCATATGGATGCAATCATAGAACTTTGATAGATGATTATATTTCACATCATACAATCTCTGACCTCAAAAGCACCTCAGAAATGACCTAGTTTAATCAACATCTAAAGTATGATTCCCCTCTATAACAACCTTGACAAGGGGAAGTCAAGCAGTATCTACTGCATATCTCAGATGATAAGGAGCTGATTACTTTCTTAAGCTGCCCACCCCCTTGTTTCTAATACTAAATTTTAGAAATCTCTTCTTTAGATTGAGATGAAATATGTTTCCATATAACTTCCATTCATTGGTTCCACTTCTGTTCTCTAAGGACTATCAAATTAATTCTAATTTTTCATCAACATTATGTACCTTTATATATTTGAAAAGAATGATCCTGACCCTCCCTCCTTCCAAAAATAATAAAAATTTGGTTTGCCTTTATTATAATATGGGTAGCTGATCCTTTGTAAACAATCATAAAAATAAATAGCATCAGAGTTTATGGTTTACTTGCAGGCATTTACAGGAATCCATTTTTTCTTAGCAATACCCTTGAAAATCATATCAACACCCACGGCAATATTCTTGTTCAATCATGAGTGTAGGTTGAAGCTACAAAGCTCTCAGAAGGATTTTGATTGAAATGTTCAATCATATAGCATAGAATGCTAGCAAAAGAGGCACCATGGAGACTACATGGTCCAATCTCCTCATTTTATAGGATAGGATACTGAGGTCCAGGAAGCATACGTGCTTTGGCTATGATGAACTGGTATGAGGCAGAGTTGAGATACCAAAGGGAAGTCCATCACTCCATTCCCTACACTGCAATTCTCCAAGTGGATGATGTTAGCGCCATTTGCAGAATGTAAAGCCTGCATATAATAATGCTCAAATGCATCAAAAGGATGAAAAATTACTGACTTCCTGCCAACAAGATAATTTCAGCTATACTGTCAGGAAAAAAAATGACACCTGTTGGAATCTTAATGCTAATATAAATTCTATTTTCAGGCTGGAAATTATACATCAACAAAAATATAAATATAATTTTTTCACAGCTGTGTAAGTGAAAAAATATGTTGAGAAATTAGTGATAACTATTATCCATTATTCAAGATTTGCATGGCCACTGAAAGATTCCAGTGTTGGAATTAGAGACGTAAAATGATTTTAATTAATTTAATATACATTGTTGACTGATGAGCTGTCATAAACAGCCATGACATTGAAAATGCTTCAATATTCCCTCTAATAGCACAGCTGACTCCTGGCTTCCTTTAGAAGTGGTGGCCAGGGGCAGCTAGGTGGTGCAGTGGATAGAGCACTGGCCCTGGATTCAGGAGTACCTGAGTTCAAGTCCAGCCTCAGACACTTAACACTTACTAGCTGTGTGACCCTGGGCAAGTCACTTAACCCCAATTGCCTCATTAAAAAAAAAGAAGAAGAAGAAGAAGAAGTGGTGGCCAAATGTATGTAAGAAGAGATTGAAGTTCAGGAAGGAAAGACATTAGGCTAGACTCAAATGATATCCTAGATCACTGATCTTCCTCCTTCTCTCTCTATGTTTTATCTTGACTCCAAAATCACTGGGAAAGTTTCTTTAGCATTCCTTTTTGGCTTCCATCAGCCCGTGCCTAATCCAGTGGGGATGGACCTTTTCTTTCTCCTTAGGTTTACTTCTAGATATTCTTTCCACCTTTGTGAGCCAAGAAAATTCTAAAATTTTGAGATTCTAGCAGGTACTTCTTGCCTAGATTTATCGGTATCAAGTCCTACTAAACCAGAACTAATTGACAGCTTCTGTAAAAAAATGATGCAGAGATTTAAATAAACTGCAAGCTCAATGTGAATCAGTGGTTTGGTATGCCAAACAGAAAAAAATAATGCAATTTTAGGATGCATTACTAGATGGATATTATCCAGTTGTGAAGGCGGTGTTATGTTTGCTGTTGACATGGTCAGACCTCATGTGGAAGAATGTGTACTCAGTTATGATTGTCACATTTTAGGAAGGACTACTAAACATATCCAGAGGAGGCTGACCAGGATGGTAAAGGGATTGAAGACAATACCATAAGGTGATCTGTTGAAGAAAGTGGAATCAATCATTTTTACATGAAAGACAGATTAGATTTAACCTGATTGGTCACTGAGAATGAAAATGGGTGGAAATTGTAGAGAAGCCAAATGGCTAGAAGCAATTTTAGCATATCTATATCTATATATGTAGATATCAAGATTTACATAAATTTCCCACATTCCTAACAATTATCTTTACCAAATGGAATGGGTTGACTAGGGAGTAATGTATTTCCTATTATTGGAGGTCTTCAACTAGAGACCAGAAAGCCACTTATCTGGGATATTATAGATGAGATTCTGAATGTGGATAGACTGAATTCAAATATATTTGAGGTCTCTTACAAGTTTGAGAGCCTGGTCTATGTTCTTCAATGATTTATAGATAACATGCCAATGTGGATTTGGCTGATAGCAGGACTAGTTGAGAGAGGTTGAATTCTGAGCCCCAGACAACTTGGCTTTCAGTTCTAGACCTGCCATTTACTACCTGAATGACTTTGGACAAGTCAATAATCACCCTAGTCTCACTTTCTTAATTTTGAAAGTAAACATATTGAACTAAATACTCTCCTCCCTCTTGATCTAGAATCCTGCATCTGATTCCTGAGCTTCTGAGGAATGGAAAAGTCCACCATATATGAACAGCAAATCAAAGCACAGAGTGAATACAATTTTTGTCTTTCCTCCAAGCCTCATTTCCTTCAGGTTCAAACCCAATTCTTTGTAAACCTAGACCTAGACTGGTTTTTATGGTTCACCTAGAGATATGACACACTTCCAAGTTACTAGAAGGTAGTCATTCTAATTCTAGACTTGGATTCATGTGGACTGGGTTCAAATTCTGCCTCTGACAATAATTACATGATCATAGAAAAGTTGTTTAGTGTCCTTGAGTCTCAATTTCCTCACCTGTAAATGGTAATAACAACAACAAATAGCATCTGCTATTTGCCAGGCACTTTGCTAAAAACATTACAAATATTTATCTCAGTTGAACCTAACAACAGCCCCAGGAAGTAGATGCTATTCTGATTCTTATTTTACATTTGAGGAAACTGAGGTAAACAGAGGTTGTGATTCACTCAGAGTCACATGGTTAGTAAGTGTCTGAGGAAGGATTTGAACTCAAGGTTGTTGTGTAGCTGCAATAATGTAACACAGGGGAAGTGCTTCACAAACATTTGAGTGCTATATAAACATCCATTTTTTCCCAAAATCCAATCCCTGAAGCCCAAATACAGAAAGAATCATCTTCTATTTCTAAGATTTCCCTTCTCTATGTGGATTTTGCTGGCAGTGGTCATGACATTGGCAAGGAAAATCATGATTAGCATATACTGTCTGTATTTAAGTGGAATAAAATCTATGACAGGCATCTGAAAACCATAATCCTTCATTAGACTGTCTTCCAATATTGACATTATAATTTTCTAGTCAACTTTCCATCCACCTTATCCTCCCCTACCACTTCACTTCTGACCCAAGACGCTCATTCAGTTTCTTGGAGATGCTAAAGGGAGGGCAATGGCACAGTAACGGCCCAGTGAAGCCCTGCCACTGACAACTTCACTTTCTCATCCACCTCCCGGTAAGTCTCACTTTTGCCCTTATAATTTCAAGAATTCTCCAGATGTGGAGGACAGATGAACCAAGGATAGCCAATGCATAAAGATGGACTTGCATGGCCAGGGGCTCAGAAAAATCAGCACTGGCCATCAGGAAAGCAGAGAGTAAATTGCAAGGAATGTAACAGTGTGATAACTAAGAAATGATGCCATGTGGTGTAGGGATAAGAGAAATAAACCAGTATCTAGGTTAGCTGGCTCATCATTAGGACTTGTCAATAACCAGTTGCATCATTTTGAGCAAATTCTTCCCTTCTGTGAGCTCTTACTTCTTATCAGTAAAATATGGGGGAAGGGGCTTGCAGTCTAGTATTGACAAGGACACTAAGGGTTTGTATGATACCTCACTTTCCGTAAATTCCCTATATTCAATCATTCCCCAATCCTATGAATACTCAGTTGTTTTTCAGTTGTGTCTTACCTCTTAGGCTTTTTCCCTTTCAATTTGCCCTGCATGTATTTTTTACTTCATCCTCCTAATTCAAAACTCATATCCTGTCACTTTTGCTCAAAATCCTTCACTGGCTTCACATTGCCCACAAGATCAAGTCATGGTTCCTCGTCCTGGTACTAAAGGCCTTGTAGAATTAGGCTCTTTGCCTGCCATAAGTCTCTGACCACTTCAGGCCTGCCTCCACTCAGCTGACAGAGTGCTTTGCTTAACATGCAAACCTGACCACGTCACCCCCTAGTCGATAAATTACAGTGGTTCTGTATCACTTCCAGGTTCCAATATAAGATCCTCTGCTTGGGGTGCAAAGTCCTTCATATACTGCCCCCATTTCCACTCTTCTTTTTCCATACATTCCTTCCTTCACATACTCCTGGATACAGTGATACTGGCCTCCTTGCTGTTCCTTCAAAAAGACACTCCATTCCCTGATGACGGATATTTTTATTGTTTCCCTCATGCCTGGGATGTCCTTTCTCCTCATCTCCACTTCCTGGTTCCTTCAGCTTCCTTCAAGTTCCAGTGGATAACATACCTGCTACGAGAAACCTTTCCCAATCACGCTAAATTCTCATGCCTTCCCTCTCTTGACTATCTCCAAAGGACTCTGTGTGTATTTAGGTACTACATAGTTATTTGCATTCAATTTTGCTCCTTAAGAGATTTTTACCATTCTTTGTATCCCCAATGCTTAGCAGTGCCTGGCTCATAGTAAGCATTTAATAAATGTTTATTGATTGACTGATTGACCATTGTTCTGCCTTTTCTCCCACTACTTCCTACCTGATTCAAGAAAACTGGTCTGCCTTCTATTTCTTAAATATGTATCCTATTTTTCCTACCTCCTAATTTTTGTGTAAACTGATCCCACCATCTAACATAATCTTCTCTTAATCCTGACTATTAAAATCCAATTCATCTCTCAAGACTGAGCTTAGGTGTCATCTTGCCCATGAAGCTTTCCCTAATTGCCTTCCATCCCCCAAATCCCAAAGTGTCTCATTTCTACCACTCTTATGGTAACAAACCTACACAACCTCATGCTATGATTATTCATGCTGTGTATCTTATCACATCCACTAGCGGAAGACTCTATGATGGGAGGGATCATTTCTTTATCACTCTTGTATCCCTCGCAGATCAGTAAACTTTATAGATACTCAAAAATCTTTCAGAATCAAGGAATTTAAATTCAATTGAGTATTCACCCTACTCTGTGCATGACACAAGGGATGCAATTTACAACAGTGAAATAACCCCTGTCTTCGAGAATCTTGAACTCTACCAGTGCTGGGATGAATTCAATACTTAACCTGGCATCAGAGAGCTCTGGTCTTGAATCTGACCTCAGATACTGACTAGCTGTATGACCTTGGCAAACCACTCTATCAATGTAAGGACTTAATGCTCTCCTCTGAAAGATGAATGGATTGGACTCGAAGGCTCTAATATTTCTTATATCTCTATATCTTATAATAATTAGAAACTGAAGAGAATGTTAACAACAGGGATGATAAGAAGAGGCTTCATGAAGGAAGGGGGCATAACCTTGAAGAAATACACAGTTTTTGAGGGGCAGAATTGAAAACAGAGTGCATTTGAAGAATGGTACAAAGGCACTAAAAACTAAGGTACAACCCATCTACTTTGTGGTGGTGTCAAAGCTGAATCACAGAGGGAGGTAGGGATTCCAAGAGGCAGAAGTGAGAAAGGAGTGCATTATAAACATAGAATATCATTTGTGGAAATGTACAGAGATGAGAAGAAAACAATTATTGGGCAGAATAATGAATACTGAAGGTCAGAGAGGTGGAAATGACTCATGGGTATCATCTGATATCCTTGAACTCTAGTCCTCTTTTGCCTAAGCCATCTTCATGATTTAATTTAGATCACATGACCCAATAAGAAATAGAGCCCATGGTGGAACAACTCATTTCTATTCAAAAGCACATATTAAGTACTTGATCTATGCTGAACACTATGCTATGTACTTGGAAAGCTAAAAAACATCAATAGTCTTTGACTTCAAGAAGTCTACATTCTACTGGGAAGATACAACAGATGAATATCTAAATAAATGCAAAGTATATACTATGTAATTTCAAGGAGTACTAACAAGTTACATATATCCACCATGACTTTCTAAGTTTTTCTCTCCTCCCAGTAAAGTAAAAGTAATCATTTTGACAGTGTTGGGGCAAGGAAGAGAACTGAGCCCAAATTGGAACTGAAAACCAGCCCAATTATTTCTTTTGCTCCACTGTGAGCTGTTGCTGGCAGAATTGAAATGGAACCCCAAATAATACTCCCTACTAAGACCTGCCAATATGACAAACTCATTGGCCTAAGTTCAAAGTGGCCAAGAACAAATTCGGTCTCTGCTGAAACCAACGTATTGTGAATAGAAAGACCAAATGCATGGGCCTCCCTGAGATGCAGCCACAAACAGCTAATTGGGGCCAATGGATATGTCATAGATGAACACAGGTGAGGAGAAGAGAGCATGTAGACAGGGACTTGGAAAAGTTCCTGCTTTTAAGAGCAAAAGCTCTTCAAAGCTGTCATGCCTGGGCTGATGTGCGGTTTTCTAAACAGCAGGTGGATGAGCAGTTAGTGGTGGAAATACCTTCTTACTGAAGTGTGAGCTCTAGGCAGGGCCTTTGTCTTGCAAATTAAGAGCACTCCTCATGCTGGGGGAAAAAATAAACCAACAGCAATAGCAGGTTCTCAGCTTGGGTTAATAGCGCTGTTATATTTTTTAAAGGAAAACAGATATGTGCACACCCATCATATGCAAATATAAGCACATTCACAAACACACAAATACTCTCACAGAGAGCCACATGCATAAATAGAGAGTTAAATCCTAGAACGTAGAGAATCATAGAATAGTTGGATGTCAGAGCTGAGATGGATCTTAGGAAATGGGATGCCAGGACATAGAACATTGGAGCTGGGAGGGATCCCAGACTATGGATGGAAGGTGACAGTAGAAAGACACCATAGAGGTTATCTAGCCCTAAATCTTCATTTTCCAAGGAGGGAACTAATCCCAGATGAGGGCAGTTACTTGCCCAGAATTGAACAGTGAAAGAGGGGCAAAGCTAGACTGGAGTTTAGATCTATAGAGAACAGTGAACCCGTGAAAGAGATAGGGAATAAAAACATGAGTATGGCGAATGGAAAGTCAGCAAATTCTTGTCCCTAGTTCATTAATGCAAAGTCTGACATTTGGGCTCAAAAAATCAATTTTATATGCATAAATGGGGGGATGTATGAAGAAAAGGCAGTTTGACCAAAAATCTGGAGGTTTCAGTGCATTCACTATTAGCCCAATAGAATTTCTCATATATATGTGTATGTGTGTGTGCATGTGTGTGTTTATGTGTGTATGTATGTGTATGTATATGTATATATGTATATGTGTATGTATATATATATGTGGAGATAGAGATAGAGATAGAGATAGAGATAGAGATAGAGATAGAGATAGAGATAGAGATAGAGATAGAGATAGAGATAGAGATAGAGATAGAGATAGAGATAGAGATAGAGATAGAGATAGTAGTTTTAGTCTTCCACTAGTCGTGGATGACCATGGAGCAGCGCCTTGAAGAGCCACAGGCCACAGTGTGGCTGTACAGTCTGGATATAGAGATAGAATCAGGATTTTGAAAGCATCCATTATGTACCAGTCACTGTGTTAGGTATAAGATACATAAGCAGGGGTGTGCTGGTAAATGTTTAATAGCAGACTTCCCCCCAAGGAAGAAACCATGACACACTTTTAAATTTAATCTGCAACTTTTATATTTTATAGACTTTCCTAAATCTAAACAATCTACAAAACAAACAAACAAACAAAAAATCAAGCCTTGATTTGTTGGATTTGCTAATTCCCCTGGTGCTAATGTCCATTGTGAAACTTTATAGCAATCAGCTTTTGTGAAGCTTTGCAGATTGACTCTAGCATACCCTGGGGTACAAGTACAAAGAATGAACAAAAATCTCTACTGACAAAAAGTTGATCACTTCTTGCTTCCAGAGCTTCTCTCACAACTGTCCCCTTTTCTCATGGCAACTGACCTAATTCAGGTGCTTATCACTCCTCACTTTGACTACTGCAAAAGTCTTGTAATTGATTTCCTCAATTCCATTTCTCTCCTCCCCAATCCAATTTCTATACAGCTAAAAAACTGACCTTCCTAAAGCAACACTGAACAAAGTGCATCTCAGTTAAAAACCTCCCACTGCTACTCATTGCCTATTGGGAAATAGCACAAATTCTTTAGGCTGGAATTTAAGGCAATTCAAAATCTAAGCCCAATAGGATTCAATAGTATGATGCTGGAGCCAAGAAGGCTGATTTTATCTTGGACTACATTAAGGGAAATACAATGTCAAGGGGGTGATAGTCCACTTTTGTTTGTACTAGAAAGAAAATGTCTTGAGCACTGTCTTCTGTCTGTTTTTCACATTTGAAAAGGGGTGTTGATAAATTGCATAGCATGGAGAACCTAACAGCTAGAATGGTGAAGGGCCACAAGACCACAACATCGAAGGACAAGAAGAACATGTCACCCAAGACTAGACATGTTTAGCCTGGAGACAAGGTTAAGGGTAAGGAACATGATTTCTAACTTCAAGTATCTGATGAGTCATCTTGTAAAAGAGGCAACAGACATTCTACTTGAGCCAAAAAGTAACTACTAGAAGCCACAGAGACTGACTTAGATTAACTGTAGGGCAAATCTTCCTAATGAACAGAGTAACATAAATCTAGATTGTGATCCAGTTGGAGATAAGTGGTTGGGAGGCTCTAAATGAAAATGTGGGAGAGAAGAGATATTAGACTGCCTACCCAGCTGAAGGTCTACAGAGCCCTTGTGTTGACCTCATTGCTGCATGCTTGTGAAACCTGGACCATAGACCAGGATCATGCCAGGAAACTGAATTGCTTCCATTTGAATTGTTTTAGGAAGATTCTGAAGATCACCTGTCAAGATAACCAGGCACTGGGATCCTTTTCTTGAGCTGAATTGCCAGGCATTCAAACTCTACTGCAGAGAGCACAACTCTGGCCACATTGTTACCTAGAAGATGATTTTTTGAAGAACTCACAGATGGCAAGTGCTCACACAGAGGTCAGAAGAAGCAATACAAGGACACTGTCAAGGACTCTCTGAAGAACTTTGGGATTGCATGGATAACATAGGAGACACTGACAAAGGACCACCCAGGACAGTGCGCTCTAATCAGAGAAGGGGCTGTGCTCTATGAGTCCAGCAGAATTGCAGTAACTCAAAAGAAATGTGAGATGTGCAAATTCAGAGACATCTCCACTCCAAATGTGGACTATTTGTGCCCAACCTGCAGTCAAGTCTTCTCAGCTCGTATTGGTCTGATCGGCCATAGTCAGATACACTATTTTGACTCCAACATAGTGATGTCATTTTCTTCTTCTTTGAGAATGGAGGACAGCCACCACTAGCACCACAAACCACCAACTGAATGCCAGGGCTTTTCTAGAGAGAAATAATTTGTGCATTGGACTAGGTGGCTCTGACTGCAATGGTCTTTCTGACTCTCAGATTCAGAGATCCTATAATAGGACCACAGGCAGCTGGGTGGCTCAGTGGATACAGTCCAGCACCTGGAATCAGGAAGTTCAGATCACAGCTTTGCCACTTCTGTGTGCCTCTGGGCAAGTCCCTTCACCCTTTTCCCTCAGTTTTCTCAACTGCAAAATGGGGATAATATTAGTAGCTACTTCCCAGGGTGTTGTGAGAATCAAATGAGATACTATTTCTAAAGCACTTAGCACATTAACTAGCACATAGTAGGTGCTTAATAAATGTCTATTCCATTCCCCTTCTTACCCCTCCCCCATATTTCAGTGTTACTCTGCAAAAAGATAAATGCTTTCATTTGGCCAGCGATCTGGAAAGCACATTCTAAAAAAAAAATCCATATTGCATTCTCTAAAGCTGATGCCACAGAAGGCAGCTGCCACATGACACAGCCATTCCCACGCACAAGCTGTCTGCGGATGCCATCATCTTTACCCATACGTTCACTATAAAACTATAGAGGAAGATAAAACTATGCCATACCAGTAATAAACTGATCCTTCCATTTCATTCATAATATAATGTCAGACCACAGAGCCTCATAGATAGAAGGAATCCTCCAGCATTGAATGTAAGACCTAGCTGGGAGGGATCTTAGAATATAAAATGTGAGAATATCAAATAGAACACGTTGGAACGCAGGACCTAGAATGTTACACCTGGAAGGAACCCTAGATTTCATCTAGTTCAAAGTCTTCATGTTACTGATATGGAATCTGGGGTCCAGAGCATGGAAATGAACTTTTCACAGTCACACTAATTCATTTATCTCTATTCCTCATTGTTAATTAAAGGCTGGCTGTCATTATGCCGATAACTGATCAGCATCTCAAACTAAACGTATCTAAAACAGGACTCATTCTCTTTCTCTCTCCTCTAACCGAAATTTGCCCCTCCTACAAAGAGGCAACTGGGGAAGGAGAAATAATGCAGAAAGTGAAACAATGAACTACAGCAAAGAAGAGAGAGATGAGGGAAGGTTTTTGGAGGCCCTTCCAGGCATCTTGGACCTGAACACTTAGGCTGAAAACTTTACTCACCTCTTCAGCATAATGACTGGAGGTTGAGTAGTGTGGCATAATGGGTAGAAGACCATCAAGTCTTGTCTCTGACACATAACTGGCTCTATGGGCATGGGCAAATCACTTAACTTCCTGGTGCCCTCAGACAACTTTCTAAGACCATAATTTATGAGACATCAAAAAACATTGGTGGAGGGGATTTCCATAGTGGGAGGCTTTTATTAAGGAGACTTTTACTGGAAACTATAGGATAGTATACGGTAAGTAAGGAGACTCCCTCCCATGCCTCCAATGCCTCACAGAACATGCCACAAACTGGTCCTTAATAAGTGAATAAATCACATGATAAAAATGACAATGTGAGACACAAGTGGCTTTTGAAATCCTGTCTACAGCCTCCAGGGGAGTAGATAGATGACCACATGCTTTTCAATTTTTTTTTTCTAAACAGGTCATAGTATCAATTGAGGGCTGTTAACAACATGTTGTTGAAATAGATCAAATATTGACATGTTGGGGGGGTAGGGGGAAGGGAATGAGAGAGACAGAGAGAAAGAGAGGGAGACTCTGAATTTCTTTGTTTTTGTAGAGAGAGCCCTCCCCTTCTTCTTCCGCTTGGAAAAAAATGGGGGGTTGCTAGGTGAGGCAGTGGATAAAGCACTGGCCCTGGATTCAGGAGGACCTGAGTTCAAATTTGACCTCAGACACTTGACACTTACTAGCTGTGTGACCCTGGGTAAGTCACTTAACCCTCATTGCCCCGCCCCCCCCCCCAAAAGGAATACAATCAGTCCCTATTCTTGACAACCCTTTGGAAATTTGTTAGGGTAGCTTTTGCCACACATGTAAAGGGTATCTTAAGTCTTCAGTCCCCAAAGCTTAAAAGTACACTAAGGCTTGAAGGACGCTCTCCATATAGGGTTTACCTACAAGTCACCATGGTTCTATTACTGAGGCCATAATCCTCTTTTTTTTTTATTACCATTACCCTACAAGAGGGGCGTAACATATGCTTTGGTTAATAATAATTATTGTAATAATAATAGTAATTGTATATTAGGTAGAAGTGGCTAGACAGTTGGACTTGGAAATAAGGAGACAGTTTCAAATTCTAGCTCAGATGCTTACTAGCTGGGTGGTCCTTGGAAATGTTAACTTCTCTGTGTCTCAGTTTCCTCAACCATAAAATGAGAGGATTTGGCTTGATGGTGTCTAATGACCCTTCTAGGTCTAAATCTATGATGATAGAATCTAGTTGGCCCCAGATGTAACAATGCTACAAACCAGTCGAACATGCTGTCACGCATACACTCATCTCCCCCTTTCCATCTCTAGTTGTGAGGGCAATCATCAAACAACACTCACTGCTGGAAAGTCCTATAAATTAATTGTTTCCTTTAACCTCTTTGTGATTGCTCAATCCAAAATGGACCTCCCTGCCCATGCTACCACTCCACTATATGTCCTGCCTTCTCCTTAGAGAAAAGGCCACTGAGTTCAGTGACAGCTTTCCTTCTGTTATTTTTATTCTTAGTGTTTTACACAGTACCTGAAGACAGAAAGTACTTAAGGTGTTTTGTTTTTCTTTTAATCAATTAATTAATTAATTTGTTCAATATGATACCCCTAGGTTAAGTATTTACAGCATGGTGCATACCATTTGACCCAGCAATACCACTGTTGGGGCTTTTTCCCAAAGAGATCATAAAAAAAGGGTAAAGGAACCACATGTACAAAAATATTCATAGCTGCTCTTTTTGTGGTGACAAGGAATTGGAAATTGAGGGGCTGCCCATCAGTTGGGGAATGGCTGAACAAGTTGTGGTATATGAATGTAACAGAATTCTATTGTGTTGTAAGAAACAATGAGCAGTAGTTCAGAGAAACCTGGAAGGACTTGCACGAACTAAGGATGAGTGAGATGAGCAGAACCAGGAGAACATTGTGCACAGCATCATCAACATTATGTGTTGATCAACTGTGATAGACTTGATTCTTCTCAACAATACAATGGTACAAGATAGTTCCAAAGGACTCATGATGGAAAAGGCTCTCCAAATCCAGGAAAACAAAAAAAAAGAACTGTGGAATATGGATGCAGATTGAACTGTACTATTTCTCTTGGTTTTGGTGCTACTGTTTTTTATTTTTTCAAGTTTTTCCTCTTTGCTCTGATTCTTCTCTTATAACATGACTATTACAGAAATATATTTAATGTTATTGTACATATGTACCCTATATCAGATTACTTGTTGTCTTGGGGAGGGAGGGGAAAAATTTGAAACTAGAAATCTTATAAAAACAAATGTTGAGGTGCTGTTGTTTTTCTATTTTAAGGTTTTTCCTTATTGCTCTGATTCTTCTCTTATAGCATGACTGACTGATGCAGAAATATGTTTAATGTTGTTATATATGTGTATGTGTATGTACATATATATGTATAGATATGTATAGATACATGTGTGTATGTGTGTGTATATATATATATATATATATCCTATATAGGATTGCCTGCTATCTAGGGGAGGGGGGAGGGAGGGGAGAGAGGGAGAAAAAATTTGAAATTGGAAATCTTATGTAAAAAAATGCTGAAAGCTATCTTTACATGTAATTGGAAAATAATAAAATACTTTCACAATTAAAAAACAAACAAAAAATAGGTATTTACAGCATGATATAATATTGTCATTAATTTGTAGTCCAAGAACTCCAAGGGGTTCTTGAGACCCTTTCAAGTAGTCCATGAGGTCAAAATTATCTGGAGTGACTCTCCATACCCTCCAGGAGTGAATACAAAATGTTTTGTTTAGAATTTCACCTTTCTAGTCTTTTTACACCTTACACCATGACAGGCATTATTCAATCCAGAGACACTGGCCTCCTGGCTCTTCCATGAAGAAGAAATTCCATCTCTCAACTATGAACATTTTCATTGGCTGTCCCTCCTCTCTGGAACATTCTCCTTCCGTCTTTCTGAGATCCTTTAAGTCCCAACTAAAATTCCACTTTCTACATGGGAACAAATTCTAGTGCTTTCCTTCTGTTAATTATTTCTTATTTATCCTATAAATAGTGTTTTGTGTTGTCTCCCCCATTAAACAACAAGTTTGTTGAGATCACGGTCTGTTTTTTGCTCCTTTTTGTATCCCCTGTGCTTAGCACAGTACCTGACACATAAAAGGTACTTAATCAATATTGAATGATGAATAAACACAATCTCTTGAGGAGAACCTCAATAATTTTTAAGAGTATAAAAGGGTCAGGGGGCAGCTGGTGGCACAGTGGATAAAAGCACTGGTCCTGGATTCAGGAGGACCTGAGTTCAAGCCTGGCCTCAGAAACTTGACACTTATTAGCTATGTGGCCATGGGCAAGTCACTTAACCCTCATTGCCCTTCCCGCCCCTCCCCCCCCCCAAAAAAAGTGTATAAAAGTGTCTCAAGATCATAAAGTTTCTTAACTGCTACTGTCATCCCTAGAACTCTGGTTGAATCCTGATTCTGCAGCTTACTAGCTGTGTGACTCAGGGCATAATACAGCTAGGTCCCAATCAGTACAAATAATGAATCTCCAAGTATTCACAAATCACTCAACAAGGATGTATCAAGCACCTACTATTTGAGAAACCATGTGCTAAGGACTGGAAATACAAATTCAAAACTCTTCAAGGAGTTTAGCCTGTACACCTATTAATTATTAAACATTTACTGTACTAAGCAAGGGAGGTACCAAAAAGGACAAAAGGATATTTTTTGTCTTCAAGGAATTTAAATTTGAATGGATGGAATATCAGTGGTAACTGAGTGGAGAGGAGATTACAAAGTGGAAAGCCCTGACGCTAGGAGAACAATTAGAAGGTAATAAGTGGTCTGCATGAGAGGCAATGAGGGCCTGGTGAGAGGTGGTGATTGTATGAAAGAGAAGAGAGCATTATGGATGCATGAAGTGTATGTATATGTGTAGGCTTGTTTGAATACATGTGTACACGTGAATGTATAGACATCAGCATGTGTATCTGAGAAAATTTAAATCATAATCCCTGTAGTACTAGGTAGTACAATGGATGGAGAGGAAGGCTGGGAGTGGAGCCAGGAAGACTTGTCTTCCTAAATTCAAATCTGGCCTTAGACACTTCCTGACTGTGTGACCCTGGGGAAGTCATTTCACCCTGTTTGACTCAGTTTCCTCATCTGTAAAGTGATCTGCAGAAGGAAATAGCAAACCACTGCAGTATCCTTGCCAAGAAAACCCTAAATGGGGTCATAAAGAGTTGGACACTACTGAAAGTGAGTGAACAACAACAGCAAATGTATTATCTCATGGGCCATTTATGAGGCTAAAATGACAAAATGACTGTAAAACACTGCAAATTTTAAAGTATTATTATTATTATTATTATTAAAACTTGTTATTTTCATTATTGTTATTCCCCATTAACGAGCAAGGAAACTGGCCCCTTTTATACACACACACACACACACACACACACACACACACATATAATTTTTTGCAGGGCAATGAGGGTTAAGTGGCTTGCCCAGCTAGTAAGTATCAAGTGTCTGAGGCTGGATTTGAACTCAGGTCCTCCTGAATTCAGGGCAAGTGCTTTTATCCACTGCATCACCTAGCAGCCACCTAACTGCCCCGCCCCCTTTATATTGTTCAGTAGTTTTCTATCATGTTTGATTCTTCATGTTCCCACTTAGAGTTTTCTTGGCAAAGATACTGGGGTGATTTTCTATTTCCTTCTCCAGCTCATTTTCCAGATGAGGAAACTGAGGCAAACGAGGTGAAGTGATTTACCCGGGGTCATACAGCTAATAAGTCTGAGACCAGATCTGAACTCACATAAATGAGTCTTTCTGACTCCAGGCCCAGTACTCTAACAACTTTTCCACCTTAGCCCCTGAAACTGGCATCTAGATAAGTGAAACGACTTGTCAAAGGTCACATCTCAAGCAAGTATCAGATGCAGCTGGCAAATGTTAGAACTCTGCTCCAACCCCAACCTTCTGGCTCTCACTCAGATGTTCTTTGCACATCTTGCTCTGCTGCCTCCTGCCCCCTTCCCCCCAAAGCAAACAGCTGTTCCTCGAGTAGGGAAGCTGTGGGCGGTGGGGGCTTGCAAGCAAACTTTGCCATTTTCCAGGGATCACAGGAAGGGAAAATGTCACTCCAGAAAGAATGATCCCAAGCATGAATTGATGTGTTAAACTTCAGCAGCTGTTTCAATGACTTTGCCCAAACGCTCAGGAAGAGCAGGCTGCATGTGTTGAGGCTATAGCACAGGTAGAAGCAGCCAGCCCATCTCATGTCTTATTAGCCTGCCCATTGCACTGGGAATCTGGCGACAAGACAGGGTGGCCAGGCTGGGTTAGACTGAGACCCCTGATAAATTGCATTCTGTCTGTGTCACAGGGTGCCGGGAATGCTTCCCAAATACCTGCAGGATATTGGGGCCACTTTCATAATATACAGAGAGACAAATCTTCCCTCACATCTCCTGAGACAGCTGTCATTCCACCCCCACTTCCTCTAATGGAGTGTGGTGAATGGACATCTGGTGAACTGCTGAGTTCCATCTCTCCAATGGCATTTACATTAAGAGTCAAAGTGCCTCAAACACAATCAAGGAAGGGCTAGGTTTCCTTGTCAGGAAAGGCCCTCCACAATTCACCAAAAGGGGTCAGCAAAACACTAGATTCTTTTTTTTTTTTTTTTTGGTAGGGCAAAAAGGGTTAAGTGACTTGTCAGGGTCACACAGCTAGTAAGCTAGTAAGTCTCATCAGAGGATTTTCTCAGTGACCAGTCTGAGGCTGGATTTGAACTCAGATCCTCCTGAATTCAGTGCTTGCACTTTGTCCACTGTGCCACCTAGCTGCCCTTAAAACACTAGATTCTAAACCACAGAGCCTTAGAACATAGAATGTTAGAACATGCAATGTCAGAGTCAGGAGATGCCTAAAACAGAGAATGTTACAAGACACAGAACATCAGAGCTGAGAGGCACTTTAGGCTAGAGAATGTCAGGCCTGGAAGTAACCTTAGAGTATTCAATGTCAGAGCCTAGAGAGAGAGAACTAGAAGATAGAATGTCAGAGCTTGGAGGGACCTTAGAACATAGAATAGACTGTGTCATGGTGCACACCTGTAATCCTTGGCTCCCAGGGAGGCTGATGCTGTTGGATTACTGGAGCTCAGAAGTTCTGCCATGCAGTAAGGCTAAAGCTGATTGGATGTCTACACTAAATCTGGCACCAGTACATTAAGCTCCCAAAGAGGAAAGGGCCAGGTTGATAAAGGAGGGATAGACTGACACAAATCGGAAATGGAGCCGGTCAAAGCTTCCCTGCTGATGAGTCTGAGATTGGGCCCATGAGTGGCCACTGCACTTCCAGCTTCTAAGAGATATGGAGAACCAGGCTCAACCCCACCCCCACCCCCAAAACAAAATGAAACAAAACAAAACAAAACAAAAACTGATAAACAAATGAAAAACCCTAGAATGTCAGAGTTGGGAGGCATTGTTGAAACACAGAAACACAGAGTTGAGAGAAACCTTTAATCCGGTGGCATAATAGATACGGCCCCCTTTAAGAGTTTCAAATCTTGCCTCCTATTTACTAGCTCTATGACCTTGGTTAACTCATTTAAACTCTGTGAGTCCCCATTTTGTTTTCTTCAAAGTGTTGATAATAATAGAAATACCACACACTGCCCCTACTATTAGATTGTGAGCTCCTTGAGGGCAGGAACTGCTTTTGTTGTTTTGTTTGTTTGTTTGTTTTTACCTTTCTTTATATCTTCAGTTCTTGGTACAGAATATCTACTTAATAAATGCCTATAGTCTTGAGCTGACCTCTCAAGGTTGCTGGGAGGGTTATATAAGGTCATATGGGCAAAGTGCTTTGTAAGCCTTAAAATATTAGCAATTATTTATTAATATGAAAGCTTTCTTCAGGAGACAAGAGGCATTGTGATAGGTTTGTGGAAGGAAAGATCTATCAAAGGGTTGAGCTGTGAGTTTTCAGAGCCTTCCTTCCAAGGGAACATCTTTGATCACTAAGCCTGGCCAGCATCCAGGTGCTTGCCTGCCTTAGGAGTACAGGCAAAAGGAACAAACAGACAGGTGGGAAACACAGCGGGGAAAGCCCCCATTCCTCCCTGGCCTTGTGTCCATAAATCACATTCTAAACCATGATGCACAGCATTCAGTTCTGAGCCCCAGAGGTGCATAGTTCCACCACACAACCTAGTTGCCAATTATAGTAGCCCCTGGTACAGGCAAAGCTTTGCTTATAAGATTGTCTCTGCTGCTAAAATTCTGAGCTTTCAATTTGCCACATGCCTTGGCCCTCTCACCCAAGCCCTGTAAAACAAACCATCTGCCACCATAGACATGGCCCCAATTCTAACCTTACTTTAAGCAGGGGAGTCTAGGAACAGGATATGGAAAATGTCTGCTTAGCCAGTGGGAAGATCAGAGGCCTCTAAAGATGGGCAAATGAACAAATTATCAATCTTCAGCAGGTTCCCGACTCAAATTCTCCTGTGCTCCATTAGCAAATGTTGAAAGCCACCTTGGGCAATCAAAGACAGTTGAGTTTACAAACAGAGGAAGTGAATTTGAATTACTCAGTCTATCTATACTTCCTCTGCTGCTGTGTGTTAGCACAATCAAGGAGGCAGGGCAGGGTAGCTGTGGGAGTAAGATGGCAGTAGGTCTAGTCAATAGTTCTAACCAGGGCATTGGCCTCTCTCCCACTCTGAAGCTACCTACACACAATAGAAAAAGAAAAGCAGAGAGTTCTCTGATTTGGTTTATCAAAACTGCCTTGATTCTATGAAAGAAGAAGGGAAGAACCAATATGAGATCTTGTCACATCAGAGCCAGGTAACTGGGGTCTTTTATGTTTTTGAGTGAGTTTCCCTATGTACTTCTGATGCTTTACAATCTGTCCTTGAGAGAAGGCAATATAAGGATGTTTATATCTGGGCAGGTTTGGGGCTGAAATAAGATACTTGTATTTAATCAGGCAAATGGACCCACAGGACAAGACATTATTTACTATCAGAATGAAATCAGTTTTGAATCTACCACTTTCCTTGGTTCCCTTGTCTTTAATAAAGGCCTTGTGGCAGAAATGCTTCCTGGCCCTTACAGGCAGGTGACTGCTAATTTAAATATACATTCAAACCAATTGTTATGAAAGCTTCCTTAGCTTCTATCACATCCTATCACTTCTATCACATTCTATCACTTAACTCATATCTCATCAGAGGATTTTCTCAGTGACCTAAATCTCAAATTACCTTCCATCTGCTCTACATATCTTGTATATACCTTTGGTGTTCAGTCATTTCAGTCATGTCTGACCCTTCATGACCCCATTAGGGGTTTTCTTGACAAAGATACTGGAGTGATTTGCCATTTTCTTCTCCAGCTCATTTTATAGATGAGGAAACTGGAGTAAACAGGGTTAAGTGACTTGCCCAGGGTTACATAGCTAGTAAGTGTCAGAGGTCAGGTTTGAAGTCATGTTTTCCTGACTCTAGTCCCCATTGCTTTATTCACTGTGCTACCTAGCTACCCTCTTTTTCCCTAGTTACATATTGTCTCCTCCATTTGTCCCCTTGAAGGTAGGGACTGTGTTTTTTTTCCTTTTCTTTGTAAAAGGACTTAATGCTTGTTGATTAACTGAATAGTAACAGTTCATATTTCTATAGCTCTTTAAGGTTTGCGAAGCACTTTGCGTACATCCTATCAACCCCATAAAGCAGATGCTTTATCTATTCCTGTTTTTCCAAATAAAGAAACTCAAAATCTGGCCAAATGACCATACATCAGGTTAGTAAGAGATGGAATCTGAACCTAGGCCTTCCTGACTCTAAATCCAAGCCCTCTAGCCATGGCCAAATGAATGATGAGCCTCTGTGATTTTGGCTAAATTAGTACCTATGTAGCAACTATTCAGTGCCACCTTTCCAATGCACAAGGATTGAGTAGAACAAATTTTCTCATGGGGCAACCTTAATAAACCTAAGGGCATTTCCAAGCCATAATGGGGCACTGAATGTGGGATTCAATGTGGAAATGGGAACTTGTAAGAGTGCAGGTCACTGTCTGAGAGACCCTGGAGACTGTCCAACCTCCTTCCTTCATGGCTAAAAAATGAAAACCCAGGGAAGGAAATGACTTAGTATCATAGGTCTAGAATTTGAATGGCCCTTAAAGGCCATTCATCAAACCCCTGGTTTTACAGATGAGGAAAGGAGATCAGTGACATTAAGTGACTTGCTCCATATCACAGAGGCAGAAATGGTCAAATCCAGAATCACAGAGGACAGGATTACAGATCATATAGAACACAAATTTGTTAGAACTAAAAAAAATCATCACTTGAATTTACATAGCACTTTAAGAATTGCAAAGTGCTTTACAGAGATTATCTCATTTGGTCCTCATACCCATGAAAGTTAAGAACCATGATCATTCCCATTTTATAGATGAGGAAACTGAGGCTATGAAAAGTTACTTGCATAGGGCCACACACCTGGTAGGTATCTGAAGTGTGATTTGAATTAGGTCTTCAGGACTCTTAAGTCCAGCAATCTATACATTGTAAAGACCAGTTTATGCATTCAAAAATTTGGAAAATCATAACATCATGGATTTATACCTAGTTTCAAATTGAATTTTTTAAATCTTTCGAACAATCCAAATGCCATTTAACTCTAGAGCAAGCTTCATGAGACCAAAGTTAGAGTCAAAGTCCACTGGATATGGATCTTGAGAACATGAGTTCCCACCCTTGCTCTAACATTTTCCAGCTGTAAGACCTTGCAAATGTTGCTTGGTGTCACTATACATAAGTTTCCACCTCTGTTAGTGAAGATATTAAACAAAAGAACCTCCACTATTTCTCTCAGCTCTAAATCTATGAGTCAATCAGCCAACAACAAATTCAGCCCACTCACATTTTATAGATAAGAAAATGTGGCCCAGAGATATTAAATTACTTGCCCCAGTTCATGCAGGTAGTTAGTGGCAGAATCAGAATTTGAACCCAGATCCTAGGAGTCCAAAGACAGAACTCTTTCCACTGCAACATGCTGCCTCCCATGATAAATACTCAATAAATATTAATTGATTAAATGGAATTGGACCAGGCCTGGGTCATGGTACCTCTGCCATTCTTCTTCTTCTTCTTCTTCTTCTTCTTCTTCTTCTTCTTCTTCTTCTTCCTCTTCCTCCTCCTCCTCCTCCTCCTCCTCCTTCTATTTGCAAGGCAAGAAGAGTTAAGTGACTTGCCCAGAGTCACACAGCTAGTAAGTGTCAAGTGTCTGAGGTCAGATTTGAACTCAGGTCCTCCTGAATCCAGGGCCAGTGCTTTATCCACTGTACCAGGTAGCTGGTCCCAAGTACTTGCCATTCTTCTCTGATTCTCACTGGCAAATCTCTTTCATCTGAATAATTTCTCTCCCTTTGTCCCTAGCAGAGCCAGAGCCACTTTCTACTCCTATTCAAAGATACCACTCCATTCTTTGATGAGAGAACCCATTAAACGGTGGCAAATACCAAGTCAATTTCAAATGTCAGTGATGAGCAGTAGACAACAGAAAGCTGAATTCACTAACAGATCATTTAAAACATAATTATAATAAATGATTTAAAGGGAATCTTTTAATTACCTGGACAGCTCAAGACCTTGCTCAAGCATTCTGGAGGAATTGTTTTCCATTGTAACTGCATAAATTTAAATGCCATTAATTTCATATCTGTCATTCATTCCTCTTTTACTTCATTGATTCATGCATCAAGGGATTCAATACCCCTTGATTCTGCTTGGGGATTTCTTATTTTTTATTAAAATTGAGTTTTTTTTTTAAATATTTGAAACAACCCAAATGCCATTTCACTCTAGAGTAAGCTTCTTCAGACCAAAGGCAATGTGAGAGTCAAAATACACTGGATTTGAATTAGGGAATGAGTGCCTATCCTTGCTCAGCCATTTTCTACCTGTAAGACCCTGGACAATTTGCTCAATATCTCTTTACATCAATTTCCAACTCTGTTAATAAGGGTGTTGAACAAGATGACCTCCAAGATATCCGCCTGCTTGAAATCTATGACCCAACAACCCAACAACAAACATTTATTAAAACCCTACTGGGGTAGAGCACTGTGCTAAGTATTAGAGAGATGTAGTAGGGCCTTTGTTTCATTGCAATTTATGGAGGCAGTGCCTACTTCCAGCTTGTACATTCATGGCCAGAGTGATTGTTCTTTTTCCTCATCTGAAAATCTCAATCCGTAGTGAACATTTTCAGGTCTAGTCTAAAGGAATTTTCTGTTTGTTGGATTCATATAATAGAAGGCAGGCTAGCAGAAAATATGAATGTTGTAGCCCTAGTGGTCAATCATTAGATGCTTCCAGAATCACATCTCAGACTTGGAACTCAGAAGGCATCAAGTCCAGCCCAGGCCTGAATCAGAAAACTCTTCATATGATAGCTGACAAGGTGGGTGTGGGGAAATGCATACTTCTTGCAAAAGGAGAAAGATTTTTTCCCCCATTGTTCCCACTTCAATCCTAATTTATCTTCCAAGTGGCAGCTGTGAAATATTTCTTTTTTTTTTTTTTTGGTGGGGCAATGAGTGTTAAGTGACTTGTCCAGTATCACACAGCTAGTGTCAAGTGTCAGAGGCCGGATTTGAACTCAGGTCCTCCTGAATCCAGGTCTGGGGCTTTATCCACTGTCCCACCTAGCTGCCCCCTTTTCAGTTCTAAAAATTCCAAAGTTTTAAATTAACCATCTATTACATACTCACTATGTTCCATGCATATACTAGCCACCAGCAGCACAAAGACAAAGTGTGCTGCATCACTTTCATATATTTGAGCCCTGAGGCAGGATGGTGAACACCATATTTATTCAGAGGTCCTGGATTCATATCCTACTACTAATAGTTCCTATTTCTGTGATCTTGGATAAGCCATTTAAGCTTCCTGAGTCTCAGCTTCTTCATCTTTAAAATGAGGAGGTTGGACCAGATGCCCTTTGAAGTCCATTCTACCTGTAAATCTGTTATGTAATGTTGGCTTCTTTAACTGAGACACCTATGGATCACTTCCTGCTAACAGTTATGCAGATTGAGGCAAGAAGAACATTTGATGGTTCTGTTCCTTTTCCTCTTTATCCCCATCCATATCATTCAATCTAGTTGGTAATATGGTCTATTTCAGTCAGGAATACCTCTGACATCCATTATAACCTTTGTTCCTTATACCTCTGGCATTTAGTAGCCATGGGATAATGGGTAAGTCTCCAATAGAATGTCTCCAATTTTTTTTCATATCTTGGAAAGCACACTGATAAACTGACAAGAGTTCAGAGACTGGTAAGCAGGATGGTAAATGCTCTCAACTTCATGCCATCTGAGCATCACTTAAAAGACCTAGGAATATTCAGAATGGGAAAAAAAGGGAAAGGGTGGTTATGAGAACAATAAGATATAATACTCTCTTTAAGTTCTTGAAAGGCTATAATATGGAATAAGGATTAACATTGTTCTCCTTGGCCTCAGATGACAAAACTATGAGTAATGTATAGAAAGTGAACAAGAAAATTTGTTAGAAGAAAAAAAAACTCCAAACAACTTCCTAATAGAGTGTTTCAAGAACCATGTTAAAGAAATGTTTGTTGTATTCAATAAATTAAAAATAAAATAAATTTTTTAAAAAGGAAAAACAATGGAATGACTTGGGTTAAATATAATAAGTTACCCAACACTAAAAGTTTTTTTTTTTTTAATAAAGCATAGATGGCCACTTGTGGGATATACAGTTCTTTAGATTCTTGTTCAAATATTGACTGAAATAGCTGGCTTCTGAGGACTCTTTCCACCTCTGAGATTTTATGTTTCCTTAGGACAAGACTGTCATACTTGCCCAAAGGAATGGAATGCATGCTTTGTCTTCCATTGCCTGTATCAGAGACACATCTACATGACAGCCCCTCTCAGGTTTACTGTCTGTGAATACTTATGCAAACAGCTTCATGCAATTCCTACAAATACCAAAGAAGCAAGTTGTTAATTTCTGAGGGCCACACCCCAGCATGGCTTCCATTGACCACATGGTATGAAGAGGTATGTGAGAAACTGACTTTTTTGCAGCATATAATGTGAGTCCTGCCAAGAAATGCATTTCTTCCATTCCTTATATTGAAGCAACTCCCTGGAATCATTCAAGTCCAGAATTTGAGCTCACCAGACAGTAGGTTGAATTATTTATTTAAATGGGTGTATTTCTTTATTGGATAATCTCTTCCATGTGCCTCCACTATATCAATAACAGGAGGCAATTATTGATTTTTCTGAAGCCATTAAGTTCAATGAATTGTTCAATTAGTTTTACAATTCAAATGGAGAGCGAGGCTAAATTACCTTTGTTGGAGGTTAGAAACACTTTGCACATGAAGAGGATAATGCTGTAATTTGTAAAATACACAAGTTAAGTGGTTAAGGTAAAACCGACAAATAGATATTAACATTACGGGCTCCATCATTACCGTTCTGCTTTTTCAACGTGGTCTCATAATCATTATGTTTACTGGGCTGTGAGGTAATAAGTAGTTGGGATATTGTTTATCCACTTAAACCAGAAAACAATATAATAAATCTGAATGGATAATAAACAAAGGGGAACCAGGGCAGGGAAAAGCAGATTAAAAGCCAGTATTGAAAAAGAGGCATGTGATGGATGATGGGCAAGGGACCTCAGGTGGATGTCAATTTCTCCCACCTTCTGCTTGGCCTGATATGGAGACTGCAGTCACTGGGCCCAGTTCGACTTCTGCCAAGGGTAACACCATTACCACTAATGGGTTTCTCCCTAGGTCACAGTCAAACAGCAGGAGCACTGATAGGTTACAAAGCCCCAGTGGAAGATGGATCTGAAGGTAAAAACATCATTTCTTCCCCCTTGGAGGCCATTTGGCTGGAGAAAGCAGACTTTGCAGCTGGTGGAAGAGTTAAACGGAGCCAATAATGGCCCTGCAGCCCACCCTCCCAACTGTCTGAGACCAGGAGTACAATGGAGACTTAACGTCCATCCATGTGTCTGGGTTTATTTTCCTAATCTGGAACAAGGTGTAATAATCCTAATGAAATTCAGGCTTAACACAAGTTGTGCATTTAAAAGAGGGTTACTTCTCCACTGGAAAAAGAGATGTTGTGGGATATGAATATTATCGTCTGGCATTCACAGCTCACCAAAATTTATCTTTTTTACCATCTTCATTGGTCATTTCTGACCTTATTTTCCCCGAATGCTCCTCTCCCTTCTCCCTGGCAATGGATGCAGTATGGTATAATGGATAGAGAATTGGCATCAGATAGGACAAAACCTGGTTTCAGGTGCTATGAGTTTTAACTGGCAGTGTGACCCTGGGCAAGTCAATTAACCTTTCACTGCTTTAGATAGCTCATTACAGAGAATTGTTTTTTCCTTACCCAGAAGTTGTCTATACCAATAAAACTGCAGATCCAGTCCCAACCCTGGCACTTGAATAGACTTTGTTCAGCAAAACTGAGCCATTTTCTATTCCAAGAACTCAGTATCTCATCTCCTTTCTCTATTCTTTTGCACAAGCTGCACTTCTCTGCCCCATGCCCGGAATGCAGACCTACTATGTGCCTTTTCCATTCTTCTCACTTTGGCCTAAACATATCTTATGCTTCCTTCAAGTCTCAGTTGAGGTGCCTCCCTCTACTATTAGTCTTTACTGATAACTTTAGGTATTTATGTGCTTCCTCTCCTTAAAGTGCCTTGCACTTACTTCTCTGTTCACACTCTATCCCTCTTGTAGACTGTTACCTCTTTGAGGGCAAAGCCTGATTATTCATTTTTTATTTTTGTATCCCTGGCATCTAGCATAGAGCCTTGGGATTAATAGGCATTTCATTTAAAAAATACTCATTCAAATGAAATGATAACTCTCTATACATTTGAACTCATTGCTAATGGTCAATTCCACTACTAAGGAGTTAGTAGACAGCTTACTGTATTTCAGGAACCCTGCCAGGAACTGGGAACACAAAGAGGCTCAGTTCCTTCAAATGACCTTTATAAAACCAGGTTTCAACGCTTTCTTTTCCTAGGTCCAATTTAGTCAACTTTCAAAGCAGGGCTTGTATCAGGGCAGAGGTTCCTAACCTTTCTTGTTTTGTGTCCCCCTTTGCCTGTGATAAACCTAAAGAGACCTTCTCAGAATGACATTTTTGAAAGCATAAGAAAAAATACAGAGAATTACAAGAAAACCAATTATAATAAAATAAAGTTATTTCCTAGACTAAAACTATGCCTCACACCCCTCAGCTTTATTCAACGATCTCCCAGGTCATGAATCCTTGGACCAGATGTTCTCTGGGGTCCCTATTAAATCTAAACCCTATAATTTTTCACCCTCCTTTGAATGTTCTGGAACTTATCAATATTTTTCCTTATGAGGGGGCTCAGAAGTGAGTATGACACTGCAAGGATAAGTGATATGTGTCTTGTATATCCTGAGTTATGTATGTGTTACTTCCCCTGTTGGAATGTAAATTCCTTGAGAACACTTCCTGGGTTTTGATTTTTTTGTTGTGCCTCCATCACTTAGCCCAGTAATTGACACAAATGCTCAAATATAGCTATTTGAGGGTTTTCCAGTGATGCAGATTCTATATCCATCCATTCTTGCCCATCACACGGAACTCTCATTCACGTCTTCCTGAAAGTTTGCCATGTCATTGGTATCCATCCAATGCTCTGGAGGTTTTCTTCACTTTATCCTCACTTTAAGAATACTCACAAGTGGAACACTGTGGCTATCTCCCCATAATTCCTCACTTGCACCATGTACTTGACCAATCTTCTCTTCTTGTCATATAATTCATTGCCAATATTCTTTACTCTGGTTCTTCAAAGTTTGTCATTGGTTCTATATTGCAGCTTGCTCAGACCCACTAGGTTCCTTTACCATTGGTCTTTGGATGTAGTAAGTATTTAGTAAAGGCCTTTCAATTCATTAATCATAGTCTCTGAATCATATGTAAAAGACAAAGATTAACTTAATTATTCCTCTTTAAAGATGGAGATGAGACTCAGAGATATTGAATACTTCATTTAGAGGATCTCAGGGACTTAAAAAAAAGTCCAGGATCCTGATTTCCTTTCCCTAGGTTTTCACCACTACACCATTTTCCTATTTAGAAATAATTGTACAAAGAACTAGCTGTGATGCACTTACGTCCTCCAAACATGGAAGAAAGTTCTTTGTCAGACACAGAGTGGCCATGCTTGGAAGGACAATTAGCCACTCACAGGTGCAGTCCCTGGGAGGGTGTTGTGGTCCGCATCTGATTGCCAGTGCCCTCTGCACAGCATGAGATAGAAGCAATGACATGGTGGCTGCCCAGTGGGACTGACAGCTAAATAGCAGGCTTGCAAACCAAAGACTATTAGTTCCACATACAATTTTATTTCTCACAGTTTCAAGGGCAAAATGGATGGTGAAAAAGTCATAACTTCGATGTCTTCAAAATCAAAGAATCCTGCTCTTCTGAGTATCCCTGCCTAAATAAGCAACCAGTGCCCTTTCCAGCAATACAGACCAGTGGGAAGACCATCCAAAGGCCTGACTTCAGCTATGGGGGCCCATGATTACCTTGCTGAGATCACCTTAACATCTCTAATTTCATTATCTTTTGAAAAAGAAGATTAGATTGGATAATAATGATGGTTGCCTTTATAATAATTTTTGCATTGATCTGATATCATTATGGGGAGTCACAAGTGAGGAAACACAAACACCCTCTCCCACTTCAGATAAGCATAAGCATGTGCTTAGTCACTTAGATCCTCAGAAATTTGCTGGTACACAGAAGTTATTTACCCACTGTGTCACAGGCAGGATGTATCAGAGTCAGGGCCTATTCCCAGGTCTAACTCATTCCAAGGACAGTCAAGTAAAAGTCATACTTGTTGTTGTTATGGTTGTTGTCACCCTTCATTCTCTAAGAGGACTAGATACTACTTCTTGGAAATTACACAGCATCTTAACATGTGAAAGAGACTTCACAAACATGATCTTGCATGATCCTTAGAACTACCAAAGAATGTTCCTGATAAGATGCTTATATATATTTTTTATATTGGAGGAAGAGTATAGTGTCTGGACATCATATCTCAGCTGTGTAGAGAACTCTATGGAAAACTCTACTCTCTCCATGGAGGCCAATCAGAAATTGATCTGTAAATTCTGATCTAAGAGAATTTCCTGAAGGCAATGAGAGGTTTGGTACATCCAACGTGGTCAAACAACTAGTACATATCAAGGGCAGGACTTGAGCCTAGGCCTTTCTGAATGTAAGGATTAATGTCCATACATTATTCCAGAATGCTTCCTAGATAGTTTACATTTTACAAATGAAGAAACTCTGACTCAGAAAGGTAAGTGACTCACCAATAACCACACAACCAGTAAATTATGATGGAAAGATTTAAATGTAGAGATCTACTTCTAGTCCAATGCCTGCCCCCCATGCCATACTGCATGAATAGAGGAATTTCAATGGTGGAGGAAAGGCAGTGATGGTGGAGGAAATGCAGTAATATTTTAGAACTCACAACACAATAATTCAAAAAACCCCTCCAAATAATGTCATAGAACAATTCCTGGAGCAGCAAAACCCACAGAAGAATGGGCTGAGAACATTTTCCAGTCAGATACAGCTTAGAAGGTTGGAAGGAGGGGGCTGCTGTTCGGGGCAGAAGTGGAGCCCAATCCCACAGTCACACCACCACAGATCCAGTACCACTCAGGCTGAGCCAGAGAAAGAGACCTATGGAGCCTCTAAATCAGCTTCAGTATCAGTGTCAACTGGAACTAAGCTCACGGTCTGGTGAGAGGGCTGAGCAGTTTGCTAGGGAGAGATTACAGGAGTCTCTGCTGGTGCTGAAGCAGAACTTGGGTGTTTCACCCCTGCTGGGAACCAGGAAGTAGGCTTGATTGGCAGTGGCTTAGGTTGGGGAGGGGGGCAGGGTTGTTGGAGCTAACAACAACAGCACAAAAAGTTTTGCTGTCTGGTAACTAGCAAGTCAGCCTGGAGTTATCTACAAACCACAGAACAGACCAGGCAAGTGAAGAACCTGCCCCTCCTTAAATCATACCACACAGGACTCCCTGAAGTTTGGGATAGTGCAGCCTGGTAACAGCCCCACTTCAAGAAGTCAAAAGCCAAGTAAAAAATAGACAAGATGAGCAGACAGAGAAAGGTGAGGACAACAGAAAGTTTCTTTAGTGACATGGAAGATCAAGGTGAACCCTCAGAAGTGGATAGCAATGTCAAGGGTCCTATATCCAAAGCTTTAAAGAAAAATATGAATTGGTCTCAGGACATAGAGGTGCTCAAAAATGACTTTGAAGATAAAGTTAGAGAGGTAGAGGAAAAATGGAAAGAGAATGAGAGTCATGCAGGAGGGTCATGAAGAAAAGTCAATAGCTTGAAAAACTAAATTGGACAAATGGAAAAGGAGATACAAAAGCTCTCTGAAGAAAATCATTGTTTAAAAATTAGGATTGATCAAATAGAAGCTAATGAGTTTATGAGAAATAAAGAAACAATAAAATAAATCCAATTGAATAAAAAAAGAGGGCAATGTGAAATATCTCCTTGTTAAAACAGCTGACCCGGAAAATAGATCCAGGAGGAATTTCACATTCGACTCCAGCTTTGATTTTCAGGGTCCTGCAATATTCTGCATTAATTTGGGGAAGTTGGAAAATCATGGCTAAATATAACCATATTCCTAGCCCATCAAGGAAAGGTAAACTACCATCTATTTAAACAGTCTTTAGATATATTCAGCATAAGCCCTCATCATTCTTTATTTTATAGGTAGTAAACTGAGGACCAGGGTGGCAGAATTTCTTGTCTATAGGCAGACAAAATCAATCAGTCCTAAAATGTTAATTTCTGATTCCCAGGTCATTCACTGTTCATCTCCTACTTCCTGAACAACCTACTCACCACAAGACTTGTGGCTTCTTCAGCAACTGCATTTTTTGCTTCCCAAGTGAAGACACAACACAATATTCTTGTCTACCCATCTTTTCTGAGGAGGGACAAATACATCATTACGATCTAGGTGCTTATGAGATTGGTCTAGCCATTTTTGTTTGATGCACAACAGTAAAACAATGAGGTTCATTAGTCATTTAACCTTGCCTGTGATAAAGGGCATATTCTAGTAAGACACAAAGAGGAAAGGATTTTAAGTTTCAAAGAAGGAATTTTGCTACTTACCTATTTTGCTTAATCATTTTATTCCAGTTCTCAGGCCTGGCTGAGATATTGATTCCTTTGCTGACTGTAATCTGTCTTAATGAACATGCAAGTTATCTGCCAAAAGTCCCAGCCTAAAACCAGATAGTATTTAAAGTGTTTTATTAATTTCATTTTTGATGGGCCAGATCTTGGGTGCTGGCATGACCCTAGAATAGACTGAGCCTGACCTCAGTTGAGTAGGATCAGTGAGTCAGTTAATAGCAATTTATTAAGTACTTACTATGTGCTGAGTACTGTGTTAAGTAACAGGAATACAAAGAATGGTAAAAATATAGTCCCCATTCTCAAGGAGTTCACATTTTACTGCAGGAATCAACATGTATATAATTAAGTTCATACAAGATATATGCAAAGTAGATTAAAGAAAATATGGGACAGAAGGTATTTGTAGTCAGGAAAAAAAAAAAAAAGAAAAAACCAAAAACCTTCCTGCAGTTGGATTTTGAAGGAAGCCTAAGAAACTGAGAGGCAATAATAAGGAGGGAAAACACTTCTGGTATGGGGGTGGGGCACAGCAAAAGGAAAGGGATTGGAGAAGGGAAGGAAGTATTTTGCTTGAGGGGCAATATGCCTGAATCACAGAGTTTATGGAAGGAAGTAAAGTGTCAGAAGTCTCAACAGTTGGGAATGGGTTATGTTGTGAAGGTTGTTAAAAGCATTTCCTTTTTGTGGACCCACAGAATCTGATGGTTGGGAGGGACCTCAGTGGACATCTATTATGGCCCACATCTGAACAGGAATTCCATCTATACCATACTTGCCAAGTAAACATCATTCTTGTTTGAAGACCTATGGTGAAGGGACAGCTCACTTCCTCCTGAGGTTGTCCCTTCTATTTTGTTACAATCCTAATTTGTAGAAAGGATTTTTTTTTTTTACCTCAACCCAAGTGTGTCTGAGAATCGTTCTGCCCAAGTTCTCTTTTTAGAATTTGAGAGGCTAAAGAAATCCAAATGACCAAAATTTCTTTTTTAAAAAAGCCTACATTCAGTTGGAATGGAATTCCTGAACTGTGTGACATAATTTGCATACAATGCAATGATGAAAATTAGGTAGAGGATTTACCACTTTCCCCTTCATATTATTTTGACGTCCTTAGTGAAATACTCATTCCATGCTGGGAACAGTATCTCTACTGGGGGGGGGGGTGTAGCTCATCTTGGCTGCCTTGGTCTTATCCTTTCTGTAGCTCAACAGAAGGACCTAGTTCCCTCATGAATATAGTCAGCTCTTTTCTGCACTGCCAGAGGATGTGATTCTTGAAGCTGTTTCCTACCTTTAATTCTGCTCTTCTTTGTGTCATAAATGTGTATCTCTTTTTCCTGCTGTAAGTATGCCAACTGTGCCCAGAATTCCATTAACTCTTGAATGCCTTTTAAGGACCATATGTGAAGTTCATGGCTAATACTTTGCCCAATGAAGAGCCTAGTTCACCTAATTTCATTGGTGATAACAATACTTCATAAAGAGACAACAGCCTTAATATTTCTTTGAATTTTGCTAACACATTAATACCTAATTACCTCTATCTGCCCCTTCCTTTATATGATTATATCTACTAGCAGGTGGCAGGGTCAGGGGAAGGGGGATGTACCAAATCCTCCCTTACACATATATTTAGCTTTTCTTCACTTATTCAATGACCCATTAAACATTCATTCATGCATGCATGTGTGCATTTAATGTGTATTCCTTAATTCATTTACTCATTCACCCATTATGTTCATTCATGTATGCATTTAATATTCATTAATTAATCTATAAAAATTCATTCATTCATTCACATACTTAATATTTATTTACTCATTCACTCACTTATTCATCAATTAGTCATCAAATACATTTCCAGTGACTTTTTTGTGATATATTGTATTGGTAGTGCTGGGGGACATAAAAATGAACAATATATATTATATATGCATATATATACATATATGTATGTATACATATAGATAGCATGTATATATATATATATGTAGATATAGATATATTTATATGCCTCTAAGAGCTTGCATGCTAGTGAGGTAGGTTTTATACACACACACACATACACACACACACACACACATATATACATCCATAGTATGCATATACACACAAACACACATATATAGACAAACTATAATAATAGTGTATATATAACACTATTATTTATATATATATATATAATATAAATTAAACACTATAATAAAAGTTAGAATATTAGTGGCCAAGAAAGGTAGAAACAGAGAGCTATGATATTACAGAGTGAAAATATCAACTGGATAAGAGGGCAAGGCAGGGAAGTCATCCTGGAGAAGACAGAGTGGTAACTTGTCCTTGAAAAGATGGGAATGGGGTAGAGAGAAAAGGGGAGGAGATTTCTAGTATATAGGACAGTATCAATAAAGTCACAGAGCTATGAAAGCAGGAAACAGTCTCAGGTCATGTTGACTCATCCAGTTTTGCTGGAGTGTAGAGTGAAAGAAAGGAAGTAGAATGCTAGAGTATTAGGACTGAAAAACTTCTTAGCTGTATGACCCTGAATAAGTCACTTAATCCTGTTTGCCTCAGTCTTCTCACCTATAGAATGATGTGGAGAAGGAAATGGCAAACCAATCTAGTATTTTTGTGAAGAAAATTCCCTAAAAGAAGGTCATGAAGTATCAGATTTGACTGAAATGATTGAAGAACAACAAAGACTAAAAAAGATTTCAGAGATTACCTAATCCAACTCTTTCCTCTACTGAATCCTCAACAAATGACCATTGAGTATATGTTTGAATATTTTTAGTGACAGGGAACTCTTTACCTTATATCATTCAGCTCAAATTTTGCATAGTAACAATTATTAGAAGGTATGCCCTTATGTCAAATTAAAATCTACCTCAAAGTAACTTGGGCTAGAGATTTTAGGAAGATTGTGTGGCGATTGTGCTGAATATTGAAGAGAGAAGGATTTTGTAAGACTGGGATGAAGATGGAGTATGATCTAGGCATAAGGGTTGGCCTGTGACATATAAGAATCAAGATTTGGGAAGATTTGATGGGAGAAACAGCTTTTTTCTATGAATTGGCTGGAGAACAGAGCCTGTAAAGGGGGATTTCCAAATAAAATTAAAAAATGGTAATGGTGGAAGATGGTGGGAGACCTAGAATACTCTCCACCCTTCTTGGAAAGGGCCTAGAAATCTTCTCTGTACTCTTAATTAAGAAAACATACCAACAACACATGAGGAAAAAAAAAAAGAGGTCAGCGTGTGTAATTTCAAATAATTCTGAATACAGGAAGATATCTTCAAAATCACAAATAAATACCAGACATTGCCCATTTTATGGTCTTCCACATCTTGTCAGTGACTTGTTGGATTTATTCTGTCTTTCTCTTATTGCTATAGCTTGCCAGTCCCTCTTATCTATTGTTCTTGAGTCATTTCAGTTGTATTCAACTCTTCATGGACCCATTTAGCATTCTCTTGGCAAAGATACTGAAGTGGTTTGTCATTCCCTCTTCCAGCTCATTTTGCAGATGAGAAAACTGAGGCAAAGAGGGTTATGTGACTTCCCCAGGGTCACAGAGCTAGTAAATGCTTGAGACAGGATTTAAGCTTAGGAAAATACATCTTCCTGATTCTAAGCCCAATGCTGTATACACCACATCACCTAGCTGTCCTTCCTTCCAATCTAGCATTAGTAAAATGTATCACTTTTCTCTCCAGGTCATTAAACTCTTACCCATGATTCTCTTACCTGGGTGATCTCAGACTTTTCCCAATATATTTCTCCATCATTCTCACTTATTCAATGTCAAAATCATACAAATCTTTCATGTTTCAGCTGACATATTGTTTCTTCTATAAAGATGTCCCTGATCTACCCCTTCCTCAGAAATAAGCTCTCTCTTCTTTAAATCTGTATTGATGTTGCTATTGCTTTATGTTGTTTCATAGTTATTTGTGTATTTGTTCTCATCTCCCCTTCTAGACTATAAAATATCTGAGGGTGAGGAACATACATTATTTATCTTTACAGTTCCTCCAAAATCTTATATTTACCTTCGTGTCTACATTAGCTTCTAGCACAGGGGCTTGTGTGTAGAAGGTGCCCTAAAATATTAATCAATGCGTTAAACTGAATCACAGACTTTCAGAGATGGAAGGGACATCAGAGATCATTTAGTATAGCCTGTAAAAAGAACAGCAACAACAACCCTCCTACAACATCCCAGACGAATGGGCCATACTGGTTCTGTATAAGGCTCTGTGAACATGGGGAATTATCTACCTGCCAAAAGAGAACATCTTTTTTTTACAGCTCTGGTCTATTCTTAATTCCTTTACTTTAAAGATGAAGCACAAAGTCATAAATGAGCTTATTCAAGATCACCAAAGTAGTGAGTCATAGACTTCAGATTAAAGCTGAACGTCTCTAACATAATTTCTTGTGTTTTATTTTTCTACTACACCACCTTTGATATCTGAATGGTATCTTTGTCCACCTAGACTGTTTTACTTGAGGTAACTAGAATTGGATTTTAGTCCTGCTGTTTACTCAGGAATTGAAGGGGGTGAACTAAATGACCTACAACATGCCTGTTGCCTCTAACGTCCATTTTCTGAGGCACTTTCCATACCTGACATTTTGTGTTAGTTATATTGTACTGTCTCTTCTAGCTTTTTAATTCATCATTCAGAGATCTCTTCTACTACTGATATTCTCTCTTCTGAGGTCCCTTTCACTTCTAACATTATGGTCTACATTGTAATACATCTTTTTTCTCTGATACTCTGCATTTGATGGTCCCCTCCAGATCTGACTTTCTATGTCTTTATGTTTAACAGAGCACCGAGAAAAAGGTTCTGGAATATGAGCAACTAAACCACAAACCCTCCTGTGGAACACAGCCAACATTGATAAGAGTATTTGTGCATTTCTCATTACTAGGACCTCTTCAAGTAGAAGTTAGGGTGAGACTTACTTTGGCCACTGAAGAAGGTATTCCAGTGCAGGTTGAACTAAATAACCTTAGGGGTTGCTTTTCAGCTCTCAGTTTCTGTGATTCTGAGAACCAATATATCTCCTTATCCCAAAGAAATATATACAAACTCAATCTCCTTATCCAAAAGGAATCTATACAAACCTTACACTCTACACAAACAATCCCCTAATTGCAAAGGAATCTATATAAACTCATTTGAACATGGGTTCAAAGGGAAGAGGGGAAAGAGAAGGAGAGGATAGGGATAGTTAAAGATGGAAAGAGCAATCTCTCCTGAAACCCATCATTGAGGACAACTAAGAACTGTAAGCAACTGCTACTGAGTCACGTTGGACAGCTATTTAATGTTTATTTGAATCCCTCAACTATCACAATAAAAACAAGTAAATTCAATTCTTTCTTTCTTATTGATGTTTTTTTTTAAAAAAACATTTTAAATAAATGAAACCTTTCTATTTCTTGCTGTCAGTGTCTCTCAAATATAATCAGTTCTGGGTGTAAATCCCCCTGGAGAAATTCATGGTGTTCATGAAACATTAGGGAACTGAAAGAGAGATGGTTTATAAATCTCAGAGAAAAGCACTTCAGCTCTGAAGCCCTTCTGCCTAATCGTTTTATTCCATTCCCCGGCCCTGGTCACACTGCTGATTTCTTCAGCAGTTGCAATCATTCAGGATGCGGGGATAACCAAGTGCAGGCCCAGATGCAAACCCATAATCAGATCTAATCTGAACACTGGTGCTCATTTAATTTCTCATAAACGTTTTCAATTTGGGATGCCCACGTGGTGGCCCTTTTTTGTCTTCTTGGTGCCTGAGAATCAGGAAATTCCTGTATATATTATTGATATTGTATTGATTCAAGTATAGTTCACTCCAGGATATAGGCCATGCACTTTCCTAAAACACCTTTCCAAGATTTTATACATATATACATATAGATAGATAGATACATACATACATACACACTTATGTGCATATGTATATATGTGTATATCCATACATAGTCATGTATGTATCTATATACAGAGAAATATAAAGACAGAAAAAAGGAAAGCAAGAAAGGAGAGCAGAGGACAAGAGAGAAAAAAGAGGGTAGAAGAGAGATAGAGGTGAGAGAAAAATGAAGAAACAGGAAAGGAAGGAGAAGCAGAGACACAGAAAGACAAGGAGAGACAAAGAGAGATAGAGAAATGGGGAAGAAGAGGAAAGATAGAATGGAAGGAATGAGGAAAATGGTGAGGGGGGAGAGAGAGAAAGTGCACAAGAGAGAGAGTGAGCAAGCAAGCAGATAGCATATTGTACTTCATGAATCCATGATGTCAACTGTGTGGTCACTTCCTCTACCATTGCTTAGTAGATAATGTCAGAGGATCATTGGTTTGAAACTGGAAAAGACCTCTGAGGCCATCTTGTCCAACCTTCTCATTTTACAGAGGAGGCAATTGGGGCCCAGAAACCCTAAGTGACTTATTCAGTCATGCAGAATCAGTGCTTAGACAATTCCTCCAATTCAGTGCAGCATCTTTCCTGGTGGGCCACAAGGCCGAAGCGCATCCCTTCACTCCTAACCACTATCTTTTGCAATTCTTTAAGGGTTACGCAGTGAGCATCACACCTTTAGGAATACTTTTCTCATCCCCTCCCCATTGCTAATATCCAATACCTCCTCAAATGATCTTGCATTTACTTTATGTCTCTATGCTCTGTCTCCTCCCTCCTCCGAAAAAACAACATTTTTGAGGGAAAGGAACATTTGCTGTATTTTAGCTGCTATCCCTTGTACCCAATAGGATACACAATAGGAGGTATGATGTAGTATTGAAAAGAGAGACGGCCTAAAAGCTGAGAAAACTTGGGTTCAAATGCCAGCTCTGACATTTACTGGGTATGTGATCCTGATGCAGTGAAGAAGGATTGGTTAAGTGCTTTCTATGGCCCTGGCATTGACGTTGATATTGGAGAGGGGGCAAAGAGAATGAGACTTATTGATAGTTATTTTTATCACCAGTATGATGTAGTCGATGAAAAGTTTGCCTTGGAGCCAAAAAACCTGGATTCACCTTCTGTCTCTCACATATCCTCACGGTGTGACTCTAGGCAAGTCACTTTGCCTCTCAGTGACCTGCACAGAAGGAAGGAATTTATTCACCTGGGAGTTCACTGTACAAATAAAATTATATGACCTATCCCTCCATGACCTTATTCCCTATGTTTTGTAGAGTTCTTTGAATATAGTAAATGTTAAACACTACTTATTGAATTGAACATAGTTAAGTAGCCTTTTGACAAAATTTTGGATGAGAGCTGATACAGATGATAATTAATATTTATATAGTGCTTTAAGATTTGGAAAACACCTTGCATAAATTATTTCATTTGATCCTTGCCATAGTCCTCTGATGTATCCCCTTTTTTACAAATGAGGAAAGTTAATCTGATAGTAGTTAAGTAACTTGCTCTGGGTCACACAGATAGTTTGCCTTTGAGGCAGAATTCAAACTCAGGTCTTCCTAACCCTAATCCAATGCTTCATCCACTATGCCACCTGATCACCTCTACAAACTCTCTACAGTCTTAGCTCAGCTGCTCCTTAGGAAAGAATTACAGAATTTCAGAGGCAGATGGAAGCATAAAAACAATCTTGTCCAATCAGTGACTCCCCCCAAAATCCCTCTCTAGAATACTCACTACAATACAAGTGGTCTTCCAGTCTCTATTTGAAAAATTCCAATGAGGAGAAACCCACTAGCTCCCAGAACACTCCACTTTGTGACAAGTTTCATCAATAGGAAGGAGATAACATCATGAAGCCAAAATCAGTTTCTTTGCAATTTCCACACTAATTCTTCCTAGTTTTATCAATCATTCAACCAATCAAAAATCATTTATTAAGCACCGAGCATTATGTGAAGGTCTGGGTTTACAAAGAGAGGCAATACCACAATTGCTGCCCTTAAGAAGCTTACATTCTAATAGAGTAAACCATATGCAAAAAAAGTTCCTCAAAGATATCTACAATCTAAATGGAAGATGATTCCAGAATGAAGGGACTAGCAGCTGGTAGGGAGTCAGGAAAGAATATAAGATTTGAGCTGCAATGTAAAGGATGTTGGAAAAGCTAAGCACTGGAAATGAGGAGGGAGAACATTCCAGGAACAGGAAATGGCTAACAAAAAGGTTATTCCTTTTAAAATTAG